>NC_137023.1:4286540-4381540 GCF_032717465.1 Coenobita brevimanus | reverse complement strand
CAGACTGATTGACTGACTGATTAATAGACTGATACATAGACAGACAGAGATAAATAGATATAGATCGATACTGATAGATAAATATTGCTATATAATGATGCACAGTATTTTTTTTCCTGTAAAATGTTAGTACGCTGGTTTTACCACAGTGAGGTAACCTGAACTATTATTGTTACTATACCCAAACGATTATATTTGGCTTATGTGAATCTTCGACCAGAAGTGATTAGATACAGCCTCTATTAACTTAACAACTATTGTTTGGAGGCAGCTTCAGTACCAAGGCAAAATGCCTTAACTCACAACCAAATCACTATACCCCCGGTGCAATGCAGTCTCCCCACACCACGACACACCCTAACTTCATTCACTTTAGTATCACGGACGTGCACACACTTTGAAAGGGGTACTGTACATGCTTAAACAATAACCGGGCACGTTGTGTGCGCCCAGGGTTAAACCAGACAAGGACGCCTTTTACAGCAGATTTAAAAACACAGGGAGGCCATTGGTGTGAAAATGGAAGAATGCGCAAAATAAAAATAAAAATAAAGTCAGGAAACTGCTTCGAAGTTTAAAAAAAAAAAAAAAAAAAATCGACTATAACTTTTTTAAGATAAAAACCCAATTTTTTCATGGATTTTTGATGTTCCTGGAGTGACTGTTCCATTGAAATATTTGCATAAAAATTTTAATATTTAATGTTTTAATCATATTTAAGTACCGGTATTTTAATTTACCGTGTAATGTTGTAACATGAGAACTTTGTCTTAGTTATTTTTAAAGACACAGACTTACTTTTAGTGTCATATTTTAGAGAAAACAATGTAGTTTTAAGCTAAAGAATCAAAGGATAAGGATATAATGATCTTCAGGTATGGTCGATGAAGTTTTAAAACCTTGATGCAGTTTCCTGGCTGTGCTGGCTAGTATGGTAACTCACCAAAAAGGGCAGCTCCTGGGTCTCCCGGGTGTAGGTGACGTTGGATGATGGTGATGATGATAAGTGTGGTGAATCTTGAGTATTTGAAATCCATGTCTATTAAACAGGCATCCCAATATTTCTTCAAAATACTGTTCACCGAGTCCATACCATAACGTTCAAAGCAGCTGACTGGACAAGGTAGGCCAACAACTCTCTTACGAACTACTTCACTCACTTTTGGACAGACATTTAAATCAACACCTTTGTTTCTCTTTGCTTTGGCAATATATCTTGGCCAATGAGAAGGGTCAAAAGCTCTTTTCCTACCCCTTTTCCCCATGCCAACACAATCAACAGCACCAGAGACATCACCATTATTATCAGGAGCATTGTCACCACTGTCATTATCAGTATTATTACCAGGGGCATTCTAATCCTTATCACCACTGACATTTCCATCGCTAGCACCTACACCACCGTCTCGAACAGCGAACCTTGTTACCTTTATCATTATTTTCCCCGCTCTTACGACCACGAGTTTCATCCTCAAACGAATCACTGCTCTTTTCATCATCTTAATCTTTATCTGGATCATACTCGTCATCAGAATCACTGAAATAACCATCTACCCAGCGTGAGATACTTTTCCCCGCACTTTCTCTGTTGTAAACAAAGGTTCCGTAACCTTCCACTGCTGTAATGCTCACTCCTGACGAACCAGGCACTGCCTCACTGTCACTGTCGGTAGAATTATCATTCGTGGACATATTCGACAAACTGCTGAGGGTGCAACACTTAATTTATTGGCAAAAATAATGAATATCTGGCAGCGGGTGACTGGCACTTACACCACGTGGAGCAGGCTAAACACTGAGCTACGAAGGTCCTGGGAAATGAGACGGAGTTTAAGCACCACTTACTTTACACTTTATCAGACTACTATTGGCGTTTATTTTACTACTAATCAATTATAGATAATTATCTATAATTTTATTAATTGTTTTTTATACCATTTTCAATAAATTACCCGTTATTTGATATTTGGGAATACAGGGAATCAAGTCATAGTACCCTTCATCGCTCACAAGTTCTCGCACGTTTGGCTGTTGTTCCCCTTTGGCACAAATGAGGCCCCTTTAAATTAGGAGTGACGCAGTAAGGCCGAAAATCATGTGGTCTTCCTGCGGCCATTAAACCATAATGGAGATTATTTTAGGGGAAATTATCTAAATACATTTGAAAGTTCTCTTGGGAAGTCGTTGGTCCCAAATAAGCTGATTTTGGCAAGATGGTCTGTTCTTCCCTTGTCGCACCAAGCCTGCCAGGCTTAGTTACGTTACCCTTTCTTCTCCTCATATGGTCAGTGTTTTACAAAATATATAAATGAGCCCTGTATACATTATTGCCCATATTGCAGTATGGGTGTGATATTTTGGTACTGCATGGAAACGAAAAGTCAAGAGCAAGAGCAGTACAAATGGGATTACTGATGACTATGAATGCGTGCGTAGAGTGGTTATGATAAGAAATAAGGGGTACACAAAAGATGTAGAGTCCGGAAGTCTGTTGATAACCGGGTTAAAGAGAGTGTGGTAGATGGTACCTTCGTATGGAAAGATTGGATGTAGATAGCATGGTGAAAAGGAATTTAGCTAAAGGTTTGAAGGTAGGCGGTCTCGTGGTAGGCTAAGAAGAAAGTGGATGTATAACCTGTTAGGACGTGAGGAAGGAAAGTTGATGCGGCAGGGGAAATAACAGGTAATCGAGAGAACTGACTAAATTACGTACCGAGGAGCACATGACAGACGTCTGGCATCCCTTTTATGTTCGAAGTTGATAGGTCTATACGAAAGGAAAGATAAAATGCATTTACTTAACCCTGAGAGGAAAAACCAGGATTCCTGGACTACATTAATGGGTATTTTGCTTATAGTCTTCCTTTTTCGTGCTTTCTCTTATTGCTTTCTGGACCTTACCTCACACCATCCTTCGGTGTAAACAGAAATCAGGGCACTGATGAAACAAGAAAACAAAAATGACATCTGATCTGAACATATCACATCACATTATCCAAAATATCCCTTTAATTGAACACAAAGAAACATATTTTCTGAAACTACATTGCTGGCGTATGTGGGATTTCGACGGTTTGTCTTCCAGCAACAGCTTTCTCGGGGCATTTTTTTTTTTTTTTTTTTTTTTTTGGCATATTTCAACGACCCAGCTTTCATTCAAAGTAGACCAGAAGGCCAGAGAGCGGCTATGGAATAGGTTGGTCCTTTCTGTGCAGTGTTGTGCCTCTGTGTCTCAGCCAGTGACGGAAAGGTGGACTCGATACGGCAAGGGTATGGGAATGATGCTTACCGAGTCCCTAGTGATACATAAACATGAAGAAAATACATAACAAATGATAAAACAAATTCTGTTTCAGAAAAAGGCACGCCTTTCTAAGTGGGCATTCGGGCTGTTATGCATGGCTGAGGTCCAGTTGTGCACGTGCCCGCTCACTATCACAGCACAGGTAATTCTTCAATACAAACCCAGCAAAAGATACTGGAAGCGGCCATTTAAAGCAACCGGTTTCCAACAGTCTGCGTCCAGAGGAGCCTGTAGTAAAAATGACAGTAAGCAAAAAGCTTTCAGAAGGTCAATAACCGCGCCCTACAATCGGTCTAAAGCCGAACATTTGACCTTGGTCTTTGACCTTTACCTTCGATGGATTGATCTCAAACCCGAAGTACGTCCTTGACTCTCAACATTTCCATGATATCTAATCAAAATTGAAGTATTTCTATTGACAATGGCCAATGATCTTGACCGTTGACGTATTGTCAGAAAATAGAATTATTTCATTCCAGATCGAATAAAAATGCTTTGAGTCAAAGGGCCTGGTATTTGATGTTACTCTGCAGCATTAAACTTTGATCGACTGTACTAAAAATTGGACCCTCAGTCCTTCCAACAATTTTCGCCAGAATTGGACGAAACTCGTCTGAGCTGATATTGCCCTTGCCGTATGGCTACGATTATTTTTAATTTTCTTTTTTTTTCTTTTCATTTTTAATATTTTACCGAAATTCAACTACTTATTCCTCTGATTCTCAGTCAGTCTTTTTTTCGAGTTAATTCCACCCAGTACTTATTCCATAATCTTGCTACACACAAACAAACCGAAACATACACATAACTCCCTCGCACTACGAAGGTGGGTGTAACAACACCCACAACAACAAAAACATCAATACAACATATAAGTGGCTAGAGTTGGCCATTGTAGGCAGCAGTATGAGTCAGCCACTAAATCTGAACAGTTAGCTAACATGCATTACTTACGTCACAGTAACGAGGCAGCTGACGCTTTTGAAGACCTTTTACTCAGCACAAACTTACTGCCAGTCTTTTAAAGACCTCACAGAAGAAAACGAAATAAAGTTAAAATATTTAACTAATATGGATAAGGTACACATTCCTCCTCCTCCTCCTCCTGTGTGTGTGTGTGTGTGTGTGTGTGTGTGTGTGTGTCCGACTCTAGGCATATATTTATGAGCCTCTTCCCTGGAGTTCAGCATTCCTCCTACCATACACCACATGTCATCACTTCGGCGATAACACCTACCGTCCATATTAAGTGCATGCCAGGGCTGGTTGTGTCACGCAGGACTCGTGTAATGGGGTTGTTTATTTATTTTATTTTTGTAATTTCCCTGTTCCCACACATTTCGCACCGAATAAGCATACGGGGCGGTTGTGGCAATAATCTAGACAGCAGCAGAGGCTTCATTGGACACTTTGTGATCTCCTTCATATTAGCCACACCTAAGCATGCGGTGCGGCCTTTACGGCAAATTCCAGACATCCATAGATCTTTACTGCATATTACACCTTCACATTCTCTTGTACGGTGTGCTATGCTATTTTTACTCCTATATCCTTTTATTACCAACATACACCAATAAACATAGAAGAGGATATTGAGGTGTACTGGGTAGAATGAAGTGCTGAGCAAGAAAGGCAGCCAAGTGTCCTATTCCACCCAGAACATGAACTTAAAAGTTGCATTCTAAGTGACACTGGAAGCTTCGTAGCACGTCTTCCTTAGTGACTTATTCTGTACATTGCACCCAAATAATTTCTTGATTATCGTTGATGGAAACTATATCTATATTAAAACGACGCCAGTAATATACAGGGGAATCTTCAGGTGCAATATATAAAGTAAATCGCCAGAGAAGAGGTGCAACGAAGCCTTCTAAAACAGTTATTAATACGGTCCTCAAGTTACCCTCTTATGCCCCAGTTGAAAAATAAATACATATTAATCTGAAGTTTATGTACTGACACAGTATTTAGAGGAAGACGGCTTAGGTTAGTGGCTATCGACTACACGTGGGCCATTAACGTGCAGTAAATTATTAAAGTAGACATTCAGATTTTGTTTCGTCCCAATCATACCCCATTCCACGAAACGTAACCGTCAGTTCTTGCAAATGCCGATCCTCCCTCGGAATACATGAAACGATCAGATTTACTGTCCAGATTCCCTGTTTCACTAAGTGGGTACGAACGCAGTGCTACCATGCATCTCGAGATGAACGAATCCTATAGTCTGGAACCCACTTTTTAAGATTTTCCCACAGAGAACACCTTTTTTTTTTTTTTTTTTTTTTTGTTGCCTTCCTTCATCCTTTGGGTCTTTCTTTTTGTATTAAATATTGCCACGACCACAGTATCTTTCCGTACATCAGTCTGTGGTATATTTCGACTACAGTATTTTTTTCTATCCACAGCAACCCCTGCCAGGTAAAAGATTTCTTCATCCATATTTGCCTTAAAACTTCTGACACTGTTCTTATTTTTCTCATGCTTATCCTTTAATTACAGTTCGATTCTGATTTTTCTGTATTAAAACTTTTCTTTCCTGCTTCCTTTAACTAAGTTTCCCACAACTTTATATTTTTAACAGTAATTTCCTAATACTGAAAACAGGATCAATTATGCTATTATCTCTAATGGGTTTTGTGGTGATCTAATAAAGGATGCATTTTTTTCACTACTAAAATATCTAAAACTATGACATTCTCTCTCTCTCTCTCTCTCTCTCTCTCTCTCTCTCTCTCTCTTTCTCTAACCGCATTGTCGTCTTTCCTGTTCTGCTGTTGCTGCTGCTGGATGATTTTATTCACTTAGCAAAGCACTGTAATGTTAACCCTCTAGTTCATTAATTCACTCCTGAACTGAAACAGCTTCTCACGAAATGGAAGCTTAGGTTAGGTCATGTCCGTCCGTCCGTACGTTCTTTAGTCCGTGCGTCTATTCTTCCGTTCCTAGCTGTATCTCAGAAATAATTTGTTGGAACTTTCTCATATTTTGTATGATCGAAGGGCCATATTGGAGGTTGATGCCCGTCTTTTCGAAATTTTGAAAAAATCCAGGATGGTAGACCTATGACCATTTTTCTGTTTTTGAAACGTTAAATCCTTTATATCTTCTTTAACAGATAGGTAAGCAGGTCGTTACGAAGTGGAATATAGTCTCTCTGGGACTTGTTTTGAGTCAGCAAGAGTACTTTATCAAAGACGTCATCGTATATAGTCAAGGAGTTCAGGTACCAGCAGACTATATCTTGTGTAGTATATCTTTTAACCACTTCAGTTGGATTATTTGTTTTCATTTTATTCTTGCTGACACCAGATTATATTCAACTTTCGACGAATCCTGTACAATGAATGGGTCAACAAAGCTTATATCTAATCCTTCCAGCTCGGAAACTTTCTCTTAAGTTGAGTATAATTGTTTGTAGATGGCAAGAACAATGTAAAAATTCGTCCTTGGGTCGAAGAGGCTAAGGTGTGACGGCAAGTAGTTACAAAGAGGTTAACGTGTCGCCCTTAATCAATTCTGAAACATGAACTCCAACTGCAATGAACTGAGTTTCCGTTGTCGTTAATGTGATGCAAGAAACCCAACATAGAGGGTGGTTCATAAATAGCGCTACCCTAGAATCTCATCTGGCGGTATCTTACGTGTTGCGAGGACGGCTCTATCTGCTGGTGTGGGTGTGGTAATAGCAGCAAGAAATGAACAGTTGACATAGGGTATACTCTGATAACGCTGACAAGGCCAGCTATACAACACGCAAGAGAGTCACCTGATGGAGTGGGTCAGCAGTGTTATATATTGCCCCCCACTATTTCCACCAGGTTTACACATTTCTACCAGGGTTAATGCTTGATGTGATGCGCACTTGGAGTCATGTTCTCGTCGGTTAAGGAAGCTCCCATGGTATCTGTATCAGCTACGTTAATGTATGTATGCTTGTTATTTATGGGGTCTGTGTCGACATGAAATATACATTGGTAGCATACAAGATAACAATATGCTCTATTATGCAGCATTTACTATTAACATTGAGGTTCCTACAATTCCTTACGTCTGGATAAAATCAGCTGGCGTTAAGTGTAATAGAACACCCAAGGTGTTCCAACCATGACAAAGTTGTGGACAGAGAGGATGGTTCTGTTTATGTTCACTGACTGAGATTTAATAATATGTTTATTTCTACCACAGAATATTTAAAAAAAAAAAAAAAAATGTAATCAGTTTATAATTTACCACGGGAGGAAATTTAAATCACTTCATTAGTATGGACTACAATTTGGTTAGTGTAATTCCAGTTACTTCAATAATCTGCACAAGGGCACCACTCATCAGCTCAGGAGGCTTTACCAGCACTTCTTCCTTAATCCTTTAATGGTCGCGTGTTGTCTATTATAGCATTTTATTCAAGCTAATCCCAGGCGATTCTGTTCCGCTGAGTGTGAGTCATAAGAACCTGAAGTGTTAGTGATAGCAATATTGCCCTTTCAGTCCGATGACACTTTAATTCTTGGTTTATTCTTGCAACCTCCAGACGATTTTGTAAACTTTGGAAAAACAATCTATAGAGACGGGGTTAGCAACAGTCTCCATTAACTCCTTCACAACCTAATTACTCTCATTAAGCTAAATAAAACGTTGTCTGGAGATATGCAAGAATAAACTCTGAAATAAGTGACCGGACTGAAGGGGTTAACACTTCTGGGGTCAGATTCACATTTATACGATCGCTTCCCTGTCGTAACTCAGACTTGTTTTGGCAGGAAGAACTAGACAAACACAAGGAGGTTTTGCACTATTCCTTCCCTATCCTCCCAGAAGAAAACAAATAACCAACGATAACTATTCTCTAATTATTATTGTTATTTTTTTTTTAAGAGGAACGGTAGACATGGGAAAGCGGTGCAGTTCCCGATCCTTTTTCTTCCTTCAAACACAAACCTAAATTACGGCATGGAATTGTCGTAAATTTGTTTGAAGAACTTCACCCCTGGCACCTATACTCACTCTCAGCTGAATATCATGCAGCTGAGTGTATAAGTAATTAGGTGGTAAAATTAAACTGACGAAAGAAGCCAGTAATTAAGGAAGAGTTACAAACATCTTCAGTAACGTAACTCCCTCTTTAAACAGAACTTAATCGTGTAGAAATTACAAGATAATAATAATACGTCATCGTGGTGAATGGGCTAACCCCCCAAATTCACCCGGATGACGCCAAACATACTTTTGCTGCTGCCAGAATAATTTACTATGCTTAGGAGGGCACCTCAATAGAACGAGGTTAACGAAGGCTTTATGTAATCTCACTAATTCAAAAAATCTCTCCTATGCAAAATAAAATGATCAGTTAACAGCAGAATGTAACCACGATGGATATATACGAAAAACTGGTTAGGGACTGTCACTCTTAAAAGGTCAGAGAGGTCTGTGGAGTGTGGGTTCATTCAGTCCCCACCGTTTTTCAGGCGGCCAATTTGTTAATAGCGACGTGACATAGCACACACGTACACACAAGGCACAACTGTTCGTGTGTACGCTGTCTTAAGACTCGTAGTTCAGTATGTGGAGGAAGCTGAGTACACACACTCACACGCGTTCAGACACACGCACGCCTGCGCAACCTTCC
Organism: Coenobita brevimanus; assembly: GCF_032717465.1. Classification (NCBI taxonomy): domain Eukaryota; kingdom Metazoa; phylum Arthropoda; class Malacostraca; order Decapoda; family Coenobitidae; genus Coenobita; species Coenobita brevimanus. The sequence goes on along the minus strand of NC_137023.1, from coordinate 4,372,610 downwards.
ACATAATTACATACTCACACACACACACACACACACACACACACACACACACACACACACACACACACACACACACACACACACACACAATATTTGTCTCTGTCTATCTATTTATCTATCTATCTATCTACAAAGAACTGCGCACCAAGTATGGTAACACCAACTATGCCCAAGCGATATATTCAGTTAAATAATGCAAACGTTGAAATCACTGGTCAAAGCCTGGATTTTCGGGTATAATCTAATTATAACTTTAGGTCTGACGGCCATGTACACTGAATGGACTTGTGTTTGATTGAGTTATTCACTACGCTTTGTGCTGTACATGACAAACTCCAGCACATCAGAGTAACATATATCAGACACAGTAACTTCAAAACCTCACAAATGCCTGCCCCTAAAATATAATCTGCAGCACACACACACACACACACACACACACACACACACACACACACACACACACACACACACACACACACACACACACACACACACACAAACTACCTCCACCCTATATATCTAATATTTCATAGCAAGTTATCTTGAAATGGATAAAAATAACGGGTAGGAGAGAAAACAGAAGACAGAGCTTAAGTTTTTCATCACAACCATTTTATCCATACAACACTCTGAATCGTCTTAACCTTATTTTCAAAACAGTATCTCCATCACCCCAAAGAATCTTTCTACTGCAATTTATCTCTAACACCTCACAAAAATCTACCTCTGTCTTTTAGTTCCAGTACTTCACAGCAACTAACCTCAAAACTTTAAGAAATCATCCTCCAGCCTTTGATTCGTAGTCTCGCTGACTTAACAGACTTTCTAGAACCTCTTCGATGGGTAAAAATTTTGCATGTAACAGCTTACTCTCCTTTTTGTTACTTACGTTTATTATTTGACAAATATTGCATAAATAACATACAGGAATATATTTACGAAATGCTATGAGTTAATATTCGTCGATACATCTTTACCGGTTGTGACAATGGAAGGTGCAACAGGAAATACTTTAATGTGATAGTTATGCAGAGCACACAAAAGGGCATGAGAAGGAATGCTACTGTCTGCCGCTTGGGCAGAAGTCTGAAATATGAAAGGTAAGCCAAAAAACTGGTAGAGGATGGTAGGCGAACATTTGCTCATGGTTGTATCCGGCCACTGACCAATCCGAGTGTAGCGTCACCACCGCAACGTTGCTCCCTGACACCCACTCAAACCAGCCCAGAGTATTTCGGTATTACACGTTGCAAAGGTTACATAAATGGACGAACTGTATATCTATTCCCCTACTCTGACCTGGTAAGAGTAGTTTCTTGTATTATACAGTTGTAACTTGGATGAACGAATTTTACTCATCATGATCATCATTCTGCATCATTTTTCCCACTCTGACATAGGGATCTGCAGGCCTGGTTGGCGACAGATGGCAGACAGTCGGTTTATAGGATACTGGATTTGACAGTTGGCAGACTTGAAATAAGTCTTGTTCTCGACCTCACTACCACCAAAATGTGAGATGCGGGCCCGTAGGTTTACCATAAGGATTTCAAGTTCATCTTAAAGACTCCGTGCTACTACTGGATGCTTTATTGGATGCTTAGATGTTACGCCCAAGCCAAGGAGTGTGGCTGATCTCTAACTCTCATACAGTCTTTCAGTGCATAGGTAGAGAGATTCCTTTGTGTGTGTGTTGCCCAATGTCACGACTACACTGTTTACACATAGAACTGTCTCTCCAGCAGAATTTCAGCTGGCCTCTGCATGACGCAGGAAGTCCAGCTTTGTCTGACCCAGATGCATCAGCAACAAACATCCGCTCGCTAATAAAAGCTATTATCCGCCATAGTGCCACAGTGTAAGGATTACTCAGTTCCTGAAATAATTCTTTCACACTGTAAGGATTACCTGAATGAACGATTTTCACCATCCTCATCATCCTATACACTTTCCCTCTTCCCTCAAACTTTCGGAGCGTAGTTCACTCATTCACAGTACAAGGCTTACACAAATGAACAGATTTATCCCTTTCATCTTAGACTTCTTCCCAATCAAACCTGAGGGCACTAGTATCTTGTTTCTCCCTTCAGGCACAGTTTACATGAATTATATTTCATTATTATCACCTTAACCCTTTTTTTTTCCACTCAAACCTGAGGAGTGTAGTTGATTGTTCCACAACGCAAGGATTACCTTGACACAGGTATAGCAGTGTTTTCTTTCATAATGCAAGGATAACTCCAGCCTGAGGTGAGCAGCTCTTTCATACTGCAGAGGATACACAAGTCAATGAATTATTCCCATTATCATTATCACCAACCTGGACATCCTGTCAGATTATCATTATCACCAACCTGGACATCCTGTCAGATTATCATTATCACCAACCTGGACATCCTGTCAGATTATCATTATCACCAACCTGGACATCCTGTCAGACCTGACCATTGCAATGTATTGTTTCAGACTGTCAAGGTTATTTATACTTTGAGAGAGCAACACGTTCTTTCACGCTGTCAGGATTACTCAGACACCGTGACAGAAGGTGCCTTCTATCAAACCGTCAGAATATTACATATAAACGAATTATACTCAGTATCCTATACCCTTTTTCCCACTTAGTCCAGGCAAGAACATATCATTGTTCCAGACTAGTGAAAACAAATTCAGCGAATTATATCTAAACCCTCCATTCTGTTTACCACTAACACCTTAGGTAAGTAGTTGGTTATTCCAGACTATGAGACCCATACTAATGAAAGAATTGGCTATTGTACCTAATTATCCTACAGCCTTCCCCACTCCTACCTGTGATAAGTATTCCATATTACAAGGGTTAAACTCTGAATGAAGTACTCCCATCACTCTACTTAATTTTTCTCACTCTAACTTGAGGAGAGTAACTTCTTTCACACTGCAAGAACTACTCAAGTGAACGAAATTTGCTAATCATCATATTAAACATCACGGACACCCATTCAAACTTGGCAACAGGTGCCTTATAATATACTCAATAGAGTATATTATACCCAGTATCATCATCCTTGACCTCTAACTTAGACTTGGAGATAGCAGTGTTTTCTTTTACACTTCACTGATAATGCAGATGGACGAATTACACAAATCATCAGCATCATCACCTCAGACATCCACTGAAACACATGCATAGCAGTGTCTTTTTCCACACTGCCAAGATAATTCAAATGAATGAATTACGCTCACCGTCAACGTAGGATCCTAATATACAAGAAGGGAAGCATAAAAGCAGGACTGCGGCAATCAAAAGTGTGCCTAGTAAAGTCAACCACAATATAATATATAACTGCTCAAGCTTCGAAAACTATGCCCATATACGAGAAGGGGACAGTGTATTAAAGAATTAACACGACTGTCGCAGTTCTCTATATGAATTAATATCTATTAATTACGGTCAGTCCAGGCCTATTAACCTTTCTGCTGTGGTGAGTGCACCTGGGTACTTTATTTTGACAAACATCAAAAAGTTTTGCCCGGTTAAGAGATAACACTGCAGTCAAATGCTTCCAAAACTTGATCAAATCTTTCTCTGATATTGGTGCAGCCAAGAATTATACTCAGACTAGCAACAGACGATCAACTTTCAATCGAGAGAAATTCTAAGAGATGAAAGCAGTTAAGAGAAAAAGGAATTGAAATAGATCACGTAATTGAAGTCATTTTAGGGCAGCTCACGGATATGCTGTCCCATAAGTTGATCGAGAGAAATTCTAAGAGATGAAAGCAGTTAGAAGAAAAGGAATTGAATTAGATCAGGTAATTGAAGTCATTTCAGGGCAGCTCACGGATATGCTGTCCCATGATGACATATGCAGCTGTGTGTGACACGTAGAAGGACTGCTGGCTTTAGGGAATGGGCATTAAGTCTGTGCCCAGAGTCGGATACTTGGAAAAAAATGCCCAACCAGGTCCCTCAAATCCAGTTCAAGCACTGTGCGTCCAAACGGCCCTGCCAGATCAGTTCAGGTCTTGTCAGGTCAGTGCAAGTGCAGTTAGGGTTAAGTTAGCTAAGGTCAAAGTAACTACAGTTAGGTTCATTAATTGAACTTCCGAACCAGGCAGACTGTTCACATCAATTTCAGCTCAGCCATGTCAACGCAGGGCAGCATAAGGATATTTACAGAAAGTTCATTTATGTTCATCCAAGTTCAGTGTGGTTCATGTACGTCATAATTGTCCACTCTAATTCTTCTTTCAGTCAGGTTAATTTTGGTTTGTTCAGAGCCGTCCAGTTCCAGTTACGTTCATTCAGAGCCGTCGCATCCAGTCAGACCCAACTAGATCAATTCAAGTTCAATGTTCAAGTTAGTTAGGGCTAGTTGTATCAATGTAGGTTCAAAATGGTCCACTTATGTAATTACAAGTCTAGTCAGAAACCTCATACTCATTGAAGGAATATGAGATCCCTTGAGGTTCACTGAGATCCAGCTGTTGGTTTCCATTAGGTTTATTCGCTAAGTGTCAGTTAAGCCATGTTCCATGTAAGCAAACTGATTCAAGAATATTTTAATCAGTTCAGGTCCTTCTAGTTCACTACAGGTCCATCATATCGAATCTTGTCAAACTTGATTTATTCAGGTCACGCCCTGTGGGTGCAATTATTACCGGATTATAAGAACGCCTATATTTCAGATTTTTTTTGACTCCCTTCAGGTCTATAACATCATCCAGTTCAGTACTGATCACTTCACGTTATGCCAATAAAGGTATTTGCCAAAAATCAGCCTTACAGTCTACAGGTATTTTCGAGATATGCTGAATCATGTTTTCCAAGTATGGGTGGGTATAATAGGGAGGAAGAGTGAACTAAGACGTTATAGGTTAACCAGTAAAGTGTAAATCACATATAATTCTAAGAAATTTGGCTAGAGAAACAAAAAATGGGCGGGGATGGTAAAGAGAAGTAGATGAAATGGGCAGGAATAGTGGTGAGACAGAACGGTGTATGAGAGTCAGTCTTCACAGTGGTAAGGAGATATCTCTTAGAAATCCATCGTGTGGGAAGCACAAAAAGGGTGATGTGGATGGACAGCAGTGGGTAGGACAGCTTGGAAGGATGGTGCTGTGGTGGGAGGGGGTAAGCACCCGTAGAAGGTCGTTGTTGGGTGAACGGTACTGGTGAATTTAAAGTGTGTGCAATGCTTTCCCAAGAACTACAACAGCAACATGAAACTAACCTAACGCCACTCCCGGAATCCCGGCGCATTACGGTGCAGATAAACACAGGACCTCAGTCAGAGTTCAACATCCTCTCTAGAGCTTGGATCCGCCTATCCATCTCTCATTCTTTGCTCATCATTATCTGTGAGTGAAGGCTCCTGGAATACTATAACGAGGATGATGTGAGCTATATGCAGGATCAATACGGAGGTATGGTTAAACGGAATGTAAGCGACATTTCTCTAGTCGTTTCGGTGTGTTTGGTAATTCTGAAAATGTACAGCGTCGGCCTGAAGTCATACTTTTATTTTGGTGATAAAATATAATGCGTGGTCCTATGTTAATGACTGTAAATCGCACCAGGAGTAATGGAACTTTATTGTTGTTTTTACTAACGCCGCCATTACTACATTTGCCCTCACACATCCTAATGAAAACCTGAACCATCAACTTAGCGTTGTTTTCCCCTGAGGGTTAAACAGAGTAAAAAGAAAAAAGAAAGAAGGAAGGAAAGAAAAACACCTAAGTTAGAAAAGCTGTCTTCAAAATATTCATCATTCAGGCCAACATATTATCATAAAATGGACCAATAATTCACATGTGGTACGTGACATCAGCACAAATATTGTCTCTTACCACGCTTCTTTATTACTACTACTTTTACTACAGTGATTTATTTTGTAACAACTAGATAATACATTAAGCTAGCAAAAGCTAATCAGAGCCGAGAAGGGGTTAACGATGGCCCTGTCTAAACCAATCACATCAAATGGTCTCTCATAATTTGTATAAAAGTGTCTGGAATGATAAAAAATATATATATAATGAAAATCGATATAGGATTGAAGGAGCAAAGTAAAGAAAAATATCAACGACCACAGCTTATATTATAGTAGTGTCCTGTACGAAAATCAGTTATCATTATCATTATTACTATCATCATCAACATCATCATCAGGGGGGAGGCGGTGGCTGAGTCGGTAGAGAGGGGGCCTGCAGTCCTAGTGGACCCAGGTTCGAATCCCGGCTGGGGCAGGGAACAGTTTAAGGATTTGAATTTCATTAAATCAGGCTTTACTGATCTACCAGGAGACACGCCGACATGTCGTAAAAATACCCCCGCTAATACCAATACACTAGTCCTGTATGAAACAGCCCTAGCATGTATTCAATATGGACGGTGGGTGTTAGCGCCGAAGTGGTGACATGTAGAGGTGTATGGTATGTAGGAGGACTGCTGGGCCTTGATAGCAGGCTGTGAAGCCTATGCCCAGAGTCGGACACATTAAAAAAAAAAAAAAAAAAAAAAATCATCAGCAGCATAGTCTTCCCAATAACATAAGGGATGGGTGGGATTAAACAAGGGAAAAGGAGGAAAAGGAAAACATAAAGGTAAAGGAATTGTTATAAGCGTGTCCAGTGATAAAGGGTTACAGTTTCATTCATTCACCTTTTAGTCCATCAAGATTCTGCCATAATGGACTAAAACAGAAATTATTAATCGCACGTCAACAGTTCAAAATAGCATCCATTGTGCTGCCTCTTACAAACAGATTTGCTTGCAACAAAGTATTGTATTGCTAATCAGAAATGTAATATGAATAATTCAATGGATTTATATCAGATTTATGCTTGAATCGAGGGAATAATCGCTGTTGTATACTAGGTCTGATTGTGCTCTTGTGTGACACTTTAGTAATAAGATGGTGTATGGATACCTTATGGAGTGCCAGGGGGTTAACTCATCCTCTTGATGCCCACAGTGGGGGGCGGAGGGACGTTGGTTACAAGATTGTGACAAAATGAGTTAACTTTTACCTGGTCGTGGTGTAGTGGTATGCTGCCTGGCTCTCACCTGAGAGTCCTGGGTTCGATTCCCGGCATATTGGTAATTCATCAGATTATCAAAATTTGATAAAATTGAACTACTGCATTAGTGAACTAAGCCTTGAGTGAAAACGTCCACAGTGATATATGAGTGACTTCGTGAAATAAAAAGAAACAAATGTATGTTAGTCCGCCGGCTTTCCATCGGTACCACAAATAGCAAGCTTCCTTTTCTATACCTCTCTATGTCCGCTAAATGGCAGCCACAGTACCGTGCCATAGGCTTGTCCGCTGAGATCTGAAGTCCCACATAATCATACCAGCAACTTCTTTGGTACACTATGTCAAGGTGAGAGAAGGAGACCACGAGACGAGACTTGTGAGGGACACGCAGGGTGATGGTGACGTGCACCACTGAGGAGTAGACTGTAGCACCAGTCGAGCAGGGCAGTACTCCCGAGGTGGATGGAAAGCTGATGACAGGGAGTGCTGGAGTTCCCGTTTCATCACCCCTCAGGACTAGTTCCTGACCATCCCCCTTTGCTGAACTTTTTCAGTGTCTCAGTTACACAGAGAGTAGGCCAGCATGCTCTCCAGTACAAATTTCTCTAACTATCTACACCAAACTACATGCACAGTACACACTACACTTCCTATTCTAAATTCAACAAAAATGGCGTCAATTCACCCAGCCTCGGAGTCCCCAGGGGGGGGGGACCATAAATGCCCCCACCGTCCGCCCCTCTCCCGGTGACGACTCGAGGTGCCTGGAACCACTGTCTGACTCTCTTCTTCTTCATTTCTGCAACATTCGCGGCCTTTCCTCTAACTTTCGCTCTGTTGAGCACCACCTCTCCTCCTCTAAACCTCACCTTCTTTTTCTAACGGAGACTCAGCTGTCTGAGGCAACTGACAGCAAACCCTTTTCTGTATCCTCCTACTTTCTCTATACTCATTTCAAAGCCAAAGGTGGCTGTTGTGTATACATACGCAACGACTTATCTTGCTCTCGTGTTCCTGAACTTGATTCTTCTGAATTCTCCACACTCTGGCTTCGGCTTTCCTGTCATTCTCTGACTAAATATATCTGTGCTGTTTACTTATCCCTAATTCTACTGACTATCAAAAATTCTTCGACTATCTTACTTCTACGATGGAACACATTCTGTCCATTTCTCCTTTCTCTGAAATCTCAATTCTTGGAGATTTCAATGTTCACCGCCACCTTTGGTTCTCCTCTCCTTTCACGGATCCACCTGGTGAACAAGCCTACATCTTTTCTATCCTTAATGACCTAGAGCAGCTTGTACAGCACCCTACCCGTATCCCTGACCGCCTTGGAGAGAGCTCCAACATACTTGACCTCTTCCTCACAACTAATCCTTCTGCTTACTCTGTTAATCTTTTCTCTCCGTTGGGCTCCTCCGATCACAACCTTATTACCTTAACCTGTCCTATCACTCCGGTACGGCCTGTGGACCCTCCAGGGAAACGTCGTCTGTGGCATTTTGGAGCCGCAGCCCTCAGGCAGTACTTCTTTGATTTTCCTTGGAATGATTATTGCTTCCATGGCCGTGAGCCATCTGAATGTGCCTTGCGCATTATGGAGGTTATTCTCTCGGGCATGGAAGCATACATTCCTTTCTCATATCCTTTGACTAACGCAAGAAAGCCTTGGTTTAATCACGCTCGTTCTAATGCTGTCCGCAACAAGGAGAAGGCCTACAAAAGGTACCGGAGCCAACCCACTCCTGAATCACATCATCTTTACGTTTCTGCCCGGAATCGTGCTAAGTCTGTTCTTCGCTCTACTAAAAATAATTTCATCCATACTAATTGCTCTCAACTCTCCAACTCGAATTCTTCCCGCTCCTTCTGGCACCTTGCCAAAAATCTTTCTAACAACTTTACCTCTTCATCCTTCCCTCCTCTTTTCTACTCTGATGGTTCTATAGCTATTTCTTCTACTGATAAAGCAGATCTCTTCGCACAGACTTTCTCCTCCAATTCCACCTTAGACGATTCCGATGCTGTTCCTCCATCACTTCCCCCCTCTGACTTCCTCATGGCTGACATTTAAATTTCTTCATTGGATGTATTTTCTGCCATCACTGGCCTCAGTACTAACAAGGCATATGGGCCTGATGGGGTCCCTCCTGTTGTTCTCAAGAACTGTGCTTCTGTGCTTACACCCTGCCTAGGCAAACTCTTTCGCCTTTGTCTGTCAACTTGTACCTTTCCTTCTTGCTGGAAGTTTGCTCTCATTCAGCCAGTCCCAAAGAAGGGTGACCACTCCCAACCCTCCAACTATCGTCCAATTGCTTTAACGTCCTGTATTTTAAAAGTTTTCGAGTCAATTCTTAATAGAAAAATTTTAAGGCATCTTTCCTATCACAACCTTCTTTCCGATCGTCAGTATGGGTTCCGTCAGGGACGCTCCACTGGCGATCTTCTCACCTACCTTTCCGACTCCTGGTCATCCTCCTTTCGGGACTTTGGCGAAAGCTTTGCCATTGCACTTGACATCTCAAAGGCTTTCGATCGAGTCTGGCATAAATCTTTAATTTCCAAACTGCCCTCCTACGGTTTCTATCCTTCTATCTGTGCCTTCATCGCTAGCTTCCTTTCTGGTCGTTCTATAGCCGCTGTTGTAGACGGCCATCGTTCTTCTCCTAGATCTATCAACAGTGGTGTTCCTCAGGGCTCTGTCCTATCACCAACTCTCTTCCTTTTATTCATCAATGACCTTCAAAGCTGTACATCTAACCCTATCCACTCATACGCTGATGACTCCACCCTTCACCTTTCCATTCGGTTCCCGCAACACCCATCTCAACAGTTACTTCAACAAACAAGGGATGAGGCTATGGCACACCTAATGTCTGACTTGGCTCGTATCTTTGATGACTGGGGTAAAAATAATATGGTCGTCTTTAATGCGTCTAAGACTCAGTTCTTACACCTATCAACCCGACAAAATCTTCCACAGGTATACCCACTAATGTTTAATAATATTCAGCTTAATCCTGCATCATCCTTGAACATGCTTGGGGTTTCATTTACTCGGGACTTATCTTGGAAAGATCATATTACATCTCTTGTAAAATCTGCTTCCAAGAGATCGGGTGTGCTAAGCCGACTCCGCTCTTTCTTTACCCCTGCACAATTGTTGACTCTATACAGGGGTTTTATCTGCCCCTGTGCGGAGTACAACTCTCATGTGTGGGGAGGCTCCCCACATACAGCTCTTCTCAATAGGGTGGAGTCAAAGGCTTTTCGTCTCATTAACTCTCCTCCTCTTACTGACTCCCTTCAACCTCTGTCTCTTCGCCGCACTGTTGCATCTTTATCTCTTTTCTATCGCTACTTTAATGGTCACTGCTCCTCTGAACTGTCTGCGTGCATTCCTCCACCTCTACGACGGGCGCGTAGCACCCGTCTGGCAGCAAACTCTCATCCCTTTTCTGTCCAACTCTCTAATGCAAGAGTTAACCGTTACTCCCAGTCTTTCATTTATGCAACAGGTCAGCTCTGGAACTATCTCCCTCTGTCTGTATTTCCTGCTGCCTATGATCTCCAGTCTTTCAAACGCAGTGTGTCCAGGCATCTCAAAATGATCGGATCTTGATTTTGGCTCTCTATTGTATTTTGTTTTTCTCTTGGAGGGAACTGTTACTGCGGGCTCATGGCCTTTGGTTCCTTCTTCCTCGCATAAAAAAAAAAAAAATGTTGTTGGGGTACGGGGTGAGGTAGCCTGGCGTGGTTAGTTCCCGCCGTAGCCAACAGTCTCTGAGGTCTGGAGGGTGGCAGAGTCTGGAAAGGATGGGAAAGGATTTGTAGAGGATAGGCAATTCTGTATTGGGGCAATCCCCTCTAATGGCTAACATATGAATAATTGATCCAGATTACTTCTACTTTGGAATGTAATCTCATTGATAATCTTTTTAAATTACAAGCAGAATTTATTGTTGAAAAATTTAATTTTATATATTTTTGAAATATTCCCAAATTAGGAACGTTGGCATATTAAGGCTCCAAATATTACCGCAAAAGGAATGTAGAAACAATCTTCGTCCAGTTTCATTTTTTTTTTTACATACAGGGTTGGAACTGAATTTTGCTGTCATGATAACATTAAACTCAAATTTATTTAACTAAATTCTGTATACTGAACTTTGAACACTCTTGAAATTACAAAATTACGTCTCACCACATTCCTGCATGCCATATATTTCATCACGCATTATATTATTGGTGGAAGGACTCATTGCACCATTTATTCTTTTCGCATTTCGTGCACTTCAGCCGTGTATTCTTCATACACACAGTGCATCTACCTTGAGAACATGTCACCAGTAAGTGACTGACTTCATCATATTTCACTACTTTGGCCGGGGGTGCCGACGGCCCTCCAAGTCTCATCCTCATCTCTTCAACCTTTATCATGCCTCGTGCAGTTTCTCCCTTGAAATGACTGTGCGTTGTAGCTACAGATGGATCACTATGTTGGTGGAACCTAATAGCAGTTTCTGCTACCATGTTCAGTATGTTTAAAAAAATGTTCCACCACCACTTCTTAGAACGAAGTCTTGGTCTGTAGGATGCCAACATTCCGTTAAAGACATCAATACCTCCCATTCCTTTATTGTACATCTTGATGAGATACGGCTGGGAGACTAGCTTGTTGCTTTCTTCCTTGACACGCCTTTCTGCTGTCTGAAGCGGTATCACACCATAATATTTACTAGCAACAGTCACAGCAGAGTTGTCCCTCCACTTCACACACACGACAATACCATCTGACTTGTAGTAAGAATATCCTCGTTCACGCTTTTCAACTTCATTGTTTGCTGGAAGAGGACAGCGTCCTGTTCTGTTTTCACGAATGGTTCCACAGGCTCGAATTTACTTCTAAGCCATTTATGCCAGTAGTTTAGGGCTAGTGAAAAAAAAGAATGATATCAAAGAACACAACATGCTGGGTAGCCTTCTCAAATGACTGCAACATTTCACTGACAAAGTGGGATCTCAGCAGTGACTTACTGTCACCCTCTTTACCACAGTAGATGGAGAAGTCGCACGGATAGCCATTTGCACTACACAGCATACGCATTTTGTATCCAAAACTGTAATGTTTCCATTGTCAGCAGACTCTTGGGATCTGGGCCTGAGGACGAGTGGATATGTAGTTATACTTAAGGCAGGGCCAGTGAGTTTATATATCTTGGGAAAGTCCAGTTGCAGCAAGTATCAGCTTGTTTCAGCCTGCAAGGAAGTGATGTGGTAGTAGACTTTAAACTTGGTTATTCCTGCATGAACATGGGTGAACTTCATAGGGCAACATGCCAACGTTCCCATTTTGGGAACATCAAAAGTATGTTACTCTATCTTTACACAGGTATGCTCTTTTGGTCTATTGATGATTTAAAGAGGGATAATACTTTCTAAGGAAATTCTCAATATATATTTGCTGAATAGAGAATCAAGATTTTAGCAACAAATAATTCAAGAACAAAAATACTTAGTGATAAAAAATCGTGAAAAGTAGAAGAGCAAAAGGGGCATTAGAGCTGTTACCAAGTAATTATTTCAATATATATCATTAACTAAGCACAAGTGAAGTTATTTTTGAACTCAGGGTAAAAAAATATCAATAAAATGCTTATTTATTACTATTTATTTTATTGTGAACAAAACTGGAACGTTGGCACTTAATTAAAAGGTTAATTCAAAGTATATGATAATAAGGTTGTCAATTCGTTATGCAACAGAAGAGAATGATATCGTAAGAGCTCTTTATATTACTACAAAGTGAAAGAGCCAAGGGATAAAAGTCTGCAGTCGACTGTCCTTTCCCGAAGAAATCCGAAAAAAGGAGTGTCGCTATTCCGATCTGTCTGCTTCATGTTTACTGAGAGTTGTAATAAGATGAAGGGAGTGAGCATGAGAATAAAAAAGCTGCCGGGAGGCAGTATTGTAATCTCCATTTTAATGTACTAATGTATGAAAATGATGCTTGAACTCTGTTGGAAGGATACCAGTAGAAAGTGAGAGCAGAAAAAATAAGTTTTTTCAGAGGAGCATGTGGAGTTAGGCGGGGGCAGACTGGGAAATGAAGAAGTGAAGGAGCGTTGTGATGTTGCTTTAGGTGTGCTGGAGAGCATCAAATACACTTTGAGATGGTTTGGCCATGTGGAGGAAAGGGAAGAGAGATTGACTAGGAGAGTGCATGTGAGTGAGTAGGAGGGAAGAGATGAGATGGAGAGATGGAGTGGATAGGATTTTGAGTGAGGGAGTGTGATATGGAGGGAGGCCAGCGTGATGACAGAAAACAGTGACACAGAGGCGACGAGGCGATTCATTTGGGGCCATCCCTTCCGAGGATTAATAGCAATCCCATATAGGTGGATGATAGGAAATTTCAACCTCTTAATAACACAGATCCACACACCAAGGGTCTGCAGAAAGTGTTACACGGAAGTCGGCCAAAAGTTACTCAGAAAAGTAGTGTTTTCACAATCTGGGAGTTATTTCTGCTATTTTAAGACTTTGCCAAAGCCAAAGATAGGCAATAGATGTCTCATATATATATATATATATATATATATATATATATATATATATATAACACTAGAGAGAGAGAGAGAGAGAGAGAGAGAGAGAGAGAGAGAGAGAGAGAGAAGGCTTTCACAGGACTACCCACCTTCCTCTTATGAGCCACCCTACTTAACACTCAATACACATTTAGGTATCAGTCCTAAAATATCCCACCGATTTCGATCTCTTTTCATTCACCAGGTCATCAATACCCATCATTTCAATTGTATTAATATTTGCTGTCAGGCCTTACTGCTCACTGCTTACCACAAAACTCTGAACCAGTGTGCAATGATCTCGTTCACTATTAGCGAGAGACACAGCATCATTTACAAAACGTTCTTCTGAAATAGCCTATTCTATCATTAACCTATACAGCCTATTTCCCAAACTCTTGCTTTGGCCACTATATTAATTCTGTCCATACATATATTTTAGCAAACTCAGGGACATAACACACACACACACATCTTTCTCTCATTCTAGTAATGATACAATGATACTGAACCACTTATTCCGGTATCCATTGCCCATTACACTTGCTTTATTACCATAGCAAAACTTTTACGTCAGTAAATTCTCTCTTCCACTGCACCACAAATACGTAACACTTTTTATTTTTTCTACCTGCCCAACTGGTGACAGGTTCTTCTCTAAATCCATAAAAGTTCTACCTTACAAATCTCTTTCACTTGTTTTCTCCACTGTCTCTTACTGCATATATTTGATTCACATATCCCCTACCATTCCTGAATTACCTGGCTTAACTCACACAACACTTCTTGTACGCACAATGGCAGTTAAGTATTCCTTCACACCCTTGATATCTCTAATCTGGAAATGTGGTGCTGACACACATGTTTCATTAATGAATCCCACACACGGATGCCAGCAGTTGCTATGCAGTAAGATTATGTTAGGATTATGTTGAGAGGTTGTGTGCGACTGTGTCATAGTTACAAGTTAAAGATGGCAGGATGGGAAGGGATACATGACCACTATTGTACCTTATCCTCACTCTTATTTTTCTCTATATCTTTCCTATAACAGTGTGAAAACTTATTTTTGAAGATTTTTTACATCCATTCCGGTGAAAGTTATTATCATACAAGGCACCACCATAGCTTTATAGCATTCTTTCACTTCGCTGGTACAACTATCTCCCAGTGGTGATTCGCCGCATTCTTCTGTCTGTCCATCTATCTATCTACTAATGTATCCATCAACAGGCGCCTTAATTCCGTAAGGGGTGGCTACAGACGAAGCGCATCCATGTCACTTTGCCCTCTGCCATCAGGCTGTCCTCTCTAATTCATTCACTCCACTCTGAATTACCTCTTCACCCCATCCCTCCATCTTATCCTCGGTCCCCCTCTAACCCTTCCCCTCTCTACCTCCTCCTACACCTCACTCACATACACTCTCCTCTCACCACTACATTTTATCATTCCCTCATAATATGCCTCATGAACACCTGCCTTTCCTTCCTTCAGCTTCTTCACAGCCTTCTTCAGTCTTACTGCTGTCACGTTCTAAGGCATCATGTTTTTGTCCAGCACCAAACTCAGTAGTGATTATCATTGCTGTTTGTATTTTATTCACATTTTACTTTTATTCAAAATTACTTTTCCAGCCCTCCCAGATTTGTCTCTTTTATTTGTTTTCCTTATTAACTCTACTTTTCTAATTCATTATGATATAAACAAACTTCTGTACAAAGCATTTCCTTATTAGCAGGATATTAACCCGTCTCTCTGTCTCTCTCTTTACATATACATCTATCTATCTATCTATCTATCTATCTATATATTATACTCTTATTAACCTCTGTGTGCACCTCGTCTTCACAGTGTATTCATTTATCCTCATCGGAACTATATCGGAACTATTTTTTTTTTTTAACCATCTCAAGCGAATGCCCTAGTTTCAGCCACTGCCCTTTCAACATCAACAGCTAATCTAGCTGGTCCTTTATTTGTTAAGGTATGTGCAACACACACACACACACACACACACACACACACACACACACACACACACACACACAAAACACTCCTGACCAATTCTCATCAAATGCACTCCACGATTTACCAAATCCACCTATTCTCAATTCTTTGACCCTGATATCCTACCACCGTTACCTACTAATTGTCAGTTCATAAATTATGAATATGCCGTGGCACAGTGGGTTAAAGCGCTCCGCTCAGACCGAAGGGTCGAAGGATCGAATCCACCCAAGGGTCATCAGAAGACATCAGGAAGGGCATCCGGTCATAAAATGCTACACGCTTCAGTCTAAAAGTCCTCTACCCAGGGGCAACGCCTTAGTCCTTCGGGGATACCTGGCGTAAAACCAAATTAATAAAAAATTTTTTTTTAAATATGCCGTGTAGATATATATATATATATATATATATATATATATATATATATATATATATATATATATATATATATATATATATATATATATATATATTGTAATACTACCTGTTCAGCCTATATGAAAGTTAGCCTAATTATGACATTCTCACACAAAGTCTTTTTATATTTTAGAGTCCTCATCTACCTGTATTTATTTCAAACAGAATTACAAAAGCGTAAATGCAAAGACCAGTATACAGAATTATTGATAAACGCCGTAAAACCGATAACTCTGGAAGAAAGTTTGCTGGTTGCATCTATGAACAAATAGATCAGGAGGAAACGCGGCTCTGCACTGAGTGAAAATGCGCTTGCCAAAGACTACTGATGTGTTTTTAATGTAAGAGTGGGGTGCGAGGGGCGTGTTGGGGCGGTGTGGCGCGTGCAGTGAGTTGAGTGAGGCTGGAGTGAGGTAATCAACGCCCCAGCGGGGGACACACAGACGCGGTGCTTGTTGCTCACACCCACCGACACACCATCATACCTTGTCTCCTGCTAGTGTCTATTCCCATTTTACAAGATCTGTTTTGCAAATATTCATCAGCAATATTTTTGATGGTCGCATGATTTCACACTGATGTAACTTAATTATACGAGTAACTGCCAATCGTTAATCAAAAGCACAGCAGCCGGTATGACCGGCTCTTTACCCGTGTGAAATAGAAATTAGTCCAGCGGTCATTTCAGGCAACGTCTGTTTCTTTTACGCTGTTTACTTTGTCACATTCATGTTGGGAGCATTCAGAGCACACAGGACCAAGTACTGTCATTTTATATAAAACGTTGTTATTTTGATCCAGTAAGGTCAATTGATGAACATTCAGGTCCATCTATGTCCTCTCAGGCTCATTCGGGTTCATTTATGGCCATTTAGGACCAGTTAGATCAGATCAGGTTTATCAGTGCCATTCCAGGTGACATCATCCCTATTACATGCCTTTAACTTCAGCTCGGTTAACAGGCAATTCAGGTTCAGATAATTTAGGTTCATTCATAGCCTTTACAACCATTCAGGCTTAGTTAGGTTATAGTTCAAATCAGTTCAGGGTCATGCATGTCAACTCAGATCAGTCTTGGGTATTCTACTTAATGTCAGCCATGTCCAGACCCAAGTAGATCTATTCAGGACTCATTTTGACAATTTAAGACATCTCAAGTACTTGTTGGTTCATAAGGCCAATTTAAATCACATTATTGACTCACATCATGCCTTGCCAAATATCAACCCTGTCGGCGGTACGGTTATTAAGGTTTTATGGACCCAGTGTCTCTCAGGACTGTGAGGTATGTGCGGATACAAGTGGGTGGGATGACTGGTGATGATACTGGATGGTGAGCAATGACGGGAAAGTATCATCTGCTAATATGGGCACTGTACATCAAGTGGTAGTCGTGGTGAGCAATGACGGGAAAGTATCATCTGCTAATATGGGCAATGTACATCATTTGGTAATCGACAAAGTCAGTTTTATAATACTCATTATATTATCAGAGCAAAAGTGAGAAGGTGAGGGGAAAAGAGTAAACTGGATGGATTGGCTTGGATGATGGTGGGTGGTGGCACACGTAGTTGTCAAATGGGGAAGGGAGATATGGTGGAGTTGGCAGAGGAATAGATGGGATATGTGGGATGGGTTAAGATGGGTGGGTGGTAGGGCAGGGCAGGACTAATACAACTGCGCACGACTGAAAGTACAACCCGGCCATAGTGTTGCTGACGATACCAGAGCAGCAAGCCCTAATGTGGCAATAAAATAATATGAGTGCACGGCTGCAGTTATAACCGTGGCTGTGACTGGGTGCCGTGTTTTTGTATGTTATGGCAGGAATACTGAACAAAACACAAATAAACCAATGTGGATACCAAGCACTCAATGTACTATATAGTGCAATGCATGTTTCACTGATGCTCTCGTTCTTGTTCAAAGGATGAAGAGGTAATATACAAAAGGCAGTTCTATGACTGAAAGACTTGCCACACGTGTGAGATTTCTGGTGTTATGGACAATAAGACTCACAGAACAGTAAGAACTTGCCGCTCTCATGTACCTTGTATCTATTGATGCAGATATTAAGGTAACAGAGAATCAAGACTCATATTAGAGACCGTACTATAATCGTTTAATATGATAGGGATTATTTGCAGGGATTAATTGCACACCTATCGCTTTCAGTGTTCTGTTAAAGAAGAAGAAAGATGATGAAGAAGAAGGAGTAGGAGGAGGAGGAGGAAGAAGAGGAGGAGGAATTTTCAAAGGATCGCTTTTTTACGCTACTGATAAAAAAAAAATGTATGGAAGTGAAGCAGCTACAAAAATATAACAAGTGAAAGGAGTAATGGAAGTAAAGCATTATTATGCAGCACATGTTTACACAGCAATCATGCTATTTTAATTTGTAATAATTGGATATAAACACCTAAATTACCATCTTTACCCCACTTCATCCTACGCTTGGCAGCTGATATGCTACATTACTCCAAATCTACAGGCCACATTACTTACGTGAGCCAACCAAAGATCAATGATAATTGTTCCGCCCGGTGGCTTGATTGGACGTGCATAAACTACTAACGAGTAAACCCGAACAGTGTAGCTGCTTTTAGTAATTTTTAGACACTGTCTCGAAACTGTGTTATTACCTAATGAGATCTAACTTAGCTAACAAACAATGATCAGATGGACTGGAAGGGTTACGATCTTGTTTCATTACATCAAAACTCCGGACGTGTGAAAGGATGACTGACCACACTTAATGCAGTTGAATTCATTAGTCCTCAGTACAGTGGGGGATGGTTTGTGTAGGGTATACAACAGTTATTGGTGTTTGCAAGAGATAGAACCGTACATTTAGCTTAGCGAACAGAAACAACTTAACAGTGATCAGCCTACGGCCTTGCTTAAGCATTTCCCCTGCATGAACAAAACCTGGTTGTTCAAGACTGTATATTACGAACCGTAGAACTCAGTTGAATATTTTATAGTACAACCCACCTGGAACCCTCCAGCAGCACACATAGCCGCCAAACAGTTTATACTGGTAGACAGCGAGCACGAGGGGCGGGAGGTGCTGGTGGGGCCGCGAGTGTGGTAACAAATATCACACACAACTTCACATGCACTTCACACGTTCACATAAGCCAGTCACCACATCTACCTGCTACCAGCATCTGCCTCCACATCTACCAGTAACATCGAGCGCCACAGCTGACACATATTACACCAACAACATCAGTAACGCATTTGTAACAACTATCACCAGCACCAAAACAACCACCATCACCAACAACACAATTACTACTCACACCAGCATCACCACTCTCAGCATCCCCAAACACCATAATTACCACCAACACCAGAATTGCAACCGACACCACAATTACCACACCAAAACGACCAACACCACAACTACCACCGACACCAGAACTACCACCATCATACCTAACACCAGCATCATAACTATCATCGATACCGAAACTACCAACACCAAAAGTACCATCGACACCAGAACTACCACCGACACCAAAGCCACCACCAACACCAAGACCACCACCAACGCCAAAACCACCACCAACACCAAATGTGCACAAGCATCAAAAACTACCACCAACCCCAAAACCACCACCAACTCCAAAACCACCACCAACCCCAAAACCACCACCAACCCCATAACTACAACCAATACTAAACACATCACCTGCCACCTCCATTTAGTTAAGTAGGGCTAGGAAAGAGTTTGAGAATTTCAGTTTCGTTAGTCTCAACAGATTATTCACTAGACTCACAGGCATTTCGAAAAACACTTATGCTAATAGCATAAATCCTGAACCACAACGCTATGGCATGTGGACAGCTTTTGGAAGTGCCAAAAGTAATGACATAAGAAAGTGTGTGAGTCATATGTTGCCCGTATGAGAGATGCTGGGCATTGGTAACGAGTTGTATGAGTTGCTTATTGTATGGCAGGAGTCTCATTCACTAAGCAACTGAACAAACACATAAATACCATATATACCAGTTCACTCAATCCATCTCATGGACGGACCAGTCATAATGCCAGCTCCACACACCACAAGTATCACCAACACCGAAACCACAACTGCCACAACAAAATCCCGCACCTACCACCCATTCCAACACTGACCAGCAGTTCCCACATCTACCAGTAATCCCCACACCTACAACTCTCCCACACTTGCCATCATTTCCATCACCTACCAACAATCCCACGCTTACCAACAAATCCCAAACCTACAACTATCCCACACTTGCCATCATTTCCATCACCTACCAACAATCCCACATTTACCAACAAATCCCAAACCTACCAATATCCCAACACCTACCAACGATTCCCACACATACCAGCAATTTCCACTCACGCCAACAATTCCAGCACCTACCAACATTTTCCACACTTATCAACAATTCCCGCACCTACCAACCTGTGTGACCCCTGCTGCCAATTCCTACATCTACAACCAGTTCCTACAACCACCACCACTTCCTACAACTACCACAAATTCCCACAGCTACCACCGATTACTACAACTACCACCAATTTCCACAGCTACCACGACTTTCTTCAACTCCCACCAATTCCCACACCTGCCGCCACTTCTCACACCTACCACCAGTTCCCACCCCTGCCACCCAACTCACCTGACACACTGAGGGGCGATCCATTCTCCAATGTCCATGTGCGGGCGTGTAGGTGCTGCCGACCGCCTACCCAGTACCACCGCCCACCACGTAGTCAGGCAGCTCCCTTAGGTCAGATCCAAGCCACCCCGTCACACCATCATCTTCAGCCCTTGCCAGTTTGCCCAGTATGGTTAGGTTAAGTTAATAGGTTAGTTATGGTTAAATTAGGTATGGTTGTTAAGTTAGGATAAGCTTCAGATGATTCAGATGATTGGATAGTACCGTTACGATAGGTTCGGTTATGTTCAATTGGCTAAGTTATCAAGGTAAGTGATGCGATTAAGATTAATTTACATTTTTTAGGGGTCGTGAGATTACAATGCTGGTAAGTGTCTTCATCTGACCCATTCAGTAGGACAGGTCCTTCCTCCGCTGCGATGGTGTAATATGTGTGGGCATATTAGGGTCTGGGGAGTATGGCAGGTGAGGACAGCTGCTGCGTAATTCTTTGTAATACAAGTGATATCCATTATTTGACACATGTAATTATCCAGTGTGTATGTGTTTTTATAGAAACACACGTGATTAGTATCACAAGCATAGTCTAAGCCAGCGTTTCTTAATCTTTTCCGACCTCAGCACCCCCTGCAGTAAGGCCGCACAGTCCAGCACCCCCTTACATCTGGTTACTGGGACTACAGTTGCTACACTGCTGCAGTTACTGCACTACTACAAGGATAAAGCGAAGTACTCCTTGACAATTTATTTTATACATTCTCCAAAAACAAAATATCAACGATGCCAATACCAAGCAAAACCAATATATGTTGCATTTTCCAGCACCCCCTAAAATTGACCAGCACCCCCTGGGGGTCCTAGCACCCCAGGTTAAGAAACGCTGGTCTAAGCCATGATATAATGTAGGTGGCTGTTCTGTATTATCCTTCATATTGACCCTAACAAGAGAGCATTCCTGTCGTAGGCCAGTTGGCCCATGCTAGGTAGCTCATACAGGAGTGTGAGTAAACTACCAAAATAAAACACGGATAGCAAAGAAGAGGGCAAGAAGAAGTAATCAGAGGCTAGAAGGAGGCAATACAGTTCCTACCAAACAGAGTTTCTATCTATCTATTGCCAGACGCCTCAATCCCGTTTGGGGTGGCCACAAACAAATCGCCTCCAAGTCGCCCTGTCCCCCGCCATTTCACTGCCCTGCTCCCAACTCACACCCCCCTCTCTCATATACCTCTCCACCCCATCCCTCCATCTCATCCGCGGCCTCCCCTCCCTCTTCCCCTATCCACCTCACTCACATACACTCTCTTCGTCAGTCTTTCACCCTCCATCCTCTCCACATGGCCAAACCACCTCAGTGTGTTCCTCCTAACGCTTCCTATCACATCCACATCCACACCACAACGCTCCTTTATATCCTCATTCGTCAGCCTGTCTCTCCACGTGACTCCACAGGCTCCTCTTAAATAACTCATTTCCACTGCTCTCACTCTTGACTTGTGTCCTTCCAACAATGTCCAAGCTTCACTTCCGTACGTTAGAGTTGGTATCACAATACTGTCATGTAGTAACTTTTTCACTTCCATGCTCACTTCCCTGTTTCTTATCACTGCTTTCAAGGAACCGGCAACCTTTCTTCCCTGCTGTACCCTTTCAAGCACTTCACCCTCCAAACCTCCATCTTTACTCATCACACTACCCAAATACTTAAACGTACTCACATTTTCCAATTCCTCACCATCCAACCTCACTGTACATTCACTAACTTCACCTCTCTCAAAGATCATTACTTTACTCTTCCCTACATTCACCTTTAGGTTCCGTTTCTTACACACTCTCTCAAACTCATCCACCAAACCCTGCAGCTCCCCTTCGTCTTCACTCAACAACACAGTATCATCTGCAAACAACAGTACAGGGAGTTTCCAAACACTATCCTCTCTCACCAGGGCCACTCCAACATCCACTACCCTACCTTGTACCTCTTTTATTACCCCATCCATGTACAGATTGAACAACCATGGAGACATGACACATCCCTGTTTCAAACCAACTCTCAAAGAGAAAAATTCACTTAGTTCACCATCCACACGCACTGCAGCCTTCGCACCATCGTACATACTCTTCACAGCATTCAACAACTTCCCATCTACTCCATATATTCTTAACACTTTCCACAATCCTTGTCTATCCACCCTGTCATATGCTTTCTCCAAATCCATGAAAGCCGCATACAACTTCTTTCCCTTCTCTAGAAACTTTTCCACTAAAGATCTAAGAATGAATATCTGATCTACACAACCTCTTCCCTTCCTAAAGCCTCCCTGTTCTTCTCCAACTAATTTCTCTGTTCTCTCTCTAACTCTGTCTATAAGTATCCTACCATACACTTTTCCTATTATACTAAGAAGACAAATGCCCCTATGATTACCACACACTTCTTTTTCCCCCTTTCCTTTGTACAAGGGAATAATTATACCTGACTTCCAATCCTCCGGGACTCTACCTTCCTCACAGGCCAATCTGCACATCTTCCATATCCATTCTACTACTATCTCTCCCCCATGCTTCAGCATTTCGCCACACACTCCATCAATTCCTGGGGCTTTCCCCGATTTAACATTCTTCATTGCTTCCACAACTTCTATCCTACTGATTTCTTCCTGTCTTCTCACCTCCCTCCTTCTCCCAGCAATTCCCCAGCCACTTATACTCGCATTACTTCCATCCTCTACGTTCAACAATTCCTTAAAGTGTTCTCTCCATCTGCTCACTTTTTCTCCCTTCTCCACTAGTAATCTACCATTTTTATCTTTCACTCCCCTGCTAACTTCACTTCCACCCTGTCTTACTCTTTTCACTTCTCTCCAGAACATTTTCTTACAGTCCCTCCACTTTACACTCAAATTCCTTCCAAATTCCTCATCCACTCTCTTCTTCTCTCTCTTACTAATCTTTTCACCTCTCTCTTCCTTTCCACATATAACTCTCTCTTCCGCCTCTCAACTTCTTCCACGCCCCTATTTCTCATCCATTCATTGTATGCTTTCTTCTTTTGTGCCACTGCCTGTTTCACCTCTTCAGTCCACCACGCTGTTCCTTGCACCCCCCTCCGTCTTCTCTTCCTTCCACACACCACATCACATGCTGCACATATTTCTTCTGTAAATATCTTACACACACCTTCCACGTCTCCCATCTGCTCCAATTCATATTTGCCCAATCGTTCCTCCACTTCTCTCTTATACTCTGCCTTAAACAGAGTTTAATAGCAAAAAGTAAAAATCATGATAAAGTTGTTTACTTTCTAACGGAAGATAATAAAACTAACTGACGAACATTAAGGATGAATGGGTGAAGTATTCATGAAGATGCACGTAGCAAGGGTTGCACCCTCTTTTAACCTGTCGGTCGTCGGAATCGTCTCAATCCTACAGAGTTTAAATGACACATTCTTGTTTGGATCGATTCGCCCTATAAAGCAAAGCCTCGCCCCATTAGGCGGAGCCAAGAATTTCTGAGCCTTGGATGAAGAAAGAATTGATGTTTGGCCCTCTTCTCTGGCTACAGTTAACAATTCTACATTAAAATTATCCTGTGTCTTCCCATCTCATGTATTCACGGGAGAGGATGATGACAATGATAATGATGATAATAACTGTTGTTCTGAACAAAATTACTAGTATTATAATCCTAAACTTATGACTGATCAATGCAACATAATTTCATTATCGAATATACATTTACTTTGGTATGTTTCCTTGGCAGGTATTCGAAAAATACGTTTTTTGCACATTTAATGTAAAGCACAATTTAAAATGAGTAAAAACACACCCAGTGATAAACTGAACTTCACCCAGTTGTTTATATATTTTACAAACTTTCATTTCCCTTGGTGAAAAAAAGCGCGTTGCCATAAAAGGGAAACGCTGGTGCGAAAAAATATACAGCAAGTTCGTCAGCACTACAGCGCGCTGCATTGCACTGGTGTTACGGTGTTACTGTCCATACACAAAACTTTATTACATATACTGTATGCACCTATGTATGTATGTATGTATACATATAGACAGATAGATAGATACAAGTATCTCTCTCTCTCTCTCTCTCTATAAATATATACAGAGAGAGAGAGAGAGAGAGATTACATTTATATATAAACAGATAGATATAGATAGATAGATGGATATAGAAACATATATATATCATCATCATTGCCAGACGCCATGTATCCCAAACGGGGTGACCAAGGCTTAGAGTTAATTGTTTTACAGGAAAGGGCACTACTTCTCCACCAACCCCACTTGACACGTAGGGAGAACGTTATGCCAACAGCATCTGGTGTTCCCAGGCGGTCACCCATCCAAGTACGTTGCTTAACTTCGCTGATCGGACGGGAAGCGGTGTACTCAACGTGGTATGGCCGTTGGAATATATATATATTTATTTATTTATTTACACTAGGGAGGGTGTGAAATCACCCATTACGTAAATGGCTGGTCAGTTCGTGATGAAAGTTAGTTTAAGCTGGGTTAATTTAGGTTACATAATAATAAGGTTAGGTTAAATTACGGTATTTAATTAGTATGTGCTTAGTTATGTTAGGTGATTTGGATTAAGGTTAGGTTTAGTTAGGTAAAGTTTGTTTAATTGTAACTGTGACTATGGTAGAATAATTTTACCCAACCTTAATGTAATCTAATATAACCTAGGCTTACCTGAACTTAGCTTCAATCAACTTAGCGTAATTAAATCTCATCTCATATTAATCTCTCCATATGTATATATATATATATATATATATATATATATATATATATATATATATATATATATATATATATATACATATATATGCATATATATATATATATATATATATATATATATATATATATATATATATATACTTATCCCCTAATTCTACTGACTATCAAACATTCTACGACTATCTTACTTCTGCCATGGAACACTTTCTATCCATTTCTCCTTTCTCTGAAATCTCCATTCTAAGAGATTTCAATGTTCACCAACACCTTTGGCTCTCCTCTCCTTTCACGGATCCACCTGGTGAACAAGCCTACATCTTTTCTATCCTTAATGACCTAAAGCAGCTCGTACAGCACCCTACCCGTATCCCTGACCGCCTTGGAGAGAGCTCCAACATACTTGACCTCTTCCTCACAACTAATCCTTCTGCTTACTCTGTTTATCTTTTCTCTCCGTTGGGCTCCCCCGATCACAACCTTATTACCTTAACCTGTCATATCACTCCGGTACGGCCTGTGGACCCTCCAGGGAAACGTCGTCTGTGGCATTTTGGAGCCACGGACTGGGAGGCCCTCAGGCAGTACTTCTTTGATTTTCCCTGGAATGATTATTGCTTCCATGGCCGTGAGCCATCTGAGTGTGCCTTGCGCATTACGGAGGTTATTCTCTCGGGCATGGAAGCATACATTCCTTTCTCATATCCTTTGACTAATGCAAGAAAGCCTTGGTTTAATCACGCTTGTTCTAATACTGTCCGCAACAAGGAGAGGGCTTACAAAAGGTACCGGAGCCAACCCACCCCTGAATCACATCATCTTTACGTTTCTGCCCGGAATCGTGCTAAGTCTGTTCTTCGTTCTACTAAAAATAATTTCATCCATACTAAATGCTCTCAACTCTCCAACTCGAATTCTTCCCGCTCCTTCTGGCACCTTGCCAAAAATCTTTCTAACAACTTTACCTCATCATCCTTCCCTCCTCTTTTCTACTCTGATGGTTCTGTGGCTATTTCTTCTACTGATAAAGCAGATCTCTTCGCACAGACTTTCTCCTCCAATTCCACCATAGACGATTCCGGTGCTGTTCCTCTATCACTTCCCCCCTCTGACTTCCTCTCGGCTGACATTAAAATTTCTTCAGCTGATGTATTTTCTGCCATCACTGGCCTCAGTACGAACAAGGCATACGGGCCTGATGGGGTCCCTCCTGTTGTTCTCAAGAACTGTGCTTCTGTGCTTACACCCTGCCTAGGCAAACTCTTTTGCCTTTGTCTGTCAACTTGTACCTTTCCTTCTTGCTGAGGGAAGTTTGCACTCATTCAGCCAGTCCCAAAGAAGGGTGACCACTCCCAACCCTCTAATTATCGTCCAATTGCTTTAACGTCCTGTATTTCAAAAGTTTTACTCAATAGAAAAATTTTAAGGCATCTTTCCTATCACAACCTTCTTTCCGATCGTCAGTACGGGTTCCGTCAGGGACGCTCCACTGGCGATCTTCTCACCTACCTTTCAGACTCCTGGTCATCCTCCTTTCGGGACTTTGGCGAAAGCTTTGCCATTGCACTTGACATCTCAAAGGCTTTCGATCGAGTCTGGCATAAATCTTTAATTTCCAAACTGCCCTCCTACGGTTTCTATCCTTCTATCTGTCCCTTCATCTCTAGCTTCCTTTCTGGTCGTTCTATAGCCGCTGTTGTAGACGGCCATCGTTCTTCTCCTAGATCTATTAACAGTGGTGTTCCACAGGGCTCTATCCTATCACCAACTCTCTTCCTTTTATTCATCAATGATCTTCTAAGCTGTACATCTAATCCTATCCACTCATATGTTGATGACTCCACCCTTCACCTTTCCATTCGGTTCTCGCAACGCCCATCTCAAAAGTTACTTCAACAAACAAGGGATGAGGCTATGGCACACCTAATGTCTGACTTGGCTCGTATCTCTGACTGGGGTAAAAATAATATGGTTGTTTTTAATGCATCTAAGACTCAGTTCTTACACCTATCAACCCGACAAAATCTTCCACAGGTATACCCACTAATGTTTAATAATATTCAGCTTAATCCTGCATCATCCTTGAACATGCTTGGGGTTTCATTTACTCGGGACTTATCTTGGAAAGATCATATTACATCTCTTGTAAAATCTGCTTCCAAGAGATTGGGTGTGCTAAGCCGACTCCGCTCTTTCTTTACCCCTGCACAATTGTTGACTCTATACAGGGGTTTTATCCGCCCCTGTGTGGAGTACAACTCTCATGTGTGGGGAGGCTCCCCACATACAGCTCTTCTCAATAGGGTGGAGTCAAAGGCTTTTCGTCTCATTAACTCTCCTCCTCTTACTGACTCCCTTCAACCTCTGCCTCTTCGCCGCACTGTTGCATCTTTATCTCTTTTCTATCGCTACTTTAATGGTCACTGCTCCTCTGAACTGTCTGCTTGCATTCCTCCACCTCTACGACGGGCGCGTAGCACCCGTCTGGCAGCAAACTCTCATCCCTTTTCTGTCCAACTCTCTAATGCAAGAGTTAACCGTTACTCCCAGTCTTTCATTTATGCAACAGATCAACTCTGGAACTGTCTCCCTCTGTCTGTATTTCCTGCTGCCTATGATCTCCAGTCTTTCAAACGCAGTGTGTCCAGGTAAGTCAAAATGATCGGATCTTGAATTTGGCTCTCTATTGTATTTTGTTTTTCTCTTGGAGGGAACTGTTACTGCGGGCTCAGGGCCTTTGGTTCCTTCTTCCTCGCATAAATATATATATATATATATATGGGGGATTAATTTGGGATGAGATTAGATTACGTTAAGTTGATATATATATATATATATATATATATATATATATAGATAGATAGATAGATAGATAGATAGATAGACAGATAGATAGATATTCTAATTCAGTTATCCGCTAGTAATAAACTACTCATATAATGACCACGATAACTGTTGCTCAGGTGTTACCAAAAGGGCAAGTTACATATGAAATACATGTAAATGGTGCGACACCGACGAAAACATTTAACTAACCACAAAGACGATATCCGCCACACACACATGAGTTGGTGAAGACGTTTATTTGATGAGCACCTTATCGACAAATTATTACGTATAATAAGCTCTGTTGGGCTAAACCTGTAGGAATGCCAAGGCCAGGGCCTAATGATGCTCAGTTAGAATCAAAGAATCACAGCTTAGGTTATGGTCCAATGATCCCAAGGTTATGGCTGAAGGATGACATGGTTTAGACCGAAGAATGGCGAGATTTGGACTAAGATAATGTTTTGACTGTTATTAAGTCCCTTTTGATATAATCTGTATAATGATCACTTGACGTGGGTGTAAAACTGATTTAGATCAATATTCACAACATCAAAATAAAAGGGTTATATTTTACGTTTTGTTATAATTTCTTTAGACCAGTTCCTGAGTCACTGATAACATTATTACACTTTAACACCACCTTGTATGTTAATGATGCCATGTGGTGAGCGGTGGTGGCCATCATTCACTCATTTCATGTAGTGCTGCGTTATTTCTTTCCTCAACTTTTTATCTGCACCTGCCATCCCCTCTGCCTATTTTACCTTAATTCTTGCCTCTTTTTATCACTCTTCCTTCCATTTCATATGGCTCTACACTGAGCGACAAGCCTAATGGTTTCCTGTAACCCAGGAAACCATTTACAACGCTGGATGGTGACCATACAACCTATTAATGGGGTGATGTGGAGCTTACTATGGCGCTCTTGTTAACTGGGTGGAGAAGCAAATGCGGCTTCCATCTGAAAACCAAACCTCCACTTTCTGCGCTGCGCCCCGCCATGATGAGGTGCTGTTTACTGCAAGGGAACATCAGTTCACTGAACGGGACAACGCTGCAGAGGCAGCTGCTTGCCTGTGGATGATGTGTCCACTCGACCAGACAGATCAGGTTTACTTAACAACAGTAACAACTGTGTCAACAGTTTACAGCTATAAATACTTCACAAAAAATACTGAGGCATAATATGCAAAATAAGTAGATCAAGAAGAGAAGGTTCAAAGCTTTCAGGCCAACGAAAATGTGGCACAATGGTTGAAATGATTATTAACAAGATTCCAAACAGTCCTGGCTACAACTGTAAACAGGGCAGAAAACTACACTACTGCAACCTGCAAGGAATTAGGACAGTATTCACGTACTGGATTTCAGAAAGCACTGGAGTTAATAATGGCCTAGAAAAAGGAAATTGCATGTTCCCCCAAAAGTTAGTGCGATACATATAACAGCTGTGATGTCTGTGAAATGCACCGCTACAATTTATGGTCGCTGGCTGCAATACCCTGGGCGTTCTCTGGGGAAATAGAACCAGCAACATTTATTAAATGTAGTCGCTGAAATTCGGCTGGCACCACTGAAGGTTTGAGATCGCGTAAAAAATGTTTTTTTGTAGCATTAATAGGGCTAAGTAATTATTATTTTTTTATGCCTCCCACTCAACGCAGAGGCTTTAACAGGCTGTGTACTGAGGCCGCGCAGTTTTGCTGTGTACCAAACACCTCCACATGTCACCATTTGGCTCTAACACAACATGCTATGAGTGGTTCATAAAGGACTGGTGTATTGGTATTAGAAGGGGTATTTTTACGACATATCTGCAGGTCTTATGGAAGGTCATCAAACTCCACTATAGCGAAATTCGAATCTCTTTAACTGCTCTCTCGTAAAGCCGGGGTTCTAACCCGCATCTATTGAGACAGAAGACCACCTTTTTATAGACTCGGCCAACTGAATGACTTTCATCCTCTCTACTTTGGTGTAAAGTTTCTTCATAGCAACTGGCAGCCTTAATATGTCCCTGCTTCATGTTATTGCCGGAAGTCAGAAAAATAAGATTACCATAACATTAACAGCAAAAAATGAATTTATATTGACCATATTCTCATTAATTGTGCTTTTCCGTGTCTGGGTGCCTCTCAAAGAAATATTCTGTGACATGTTTTGTAAAAGTTATTTATGCAGTATCAAAATCATTTCTAGAAAGAGTTTGGTTTTCTGTATATGAACATTTAAAGCATTTTAAAGACCACAGTAAGAATGTACAGAATTCCTCACCATAACTTTCATCTGCTGTGGACATCAGCATATATACAAAACATCCATATATAAGTATATATATGCTCTAGTAGGCTACTGACACAATACGGTAATGAAATAAAGCAACATACATCGAATGGAATGGAAAGCTTTGAAAAATAGTATCATGGAAAGTTCCTTGGCCACGGCTTTAACAATAAAGGTTTATATCAGTGTGGCCCTCCAGTCCAAACTTGTGGGTAAGAAAACTACACCTAAAAACCTTACGATATTTATCAATGAACGATGAGATGGGAAAATTGAGGATTATACAATGATCAAAAGGAACTGTGGGAAACTATTTCACGGATTATTGAGCAGACGATGTGTAAGATATTCTTATCACTATATCATACTCCAAAAATCGATCATGAGAAGATAGCTTCAAATAACGGGAAAACTGAACCAACAAACTGGCAACCCACAGAAGGAAAGAAGGGAAACGGCAATGAACCTTATGTAAATTAGATTTAAAAAAAAAAAAAAAAGCTTGAACAAGACTTTGTCCATCAATGGGTCAGTATATGCTGTTGATTCGATAAGTGTTATCTGCTTTGGTAAAACTAGCCACTACTACGTCTACCAGAACCAAGGGCGCTCGGGGAAGCAGCTCAAATAATGAAGAATGAGAGCATAACCAAATGAGTAATTAGGACTAACGTACAGGTCACAGTATATTTTCTTGATCCAAGAAAGAAAATTGGTGTTTTAACAGATATCGAAGGGACCTAACTACGTAAATCTTAAGTAAAACAGCTTGTTGTCGACAGCAGCAAGTGTGAATTTATCAAGCTGAGAACTTGTGCTGAAGGCAATGATGGAAAACCAGATACGAGGAGGAAACAGGTACTGTATTCAGAATTTGTGCCACATCAAATTCTTGGAAGGATGACAATTAACAGTTTAGAAGGAATTATAATCGGATTAGCAATGGAATACAGAGCAACTATGATGGAAGCCATACTAAAACTCATAGACAGTTATATTATATGAAAGGGGCTTCACAATGTTGCTCTTAATACATCAGACCGCAGTGACTTTCTGTTAATATAGCTGTCTGGTTGCAGCCAGAATATATGAGCCTATGAAGTACTCTTACCGTATTTGGGAAAGACTCAGGGACTCTGGTCATTTTAAGAGATCCCATCCCCAACAAGCCATACTCACAAAATGAACGTTTTAGTAATACTGGATTTCTCGTCGACAGAAAACCCGTTATGACCACCTTCACGTGACTTTTCACTGAGTTACACGCCTGTTAACTTTTTCGATTCCAGATAACAATTTAATATGTTGTAAGTTTGTTGCACAACCAATAGGACGCTTGATGGCCCAGTGGCTTAAGGCATTGCTGCAGAATGTGGCCCAGAAGGGATTACATCGGAGGGGAGATTGGGGTTTATTATTCATATAATATCGCTCAGAGGCTGGTCACGCTGGTCTTAAATGTCTGGACTGAGAAGCCTAGCCCAGGCTTTTCATTATTTATTGGACAGTAAGGTACTGGATGATACTCTGTGGCTAAATATTGAGCACAACAGATTAACCATTACACCCTAGGCGTTTGTGTGACATATCTCCATGTCTTTAATTCCATGGATAAAATTCTCTCATTTTCTTGCTGTAACTTCCAATTTATGATATTGGTCTGTGGCAGCACTCTGCTACCCGCTCCCCATCCGTGCATTTTGAAAACCAGGCGAATTCACCCATGTATTTTGTGTTCAGGTTTTCGAAATAAGTTTCATTTTTCAAATTCTTTACCTTAATATCATCGTCGTTTTCGTCTGTTCCTAGTAGAGCAAAAATAACTTCAGCGTTCGGAACACCACCATTTGCTGTGATTTGGGCAGGTTCTACTAGCATTTTACTTGTAATACCCTTGTGATTTTACTCTGAGTAGTGTGTGTTTTGCTGTCGTTTTTGTGGTTCTCGCGTGGCTCTGCTGTGATCTCTCTCTCTCTCTCTCTCTCTCTCTCTCTTTCTCTCACTGTGGAGATTATGGTGTAAATCTGCTATTATATTGGTGTGCTCTTGTGATTATAGTCTGGAGTTCGTTCATTTTTAGTGTGATTGTAATTCTGGTGCAACGGTTTACAATTTTGGTTTGATTCTACTGGGATTTGTGAACAATTGGTAAGATTTTGACATGATTTGTGTTTAATTCCGGTGTGATCTTGATGTGATTTGTGTGCGATTTTTGATGTGATTCTAGTGCCATTTTTGTGTCATTCTGGTGTGATTCTGCCGTGATTTTTGTGTAATTATGATCTGATTCAGCCACTGTTTTGGTGTTTATGGTTACCCTTTAATGCAATTTTTGTGTGATTTAGCTGCCATTTTGAAACAAGTTGTACGAATTTCTTGTATATACAGTAGGTAGGGAAATAGTGGTGTCTTCCATTTTCTTGTAATTTTCTTAATTTCTTGCTGTCTGCATAAGATTCTCTGGCAGTGTTCATTACTTTTTTGCTATTTTCTTGCTATTTTTTTAATATTGTCTTTTTTGGTAATTCTCTAGTGATTTCGTGATTTTGGTGACTCGTGATTATCTTGGGACTGGAAGCGGTTACCTTGTGATTATGATGGTCTCGTAATTTTGGTGATTTTCTTGTGATTCTGGTGATTCTAGTGGCTTAAGTGCTTTTCCTGTGACTTTGATCTAATTTTCTTCTGATTTTTCAGACGATTTTGAATATCCTTTAAAAATCTATTCATTGCTGCAATTTTCCTGTTATTTTTTTTATGATTCTCTTTACTGACGCCTAGAGTGTAGCTACTGTGATCGAGTTCGTTTCTCTGTTTCTATGTATTTACTTGTCTATGTACGATAACAGAATCTCATAAAAGCCTTATCCAGCTTAGAGCAAACAATAGATATACTGTGTGTGTGATGAGGGGAGGAAGTGCTTCGATACTGCAGGTAATTAATCACATATCAAGGTTTTCGGTCAGTGTCAAAGGTCGGGCTTGGTGTCGTTGTGGTTTCTGAGCACTTTTGTACCAGCCTAAATTTGTGATGATTCTGCAGTTTTCTTGAGACTGTTTTAAGATTTCCCTTGTGTGTGTGTGTGTGTGTGTGTGTGTGTGTGTGTGTGTGTGTGTGTGTGTGTGTGAGTGTCTTAACAGTTCCGAATGTCGTGATTTGATGCCATTCTGGTGAGATTCCTGTGTTGTTGATGAATCTGGGGTATATGATTTTTGTGTGATGTTGATGGGGTATAATTATGACTCGATGATTGTGTTATGATTCTGGTGTGACTTGGGTGTTACTTCGTTCGTTCGTTCGTTCAAAGATCCCCTGTACCTGTAGTGCAGGCCGGGCCATACATTAGCCTGGTCAGCGGGGTATGGGCTGATTAAAAAACAGTAAGTGGGGAGGACAGGACCTGGGAATTGCCCAGCACACGCGTCCTGTCTCCTGACTGGCTTTGTGGTGTGTGTGTTACTTCGTTGACATTACTGTGATTCTGGTATACCTTGGCTGTGTTTCTGGTGTAACCTCTGGACAAAAGTGGTCTGTTTGTGTCTCTTGGCCGTATACTTAACCCCTTTAAGCCAACGACATCTTTGTAATTTATTTTTACTCTCCAAATTGTTCTATCCAGCCTTAGATGAGGCATCTCATACTGAAAGTATTCATGAAAGCTACAGGCAACTTATCCACTTCGAAATGTTTCTCCTTTTCTGAACAGTACACTGAACAAGTGCAAACTTGAGGGGAGAGAGAGAGAGAGAGAGAGAGAGAGAGAGAGAGAGAGAGAGAGAGAGAGAGAGAGAGAGAGAGAGAGAGAGAGAGAGAGAGAGAGAGAGAGAGAGAGAGAGAGAGAGAGAGAGAGAGAGAGAGAGAGAGAGAGAGAGAGAGAGAGAGAGAGAGAGAGCAATGTTGTGGTACAACTGTCGTGTCCTACAGGTTGTCAGGAGGGACAAGCAATGTTCACTGTTCACGTATTGTACAATCAGCACAAAAAGTATCGAGCCCCTGGATATCTGTGAACTTTAATCCTTTCTCTTCAGTAGCATACACTATATTATAACAAATACCAAACTATTTTCTTTATTAATGTTGGGACGACTGACAATGTCGAGACCAGAAACGAACTCCAGCCACCCCTTTTGCAATGAGTAGTCTCTTATAAAATGATAGCCAGATATCGACTGGAGGAAGTGAGATCAAAATGAAAAATATACCATGGGAGTAAAAGGGTTAACTTCTAGAATCTATGAATGGCAACAGAACAGACTGACCTCGACGTCACGGCAGATGTACAATACGTGGTGGTGGTCCAGGTGACGAGGGGGGGGGAAGGTAAGGCACCAGCAGGCAGCAGCGGTCACTACGACTCACTTCACGAACGTCACACATCCCTACAACATGTTGAGTAAGACCGATGAACCTAAAACAAACAAACAAATAAACAAGAAGCGGTGCCAAGGCAGAGCACACCCGTCCCCGACAGTCATTTTAGTCCTGACGTATAACACAACATGATGTCTAGTCAAAGATGTCGCATATCAAATCTGGAGTAAATCGGGTGAAAACTGACGATTTTATGCCCATTTGAAATTTTAGGCCCGACCCACCTGACACTGACCCCCCTACCGCTGACTGAGGGATGACCCCCCTGATGTAATGAAGCATGGTATAGGATGCAGATTTGAAAGATGCACCTTTAGGTTTTGGTTTAATGTCGATATGATGAATTTTAAAGGAGTTATGGCGAAAAAACGATTTTTACCTGTTTCCGATTTTTCACAATTTGGGGGCCTACAGCCTGGGCCTTGGCCAAATTTTAATTAGGTGATCAGAATGCAACAGTAGTTGTCGCGTAAAGCTGTTAACAGACAGACAGACAAACAAACAGACAGACAAACCTAGTGAAAACAATACCCGACCCAGAGCTCTTCCTGGGCGGGGATGGGTAAAACTTCATCCTTGCGTGACCCTCAGCACTTCCACGATGTCTGGTCCTACCTGGATCAAAACAGTTCGAGTTGACCTTCACCTGTAAACTTGAGCTTCGATCTATTATCATAATCGAATTTCTTCAGCCTTGGTTGACCCTCAGTCCTTCCACATAGTTGGGTCCAAATGAAATGAAAGCTGTTTGAAATATAGGGTCCAACATTCGCCCCTGACCTATAAACTTGGCTCATGACTTCATAAAATTTAAATATTTTTTTCCACCAAGTATGGTCTAATTAAAATAAACCTCGTTACTGGGCATCATTTGATGATAAAAATAAGTAAATAAATAACCTCACTCTTTCCGTCTTTGCGTAGGGCCATGCGCAAGTTTACGTAGGGGAGTAGTGAAAAAAATTAGAAAAAAACAAAAAAAAAGTTTTTGTTTTTTACAAACTTGATAAACATCCAGGGCATCATCTGGTGAAAAGAAAAAAATCTCTCTCACTCCGTCTTCGCGTAGCGCCATACGTAAGTTTGCGTAGGGGTGGACACACACACACACACACACACACACACACACACACACACACACACACACACACATTCGCACGCACGTGTATTACATCGATTTATCTGACATTTTATTCAGTTATTGCCGCACCACGCCAAAAATATGCACCCCTCTCATGGCCTGGAACATCCACGCACTCACACACGCACGTACAAAGACACGCATGGCCTTCGAAACAGAAACAAACACTCCATTAAACTCCCCAATTCGATGGCGTTTTTTAAATTTAAATTTGTTCTACCTTCGGGCGATTTTATTAACTTAGTAAGAACCTTTGGTAGTGTGGAGAACCAGGGAAACTGAGTGGCAACCCAGAGATGGAGTGGGAGAAAGAGGCAGACAGGAAAAGATGGCGAGATGTAATTAGGAGATTCGCTTGGACTGGGCGAAACAGTCTAACAGCCAGTAGGTCAGGGTGAAAATAGGGTGGGAAAGACATTTGTGCTGCAGTGAACTAACTTGGCTAATGATGATGATGATGATTATGGTATATATATATATATATATTGTTACATAGCCTATGATTTCATCATCCTTTGTGTAATTTTAACGCACAGTATGCTGCATGTTTGATCACGAGCGTGTTCTGCCTCAGTCCCCCCCTTCTACCGTTATAGTCGAGTAAGTCGTCCTTTCTGTTATTCAGTGCGGGATTGTCGACCGTTTGTCCCCATCGCTTCATTTGCGCGTCCTTATTACAAGTTGTATCAAGCTCTGCTAGCCCCTATATAATGAGCTCAATCTCTGCATCATTGCCACTTAGATCTGCTCCTCATTTTGTTCACATCTCTGTCCTCCCCTGTACAGATATTATTATTGTGAGTGCTCAAGAAATCTCCAAACATCTAGCAGCTGTGTGTAATTTGAGTATAACCGTTGTTGCATTTTGTTCTTGTACTGTATAGCATAAGTTTAATTTGTAGGCCTAGTGAAGTTTTTGTAATTCATGTAGGGTTCTTTATGTCAGTCATTTTTGATAATAGTTTGTATCTGTAATTATTTATCTGGCATTCACTGAGTATTATCTGGTATCTCATTTTATCAGGGCTGACTTAGATAAATTTACTCTTGCTAATTTCGTGTTAATAGAGGCTATTGCAGTTAACCATATATTTAACCTGTTTTTGCCATTACATTATCCTTATGAGTCCTGAATGTTTTGTTGTTAATTTAAGCATTAAACTTTAACTTGTAATTTTACCTAACTCTTTTGTTTTGAACCTGGAACTTTACGGGACAGTAGTGACTCTTCGTATTCTCACTTAAAGTGTACATTATCTTTCTCTGTTCCGTAACATAAATTTGGCGACCTCATATCAGGATATTCAGGATATTATCATAAGGATATTGCTTGATATTTTGTGACTGTGATATATTCATTATGTCTACTATTACTACACTTGATGAAGCCAAAGATTTTTTGTCAAATGTGCAAACAGTGTGTGATATAGAAAACAGAACAAAGAATGAACTTAAGCTTGTTGCTCAACAATTGGGAATTGCAATTCACTCTCATCATTCTAAGGATCAAATTGTTGGCATGATTAATAAAAGCTTGTTTAATGTAACTCCTCCAAATGAGCAAACGCAGATTGAATTAGCTAAGTTACAGCTAGCTCTGCAGGAGGCTCGTGCTAAAGAAGCTGAATTTCAGGCAAATGCTAAGCAGGCGGAGTCTCAGGCTCGTATTCAGGAGGCTGAATTTCAAGCGCGTGCTAAGGAGGCTGAGTCTCAGGCTAAGGAGGCGGAATCTCAGGTTCGGATTCAGGAGGCACAGATACAGGCTCAGGCACAAGTTGAACTTGCCAGGATTCAGGCAGACCATGAGTATCGCATGAAACAAGGTGGAACTGGATCATCTAGCTCTGATGATTTTGATGTGGCTAAAAATGTTAAACTTGTCCCTCCTTTTAATGAATCTGATTTAACAAAGTATTTTCAGTTGTTTGAGAGGGTAGCTACAGGTTTTAATTGGCCTAAGGAGTATTGGACAGTACTCCTTCAAACTGTTCTCACCGGTAAAGCTCAAGTAACTTATGCATCTTTGCCTCAGGATCAGTCTGATAATTATGATGTAGTTAAGAGCTTGATTCTTAAGGCCTATGAGCTTGTTCCTGAAGCCTATAGAGTAAAATTTAGGACAACTTACAAGCAAGATAAGCAATCCCATGTTGAGTATGCAAAAATCAAAGAAGATCTGTTAGAGCAGTGGTTAAATTCTAAGAATGTGGATTCTGATTTTGGTAAATTTAAGCAGATGATTTTGCTGGAGGATTTCAAAAGGTGTATTTATAAAGATGTAAGCCTATATCTTGATGAGAAAAGAATAGATAATTTGTCTGATGCTGCAGTTTTAGCTGATGAGTATGTTCTCACTCACAAGAGATATTCTAGAGAAAAAGGGAAAGCTGAGAGTAAGTACGTTGCCTCTACTCAGAGTACAGGTAACAGGAAAGAGAATAAGGATGATGTTTCTCAGGAAGTAAATACCAGCTTCACCTCTAGATTTCAGAAAAGTAAATGTACTTATTGTAGTAAGCTTGGTCATACTACGGAGAGATGTTTCAGGAGACAGCGTGATGTGAACAAAAAGGAGTCTTTAAATATTCAGTCAATTGGTCTAGTGTCCACTCTTGAGAGTTCCCAGAATTCTTTAACTGAGTTAACTGAACCTGCTTTGAGGGGTAACTTAAATTCTCATGATGGAGCTCCTCTTTTGAGCAGTAACGTGGGTGACACTCTCAAGAGTTCATGTGCTAATTTCCTGTCTGATGGTTTTGTCAGTCCTCTGGACAGTAATGACAGGAAATCAGTTCAAATATATCGTGATACAGGTGCTTGCCAATCCCTTATGCTGACCAGTGTTCTAGGCTCTAATGTTAATTCCTCTGATGAAACTGTAATCTTACAAGGTGTTGGAAATAATTACTTCTCTGTCCCTCTGTGCAGAGTGAATTTAGAGTCTGGTTTTGTTAATGGTTCTGTTATGGTTGGGTTGGTTGAGACACTCCCAATGTCAGGTGTAACTTTCTTACTTGGAAATGATATTGGTGGAAGTCAAGTGTGTCCAGCTCCTCAGTTGTCTAGTGAGCCAGTGGCTGCGTCCCAGGATTGTGATGTCCCTGATGTGTTCCCTGCATGTGCTGTCACTAGGGCTAAGTCTAAAGTTACTGGTGATTTAGAGGATAATGATGATGATGATGTTATCCTAGCTGACACTTTTCTTGCTAATCTGGACCACTCACCAGATGAGGCAGTACCCCGTAGTGTTGATAATTTGTCTCGTCAAGAGTTGGTTGAGTTGCAGGTTGCTGACCCTGAGTTGAAAGGTCTAGCTAACTCTGCTTACAGTGAAGAAGAGTCAGCCGGTGCTTCTACTTGTTATTATGTAAAGTCAGGAGTACTTATGAGGAAGTGGAGACCCCCAACAGCATCAGCCGACTGTGAATGGGAGGTTGTACATCAATTTGTCATCCCTCGTGTTTGTAGGCAGGATATCATTAGAGTGGCTCATGATTCCAGTTTGGCAGGACACCTTTGAGTGAGGAAGACTGTGGCACGCATTTTGAAACACTTCTACTGGCCAGGTATCTTCAGGGATGTTTCCTGGTATTGTAAGTCTTGTCACACCTGTCAAGTTGTGGGGAAGTGTAATCAGACCGAAAAGGTTGCACCTCTAGTTCCCATTCCTCCTTTTGAGGCGCCTTTCACCCGTGTGTTGGTGGATATTGTGGGCCCTCTTCCTAAGACTTCTTCAGGATTTTCTTATGTGTTGACCATGATTGATATGGCTACTCGTTATCCTGAAACCATTCCACTTAGAAACATCTCAGCAAAGAACGTGGTTAAGGAAATGCTAGGGTTCTTCACAAAGTTTGGTCTGCCCAAGGAGGTACAGTCAGACCGGGGAAGTAATTTCATGTCAAACGTTTTCAAACAGTCTCTGAAAGAGTTGGGCATCACCCAGATCACGTCTTCAGCTTACCATCCCCAGACCCAAGGAGCGTTGGAGAGATATCATCAAACACTCAAATCGATGCTCAAGAAATACTGTTTGGAACATCAGAAAGACTGGGATAAAGGTCTTCCATTCGTTGTGTTTGCTGCAAGAGAATCTCCAAATGAATCACTGGGCTTCTCACCTTTTGAACTACTGTTTGGCCATGAAGTAAGAGGACCCCTTAAGTTACTCAAGGAATGCTGGCTGTCGGAGGAAGATGACGTCAACCTGCTGGAGTATGTGATGAAGTTCAAAGAACGGCTGTCCACTGCTTTACAGCTGGCGAGAGAGAATTTAGGAGCTGCTCAGGAGAAGATGAAGACTTGGTATGATAAGAAGTCCAGGTTACGCCACTTTCAGCCAGGAGATCAGGTTTTGATTCTGCTACCAGTTCATGGGCAACCTCTTCAAGCCAAGTTTAGTGGCCCTTATTTCGTGGAGAAGAAACTCAGTGATGTCAACTATGTCATCGCCACACCAGATCGTAGAACGAACAAGCAACTATGTCACATCAACATGCTAAAGTTATATCACAGGCGGGACGAAAATAATCCAGTCTGCACTGTAGCTGTTCCACCCAAGTCTGCAAGTGAAGCTCTCCCATGCAGTATGAGCCTGAGTGATAGTTTGGGGAAGAATCCTGATATCATGAATGATCTCCAGACTAAGCTTTCTCATCTACCTCCCAAGGAAAGGCAGGAGTTTTCGGCATTACTGCAGGAGTACCCGCAAGTGTTCCATGCTACTCCAGGAAGAACCACTGTGTTGATGCATGATGTCGATGTTGGAGACGCAAAGCCAATTAAATTGCCTCCTTACCGTGTGAACCCAGTGAAAGTTCCTCTCATCCAGAAGGAGCTTGGCTACCTGTTGGACCACAAGATGATTGAGCCCTGTCAGAGCGAGTGGAGTTCTCCTGTCACTCTGGTCCCTAAGCCAGGTGGGTCACAGAGGCTTTGCATCGACTACAGACGTGTTAATCAGATAACTAAAACAGACACTTACCCTCTCCCTCGTGTGGAAGATTGCATAGACAAGATCGGAAAGGCTAGGTACATAAGTAAGTTTGATTTGTTAAAGGGATACTGGCAAGTACCTATGACTGAACGTGCTAGGGAGATCTCATGTTTTGTAACATTAGGAAAGACATTTGCATGTTCTGTAATGCCATGTACAGATTGTTTTAGAGTAATAAGAAATTTCCTTTGTAAATTTCTTTTTTCTTTGTGGGGAGGTGTTACATAGCCTATGATTTCATCATCCTTTGTGTAATTTTAACGCACAGTATGCTGCATGTTTGATCACGAGCGTGTTCTGCCTCAGTCCCCCCCCTTCTACCGTTATAGTAGAGTAAGTCGTCCTTTCTGTTATTCAGTGCGGGATTGTCGACCGTTTGTCCCCATCGCTTCATTTGCGCGTCCTTATTACAAGTTGTATCAAGCTCTGCTAGCCCCTATATAATGAGCTCAATCTCTGCATCATTGCCCCTTAGATCTGCTCCTCATTTTGTTCACATCTCTGTCCTCCCCTGTACAGATATTATTATTGTGAGTGCTCAAGAAATCTCCAAACATCTATCAGCTGTGTGTAATTTGAGTATAACCGTTGTTGCATTTTGTTCTTGTACTGTATAGCATAAGTTTAATTTGTAGGCCTAGTGAAGTTTTTGTAATTCATGTAGGGTTCTTTATGTCAGTCATTTTTGATAATAGTTTGTATCTGTAATTATTTATCTGGCATTCACTGAGTATTATCTGGTATCTCATTTTATCAGGGCTGACTTAGATAAATTTACTCTTGCTAATTTCGTGTTAATAGAGGCTATTGCAGTTAACCATATATTTAACCTGTTTTTGCCATTACATTATCCTTATGAGTCCTGAATGTTTTGTTGTTAATTTAAGCATTAAACTTTAACTTGTAATTTTACCTAACTCTTTTGTTTTGAACCTGGAACTTTACGGGACAGTAGTGACTCTTCGTATTCTCACTTAAAGTGTACATTATCTTTCTCTGTTCCGTAACAATATATATATATATATATATATATATATATATATATATATATATATATATATATATATATATATATGACCCCATTGTTTAGACTAGTTTCCCCTGAACTGATAAAAATCGTCTGAAGATTGAAACTCTGTTCTAGACATGACGACCGCTTACTGATGTTGAAAGAGCAACTTCTTGGTGCCGCAGTCCATAAGGCGTAGACCCGTAAGTGTGTTTGTGGATATATGATGCCCGCATATAAAAAACTTGGTTATTGTGAAGAGACAACAGTTTATGCCCTGGCTTCGATCTTTTTCGGATATGAACAGAGACATAACTTATTCCTGTAGATATTACGAGCTGGGGTGGGGAAGGGGAGGTGGAGGGGAAGAGAAAGGAAAGGGACGTAGAAAAGTTGGGGATATGGAAATAGGAGCACCACACTGTCTTTTGTCGCTGTTACACACATGGATAAATTATACAGACCTACTACAATGGCGTGTGTAGTGAGATTACAGTAGTGTAGATCCGGTCCGTGTAAGGCAAATCTTGGTTTTAAATATTTACTTTGTTAATACCGCCCGTTTTATAATGTCGTTTTTAACAGGGTGGACTCCTCCTGTTCTGATTCATCATCCATTACTTATGTTCATTCTATTCACTCCTAGTCACCAGTCACGCCAATTTCTCCCCCAGTATCCCTGCTTGTCGTACGAGGCGACTAAAAGGGTTGGTGGTGGGTTAGTGCCCCACCCCGTAAAAAGAACTAACTAAAAAAGCAAATAAAGCGCCTCGGACCCGGACGGACCATACGTTGACGACTAAGGAACGGACAAAGGACATTCTGAGAGTAGGAACGTGGAATGTGAGAGGAGTGAATGATGAAGTGAAAGAGAGAGAGATTGTCCAGGTGCTTGAGGATGCAAAAGTGGATATATGTGGATTGACTGAAACTAAATGGAAAGGTGAAAGGATGAGAGAATGGGAATACGGTGTAGGTATATGTGCGGGAGTCAGTGAGAATGAGAGGGCAAGAGAGGGAGTATGTCTGATGATAAGCAAGAAGTGGAAGGAGAATATAAGAGAGTATGGAACAGTGGGTGCAAGGATTGTATGGGTGAGGATGAAAGTAGGTATACAAGCATGGGCGATTGTATGTGTATATGCTCCAACAGAGGATCGAGTGGCAAGAGTGAAAGATGAGTTTTGGGCGAGAGTAGAAGCATGTATGGACAAGTTTGAGAGAGAGAGAGAGAGTGCTGTTGATTGGAGACATGAATGGCAAAGTCGGGAATGTACGAGTGGATGGAGTGGTTGGTCAGTGGGGTGTGCCAGCGGAAGTAGATGGGAATGGTAGTGCTTTGGTGGACATCTGTGCTGGTAAGGGGTTGGCAATAGCCAACACCTACTTTCGTCATAAGATGATCCACCGGTATACATGGAGAGTAATGAGGAGGATGGATGGTGAACTTGTTGAACGAAAGGCAATGATAGATTACGTGTGTGTGGATGAGCGAATGAGAAGACAAGTGTTGGATGCAAGGGTGTGGAGAGGGTGGGGGAATGGAGTCTCGGACCATCACTTAGTGATGGCCAAGGTAGAGCTGCAAAGAAAGTGGTTGAGGAGGCGAAGGGGAAGACAGGAGGAAGCAGCTCCTGTGAGAAGAGTGGAGAAATTGCAAGATAGTGAGAAGAGGACAGAGTATAAGAGCATAGTGGAAGAAAGATTGGGAAGGTATGAGCTAGAGCAGATGGAAGGGGTGGAAGACGTATGTAAGATATTCACGGAAGAGATAAGCACAGCGTGTGAGGCGGTTTGTGGAGTGAGGAGGAGATGCAAGGGTGTGCAAGGGACAGCATGGTGGAATGATGAGGTGAAACGAGCTGTGGAACAAAAGAAGAAGGCATATGGTGAATGGTTGGCGAGTAGAGGTAGGGGAGAAGATGAGAGAGAGAAGAGAGAGGTATATGTGAGCAGGAGAAGGGAGGTTAAGAGACTGGTGAAGGAGAGTAAGAAGAAAGTGGATGAAGAGTTTGGGAGGAATCTGAGTGTGAAATGGAGGGAGAGTAAGAAATTGTTTTGGAAGGAGGTAAAGAAAGTAAGGCAGTGTGAAAGGGGAAATAGTAGGGGAGTGAAAGATAGGAATAATAGATTGTTGGTGGAGAAGAGAGAGAAATTGAGGAGATGGAAGGAGCACTTTGAGGATTTGTTGAATGTAGAGAGTGAGAGCAGTGTGAGTATAAGTGGTTGGGGAATGGCTGGGAGAAGAAGAGATGAGAGGAGGGAGGAAGAGATCAGTAGGTCGGAAGTAGTGGAAGCGATGAAG
This sequence comes from Coenobita brevimanus, assembly GCF_032717465.1. Lineage (NCBI taxonomy): Eukaryota > Metazoa > Arthropoda > Malacostraca > Decapoda > Coenobitidae > Coenobita > Coenobita brevimanus. The sequence goes on along the minus strand of NC_137023.1, from coordinate 4,328,204 downwards.
AAGATTAAGCTGGGAAAGGCCCCAGGAATTGATGGAGTGTGTGGTGAAATGCTTAGGTATGGGGGTGAGATTGTTGTGGAGTGGATATGGAAGTTGTGTAGATTGGCTTGGGAAGAGGGAAGGGTTCCAGAGGACTGGAAATCAGGTATAATTGTTCCTCTGTACAAAGGAAAAGGGGAGAGAGAAGTATGTGGTAACCATAGGGGTATTTGCCTTCTTAGTGTGACTGGTAAAATATATGGTAGAATACTCATTGATAGGGTTAGGCATATGACAGAGGAGCTAGTTGGAGAAGAACAAGGGGGATTTAGGAAGGGAAAAGGGTGTGTAGATCAGATATTTGTTCTAAGATGTTTAGTGGAGAAGTATCTAGAGAAGGGAAGGAAAGTGTACGCTGCCTTCATGGACTTGGAGAAAGCTTATGACAGAATAGATAGGAAAGGTATGTGGAAGGTATTAAGAATATATGGAGTGGAGGGGAAATTGTTGAGTGCTGTGAAGAGTATGTACGAGGGAGCTAGGGCTACGGTGCGAGTGGATGGTGAGCTGAGTGAGTTCTTTGATCTCAATGTGGGACTGAAACAGGGGTGTGTAATGTCTCCTTGGCTGTTTAATATATATATGGATGGGGTCGTAAAGGAGGTACAAGGTAGGGCAGTGGATGTGGGGGTGGCCTTAATGAATGAGGGTGAGATTTGGAAGCTTCCGGTGTTGCTGTTTGCTGATGATACAGTATTGTTGAGTGAAGATGAATGGGAGTTGCAAGGTTTGGTGAATGAATTTGGGACAGTGTGTAGGAGGAGGAAGCTGAAAGTTAATGTAAACAAAAGTAAAGTTATGGTGTTTGAGAGGAATGAAGTCACAGAGTGTGCAGTGAGGTTGGATGGTGAGGATATGGAGAATGTGAGTGCATTCAAGTACTTGGGTAGTGTGATGAGTAAGGATGGAACTTTGGGGGATGAAGTACGTGAAAGGGTACAGCAGGGAAGGAAGGTTGTTGGCACACTGAAAGCAGTGATGAGAAATAGGGAGGTGAGTATGGAAGTTAAGAAGTCACTGCATGATGGTATTGTGATCCCTACCCTGACGTATGGAAGCGAGGCGTGGACCTTGCAAGAGGGGAACAAGTCAAGAGTGAGAGCAGTGGAAATGAGTTACTTGAGAGGAGCATGTGGAGTGACATGGAGGGACAGGTTGACGAATGAAGAAGTGAAGGAACGTTGTGGGGTAGATGTGGATGTGGTTGAAAAGATTAGGAGAAATACACTGAGGTGGTTTGGACATGTGGAGAGGATGGAGAATGAAAGACTGACTAAGAGGGTGTATGTAGGTGAGGTGGAGGGAGGGAGAGGGAGGGGTAGACCGAGGATGAGGTGGAGGGATGGAGTTGAGAGGTATATGAGGGAGGGGGTGAGTTGGGGGAGGGGAGTCAAATGGTGGGTGACAGAGTGACTTGGAGGCGTTTTGTCTGCGGCCACCCTTTGCGGGATTAGGGCGTCGGGCTATAGATAGATAGATAGATAGACCTTTCCTTCACCAATACGCTCCACGTACAGTTCCATTTCTCACAGTGTACTCCCCCATCCTGTATACTGTCCTAGCCAGCCCTGCCCCCTCATGTCGCTCATCCTTCTCTGTTCCTGTCCAGTCCGATACCGTACCATTTCACTCGGTCCGTCCTAATCCAGCCAACATCACCTTCTTACCCTTCCGAACCACCTACTGCACTTAATCAGAGCCTGAATTACTGATCAAACCATACCTATCAAGTATGATCATAAACACCCTCTCTTAAAACTTCCACCCTTACCTTCCTAATCTAACCTCACCTAACCTACGCCTTTCATATAATATTATATTCCCATGATATTATAGTTAGAAAGCCAGTATGGTTAGCAAGCTTCTTAGAATGGTTGTAATGTTACTAGGCTAGCACAGCTAAGAAGGGTGGAAGACTAGGAAGATTGTAAAGTTACGAGAGTGGTAAGGTTGGGGAGGCAATGTTTGATTCCCAGCAAATTACACAGACAATGAAAACACGACAATGCATGGTTTCGTTAGACGAGTTCTTATGGTCAACCCCTGGAAGAGTTTTTTTTTTTTTTTTTTTTTTTTTTTTCGACTATTGTTAACCGCAGAAGATTACTGGAGGTCTGAGTCAGTGATTAACAGCAGTCTGGCAAGTCCACAAGGGTAGAAGGAAATTAGGAGCATCTAAATATTCTGGTCGGCAAAATATTCACATTTTGTCCTCGTTGTGACATAGAAAAGGTGGTTTTAAGACACTTTTGTTACGTAATCTTAAATATCAATCCTTAAGAAGCTCTTTTGCAGTTAAATAGTTCAGTGGTTACAGTCACAATTGGTTACACGTAATATGCAATTCCATTATAAACGCAGAAAATAACATTTCAATGTAACTTAGTTTTCTTCTAATAACAGTCTTAAAGATATTTTGTAGCATTCTGTAATTACAGACGTCTGAAAATTTCCGCCTACTTTCCTAATTAATGCTTTCTTAGTTTTAGGGTTACAGGATTAAAATACTGAATTCAGATATTACTACAGTCTTGGTAATGAAACTGGAGTAAAATATCTGGGAATAGTCCCTTCACTGAGGGTGATCTTTGAGCTCGCTTCGACCTCCACTTTCCGACCTTCGGAAAGACGACTATGCATCATATTAAGCGAGACTTCGAACTGGAGGGATTAGATAAAAACTTTATATACCCTTTCACTATGAGAAGGCCTTGGGATGAATACAGACTTTTGGAGGTGGCAATAGTAAACTAAGCTATTGCGTCCTCGGTGTGTAGAGGTTAACAGCTTCCCGCAAAACATCCTTCACGAATCGACTCTCAGACTAATTCGTTGATAACTGGGTCAGACAGGAATTACTGGATCTTGTCAAGTATTGTTCCCTGACGATTATGCCGGCGAGACCCAGGTACAGTCAGGGATAAAAGTTTGCTTAGTATTCCAGTACGCTTACTTCACATTTAGTGTATGTCTGCCACCTTCCTTCCTGACGCATCATATATATATATATATATATATATATATATATATATATATATATATATATATATATATATATATATATATATATATATATATACTGTATATATATATACGCAGAGACTTCACCGTGAAGATATGTATGCAAAATAGCCATAGGAGAAATGAAAGGAGCGACAGTGACTGCTCTCATATATTACATCTTAGACCGAGTGAGGCAGAAACGTAAAGGGTAGAGGTCTTTTATGCACAACCGCAGCAGGGGGTGGCTCACAGAACAAAGGATGATCTGAATTTTTACCTATTGTTCTGTGTATCACCCATTATTAGATTCAGGTCATCCTTTGCTGTGTGCCACTCCCTGCTGCACGAGACCATAAGTTAAGCCGCAGGTAAAAATTCAGGTCATCCATTGTTCTGTGAGCCACTACCTGCTGCGCGTGTGCATAAAAGACCTCTACCTTTTACGTTTCTGTCTCACTCTGTCTGAAGATGTAATATACGAAAGTACTCACTGTCGCTCCTTTCATTTCTCCTGTGGTTATTTTGCATATATATATATATATATATATATATATATATATATATATATATATATATATATATATATATATATATATATATATATATATTGAAAGCAAACATACCAAGCCTCCCATAGTTTAGTAATATTATGCAGCAGAAACTTTTCTCAGATCTTTAGTGGAAAAGTTTCTAGAGAAGGGAAAGAAGTTGTATGTGGCTTTCATGGATTTGGAGAAAGCATATGACAGGGTGGATAGACTAGGATTGTGGAAAGTGTTAAGAATATATGGAGTAGATGGGAAGTTGTTGAATGCTGTGAAGAGTATGTACGATGGTGCGAAGGCTGCAGTGCGTGTGGATGGTGAACTAAGTGAATTTTTCTCTTTGAAGGTTGGGTTGAAATAGGGATGTGTCAAGTCTCCATGGTTGTTCAATCTGTACATGGATGGGGTAATAAAAGAGGTACAAGGTAGGGTAGTGGATGTTGGAGTGGCCATGGTGAGAGAGGATAGTGTTTGGAAACTCCCTGTACTGTTGTTTGCAGATGATACTGTGTTGTTGAATGATGACGAAGGAGAGCTGCAAGGCTTGGTGGATGAGTTTGGGAGAGTGTGTAAGAAACGGAATCTAAAGGTGAATGTAGGGAAGAGTAAAGTGATGGTCTTTGAGAGAGGTGAAGTCAGTGAATGTACAGCGAGGTTGGATGGTGAAGAATTGGAAAGTGTGAGTACGTTTAAGTACTTGGGTAGTGTGATGAGTAAGGATGGAGGTTTGGAGGGTGAAGTGCTTGAAAGGGTACAGCAGGGAAGAAAGGTTGCTGGTTCCTTGAAAGCAGTGATAAGAAACAGGGAAGTGAGCATGGAAGTGAAAAAGTTACTACATGACAGTATTGTGATACCAACTCTAACGTACGGAAGTGAAGCTTGGACGTTGCTGGAAGGACACAAGTCAAGAGTGAGAGCAGTGGAAATGAGTTATTTAAGAGGAGCCTGTGGAGTCACATGGAGAGACAGGCTGACGAATGAGGATATAAAGGAGCGTTGTGGTGTTGATGTGGATGTGATAGGAAGCGTTATGAGGAACACACTGAGGTGGTTTGGCCATGTGGAGAGGATGGAGGGTGAAAGACTGACGAAGAGAGTGTATGTGAGTGAGGTGGAGGGGGAAAGAAGGAGGGGGAGGCCGAGGATGAGATGGAGGGATGGGGTAGAGAGGTATATGAGAGAGGGGTGTGTGAGCTGGGAGCAGGGGAGTGAAATGGCGGGGGACAGGGCGACTTGGAGGCGATTTGTTTGTGGCCACCCCAAACGGGATTGAGGCATCTGGCAATAGATAGATAGATAGATAGAAATTATTGAGAAGTAGATGGGATGAAATATTCAACTAAATTTTTCCCCAGCTAAACAGTACTATATTAAAGAACGCTGTTGTTTCATCTCAAATGAATAACGACCGCACCGGCAATAAACCTACCTCAGTGCTTAATATACTCATGCTGAAGAACGCACTGGTGCACACTTCGCACGAGACATAACACCACAGCCGATGTCCATTGCAAAACTCCTGATGACCACCCCAGGTTGGTAACTTGCTTTCTTAAGTAAGGCTCACTGAACTGCACCCACCCACGACTTAGTTTTGAAGTTATAATACGGTCCATTTCCGTCAAGGGAGAGGAAACCGGTTACAGAATAGCTATGTTGATAATTTCGGATAGCATCGGAGTCCTCCTGCGCAATACTTATTCACGCAAGTGTACAGTACAGACGTTGACAGTAATATTGCTTCACTTTTGTCAAATGGTTATGAAACTTTACAGTATTCTGAAGAGTTTAATGGTCTCCGAAGATCGCATCACTGGCTTTAGAAAGTCATTGCTCACGATCTCGTTATTTATCGCAATGAAGTGGATCAGTATCAGTGTCCGCAACTGTACTTCATTACATGCTGTCCCTCCACTTTGTTATTTTTTTTTTTTTTTTTTAAATAACAGAACGGAGGAAGGAAAAACAAATCAAAAAAGTAATCCATACATCAGACTACTGGTGTCCTCCATTCATAAAATATCTGGAACAGTTAGACTTGAACAGTTGTGGGTTGAAATTTGGAGGAAAACAACTCTGGGGAAGCGAGTTCCAGAGAGGTGCAGTTCGGGGAATGAAAGAATTCTGATAGGCAGAAGTTCTGCAATACAGTATGGTTGAGTGACATTCCAGTCATGAGCGCTACCAGATGCCCGTGTAGCACGAGGGAAGGCATGGAGAGGCGGCACCATGGACGCAACCTCGTCTGAGCACTTGCCAAAAAAGTATCTGTAAAATAATGCAAGGGAGGCAACATTCCTTCAAACTTGCAGGGGAGGTAGTTTATATGTAATGGCAAGGTTGTTAATGATTCTAACAGCTTTTTTCTGAATTTTGTCCAGTTGTCTCAATGCAACCTCTCCACAATCATTCCACAAGGGTGAGCAATATTCAAGCTGAGAGCACACATGACTCTTATAAATTATAGCTAACTGCTCATCGGCGAAGAAGTTACGGACTTTGTACAATAATCCAAGTTTCTTTGAGGCGGCCTTAGCAAGTGATCTGACATGAGAGGTCCAGCTGAGGGCACTTGGTTTATTTCTAATATAGTTATCATGCACTTTCCTACAATCTCTCTCTCTCTCTTTCTCTCTCTCTCTCTCTCTCTCTCTCTCTCTCTCTCCATATGGTTCAATAGTCTTAAGATGTTTTCTGTAATGCCATCACATTTCCAGCTTCTCTTCCAAGCATGTCCCGCAGGCAGTTACGACTCACGTAGGTGTCGACTTATATCCGTTATCATCACCATTTGCCTGTGTGTCTCGAGCACCATCCTCATTTTACTAAAATTATTCCAGTGATGGAGATGCTGAGCTTCTTTGAACCCTCTTATGGTTGGGACAACTCTTACTATTTATTCTTGTTAACGGCAATCGGTTTTGTTGGCTAACTCATACGATTTTCTGAGACACAGTAGCCTGGGAGTGTTAGCACTGCTACAGTACTGTTACCTTTCTGGTTGGGAGAACTTTAGTATTTTATTTTATCTAACGCCAGACGATATTACTCGGCTGAGAGTAAGAACAAAAAACTAGGAGTGTTAATATTTACGGCCCAGGGACGTCCTACAAAAAACTAAGTAAATCAATTACGCATTAGACAGAATTAGAGAAAACACATTCCGGTGTTCAAGAAAAACAAAAGATAAAACTAATTCTGTAGGGTAAGAAATATGATTTTTTTTTCTTCAGGGCAATTCAACAGAAAATGAAAGGCATAAAAAATATCATGAGATAATGAAGGACTGGGATGTGTGTTAGTGAAGGGAATGGGATATTCATATGAAAGGTTGTGTCGAACTGACAAATGAAGAAACTTTTTTTTTTAGTATTCGATATACACAAATATCCTTTTGTCATAATCAGAAATGAAAAATAAATCAGTTGTCAGGTGTGCCAGTGTCTCTTCCGGCAGCTGTCATGATGACATGCGATGGACGCTATCAGAAGCAGGGGACAAAGTGATGAACGGATTTATCAGGGTAGGAGTGGACAGGGCAAGTAGTGCAGCTAAGGTCACTGATGAATAATAGGGAGTTGGTGAAAGGAGAGGATCCTGACAACTACAACTATTTTTGACAAATTTAGAGTCCTAATCTCTTTAGCAGGATTGCTTCTTTTTCATTTTGTTCGTGTTCTTTTCAAACAACTTTATTTATTTCAGGAGAAACTGTTTAAACTGAAGGGATTAAATACAGCCTTCATTAACTCCTTTACTAGGGTGCTCTTTCAAACTGAATTACATCGTCTGGTGGCAGCAAGAATAAGCTACAAACGACAGTCTCAGGCAAACGTGATTGAGAGTATAAGGACAACGAATAAAAAAGGCGTTCCCTTACCTGAAGTCACGTTTGCCTGATGGAATTTTAGTTATACAAGCGGTCTAGAATGCAGTTCTTTACCGTATTCGAGGATAATAAGATTTATACTTTCATCACCTTTTATTTTTAAATCAACACGTAAGGATATTAAACAACCCAGTTATTCGGTACACACCTTCCCACAATTCTAACATTTTTGACACTGATGAGTGAAAAATAAAATGTTCTGATAAGGTGAGAAAGGACAAATTTTCAACTCTTCCATTAGAAGAGAGCTCCCCTACGGTAAATAAAACAGTTTGACATTAGCATCAATAAACCAGATATCAACATACAAACAAAATGACACAAGAAATACATTACCTTCGTTCTTGGTCCGCGAACCAATATATGTCGAATATTGGCTAAACAAAACCGAACACTCACAACCCATAGTTTTTGCTCAGCCTCCAATGCTCCCCCTCGGTGAACAAAGTGATAGCCAGGATTTCATACCAAGAAAGTGGAGTGTGGAGGGAGTTTTCCATTGATAATGTGGTAGTTCAGACTGTTACAGGACTACTCAAGGAACAGATGGCGATGGCAGTGTGCCACCCGTATCTCTACAAAACCTCGGAACTACCAGCAACATGTCTTCGTAAATTGTTAAACTCTGGCAACGACTTAGTTTCAACTGGGGTTAAGATAAGATGGATAGCAGAAATAATAGCTTACTAGTGTGCGTAGTTCAGTACAACTCCCCCACATGTGTTTCGAGTAAATACACTCGCGAATTCATTGAAAGCACAAGCAACAGCACGTAGGTATAATCAGCGAAAGAGTAACGCGCAGTAAACACATAAATAGTGTATCTGCAGCATACAAATACATACAAGATTACCATCACCATCATCATCCCAACTAGTATTCGCAACCTAAGACCGAGTAAGGTAATAAAGATGATCACAGTACCAGTCAACTGATATAGACAGAGTGTCATCGTTACTCTCTCTCTAACTCTAATTTTCAATAATAATGTGGAGTAGAGAAATTTAAAGAATGAACATCAAGCTCGTAAGAATCAAGCATAATGACATCTTGATAATCCAACCACCATTATTCATGAGAGTTTGAAGGGCATTCTTGTTTCAGTCGTTTGGAGTCCACAACGTGTAAAAGGAATTTTGAACTACTCTGTGCACACATATCCTATACATAAACACAAACACAGCAAAACTTATACAGACAGCGGCACACACTGGATCAAAAAGGGTCGTGCAAATAGAAAAACGAGCGAACACAGAATTGTGAATACTAACACCTGAACAAACACAGATAAATAAAAACAGCACACACACACACACACACACACACACACACACACACACACACACACACACACACACACACACACACACACACACACACACACACATCAACAAACTGACAGTGGAATGTAGCCCCACCCCCACTCTCTCATCCACACTCACAGCGTCACAGCAACAGTGCCAACATCGCTACTTTCATCGTGACAGGCAATGGCTTCGATATTTGATTATGCCACAGTTAATTAATGTTGGTATATACACTACTACGCTCACAGGTACAGCCAACGACAAAAGTTTGACTATTATACCACTCTCCTTACTACAGACCCAAGGAGTGTCCGTCACTGTTCTCCATGACCCTTATATTCCAAACAATAATCTATGGACAGAGACATTTACCAAGCTTCTCTCAGTTAGGAGTATGGCCCAGGAGAGTGCTTTAAGAAGTGGTGGAATAATAAGGAAACTTATGACGTCGACTGTACGTACGACCGCCCACAATAACGTGTTGGTTCTGTCAATAATTACTTTTAAAATATGGGGGTTCCGGACTAATGAAGCAGGATGCCGAGCTGCTTAATTAATATTCATTGGTCCAACAAAATCTGTTTCGATCTGAACACATAAAATTTAATTAAGGAACTAATGGGTATTAACACATTTATTTTTTTATTTTTTTATTGTGTATGTGTGTGTGTGTGTGTTCTGCCCCAGTCAGACTAGGGGTTTACGACAGGTTTCGCCAGGATACATCAACCTGCGACAGGAAAATCGCAGGTTGTCGATGGTAGGTCGCCAGACAGTACGCAGGTTGACATGGTATATCGCAGGGTGTAATGTCTCTGGTGGACGCAAGGAACTAAGATGCTGTTCGCAAGTCCCCCGACACATCGCAAACTATTTTTGTGAAGCACAGGTGGACGTAGGTAGTCGCAAGTCGACTTGCAACACATCGTGCATCAAATCATTGCTTGTCGCAGCCAGTCGAAGATTTCTATCACATGCGTTTACCTGCAACATGTCGCAGCTTGCCTTGCGACCACTTGCGTCGTGTCTTGCGTCCTTACGCTCGACATGTCTTAGGTCGCCTGTGCCAGGTTGCGACTTGTTAGGAGTGGTGTGGACTTGACGCTCGACCAGTTTAGACTGGTTGCGACAGGTCACAGGTGGACGCAACTGTGATTCTGCTGCCAGCTTCGGCATGAGAATGCGGTACATGCCGTAGTTCACTTTCTCAGCCACGTCGTACCAAGAATTCACCCAGGTTTTGCGGACCCTCTGCTGCTACTGCTGACGGATGATGTACATCCTTATGAACGCTGCTGCATTCAGGAGCTGCTTGAAGTGAAGAGCCAGCCTCTGCCTCACCAAGTCTCTCATGTCAAACAGCGCCGTGGTGATGTGCTCTCTTCTGAATCTGGATGCGAACTGGTGACCCGCATAAATTTCACCGTTAATAACTATGTGCGATCCATGACTCGATGCAAGACATTCTCTCCGCTTGTCAGTTCTGCACGGAAGTAGTCGAAAAAACATCGTACGACAAATTACTGAGAAATTGTTTGAGTCACAACCTGTCGGTATACCTGCCTTAACCCACTGTGCGTCATATCCCAACCTGTGGTATGCTCCCTCACTCCAAATTGCAAATTGTGGAAACATGTCGCAAGGCCTATCAGCGACAAGTCGTATGACACATCGGAAGTCCGATCACCGACTTATGTGTGACCATCTGCGAGCACCCCCAACTCCCCCAAATCACCAGCAACTCCAGTGTGATGTGTCCGCTACCCAAAGGCAAGACGCAGCTCGCATGCAACTCCCAGGATCACAGGGTGTCGCGGGTCGCCGCCTCTCGCAGCCTGTAGTTTGACTAAGTCATTAGGCTCAAACACAGGCAAGAATTTCTAGAAAACTAAAACATTTAACCTAAATAAAGTAACTGTAGCTTGCCATACCATAAACGAAACAAACCATACCAGTCAGGCGTAAACTGAATATAACAGGCGAAGTTCCCTTAAATCAACATAATACGACATGGCTAAGCTATCCTAACGTTCACACTGAAACACCTTAGATTACAATGGGAATTACTTATGAACAAGCTTTCTTTCTTGACTAGTTTTTCAATCAATGTCCAGTGTTAGCTTTTTTTATAGACGCATCAATACCACCCTTAGTTCACTCACATGACGGTACTAACTCGTGCATTCGGATACCCATCACATACACTCTTTAACTACCACGCGTGTGTTCTGCTTTTCTACACAGTTGCTGCCAAAGTCTATGACATATTTTTCATCACAAGGTTTATATTTAGGACTAAGAACCACCACAAATAAAAATTATGAGAAAAGTATTGCAACGAAAAAACAAAAAACGCAATTATCGAACTAACATATACTGCTACTGACTGCACGCCCGTCAACACTCTATATTCAATATTCATACAATATATCTGTGGCACTGGTGTTGTGTTTAGAACTTGGGGTATTTTGTACATTCACCATTATTGTTTTGCGTCTGCACTTAGAATGTTCGCCCCACTCCTTCTCTTGATATGTAGGCGCAGCACTATCTTATAACGATCCGCACAAGACAACATGGAGACAGAGTTCCTGAAATATACAGTATTTGGTGATTCCTTTGATTGACAACGGGTTTTATGAAGGAAATGGCGATGAACAAAAATAAGGTGATCAGTGTCAGCAGCTGAAGCACAGTGAAGTTTATGAGAATCTCCTCCGACATATTCTTAAGAGTGAAAAGTTATGTTTGCTGCATGTAATTTTCAGTAAATATGTGCCTGAAAATTAATTATTGGTATACTGTCAAAATTCTGTTTCACACCAGGTTAATTAACAGTGATAATCCTGTGTTTTCAAACCGGCCATTCCCCGTATGCTCCACTGTGGATACAGTAATTTATTATCCATTTAGACACGTCGTTAGTTGATTCTGCCAAGTCTGGGTTCACAGGGGTCAAGTACATATGCAAAGAGCACGCTGAAATAACGCTAATATATATATATATATATATATATATATATATATATATATATATATATATATATATATATATATATAGTGCTATGAGGGTGGTTAAAACACTGGAATTGGAGAGATGGATTACGTTGGTAATGAATGGTGAAGGATGAAGTATTAATAAATGATGATGCAGATGAAGCAGTGTAGCTTGCAAACAGCGGACAAGAGCTAGATAGACTGATACAAGGTTTTGTGGATGTCTGTGAGCGTCGTGTCTTGAAAGAAAATTTGGACAAGAAGAAAGTGATGGTCTTTGAAAGAGAAAGTGACTCCCAGCGCGATGCTAAAGAGAATGGAAAGAGATTTGAATTGATGAGAGTTAAATACCTTGGTGAAGTTACATAAGAAGGGATAAAAATTTCAAAAGAAATGGAAAGCTGAGTAGTACAGAGAAGGAAAGTGGCTGGTGCTATGAAGGCTTTGATAAGAAGCAGAGATCTGAATGTGTTCGTTGTGAGAGGCTTGCATGAAGGAGTGTTAATGCCAGCTCTAACCTATGGATGTGAGGCAATGGTGTGGCATGAAAATGAATAGTCAAGAGTACGAGGAATGGAGATGGGATTGTTGAGAAATGTCTATGGAATGAAAAGAATGGATGGGATAATGATTATTATTTGTGAAAGGTGCTGAGTAAGAAGTCTGTGGACACCGAATGAGAGATGAAGAGAGTGTGATTAGAGGATGTGGTCATAACTATGCAGAGAATGAGTTTGAAGTGACATAAAAGAGTTCGAAGGTGGGAGGAGGCTGGAAGTCCCAAGAAAGTGGATAGATGTGGTCAATGAATGTGTGTGAGAGAGAGGTATGGAAGCTGTTGATGCTAAGGAACTGACAAGAGTTCGAGTTGGATGGACAAATTTTTTCCGGAGGAGTGTATGACCAGGGTTTTGGCAACCCCCTTCTCTGACGTCACAGTCGTCGGATTGACTCTGTCGGATAGGTGAGCGTGAAGCTACTTTTTTTTTTTTTTTTCTGTCAGATGGAACCAGGATTCCACGGGCTTGAATGGTGCATGAATTGGAGTGTGGCCCATTCAGCTGAGGAAACTTTGGTTAGTGTCTCAATAATTTTTTTTCTAGCTCTCTGGATTTTACTAAATTCCATCCTGTAATGAGAAAAGAGGTTTGGATGATGATGATGATGATGATGATGATGATTATAAAAGGTCCTCCGACATTCATCTCTCTTACGTAAAATTTTAAATCTGTATACCGTGTACATTTTTAACTGCCTACTTTCGCCATGTTTTGACTGCACGCACATCTCATGTTACATTACCAAAGTGAAAGCTTTCACCGATATTATTAAATTCTGAAGGGATTTTATTAGGGAAGATGTTGCTGTTGATGGAAAGAACATGTAGGAAAGTCATAACACACCGTAGGCCGTACTTGCCCATAAGTTCACACACACACACACACACACACACACACACACACAGCTGTAATTTTTTTTCTTAACAAACTGACCCGGAACCAACTTACATTGAGCAGTGTACATTTAACAAGTGAACTCGCTGGAAAAAGTAGGAAATATTAATGATGAGAAAAAACCGCCTCGTTAGAGTTTGCGGGTGTGTTTCCGACTTTTTTTTTTTTTTTTTTTCAAAGCTCCAGAATCGAATCACACTGCAGGAGAATACGGTTGGTAAGCGCTGTTAACTGAAAGCATACTTCACTTTATGCACAGTTTAATGAATATTTTTATGATATTTATATCAAAAGAAAAAAAAATAGATAAGTGCTTTCAGTACGGAGGATATTAAATTAAGCCCAGTTAACTTTAAACTGCTATGGTTTCCTTATATTTATCTATCTTTCTCTGTATAATATATATATATATATATATATATATATATATATATATATATATATATATATATATATATATATATATATATATATATATTTGTATATTTAGGCAGAATGTTTTCTTTTATACAAAAATCATTAAGATCAAGGCGTAGCCATTGTTCACTATTTTTCTGTTGATCTTTTCGAGTTTTCTTACACATTGTTTTACACTATGATTCAGGTTGTAGATAATATGTCCAAGATCCATGTCGTAAGTATATTTTATTAATTATTTATTTTCATTTTTCGTAGGACGTTTCGTGTATCCTTACACATCATCAGCGACAGTAATATAGATACAATACACTATAAAACATGACATATACAACATAAACCTATACAATATATATACTGAAATGTAAAACAACGACTAATAAAAGTGTAGAGTTACAAGAGTATGGATAAAAGAGACAAACCCTTTAGGTGAAGTCAAGTATGAGCTACAGTTAAAAGTGTATGGATAAAAGAGACAAACCTTATAGGTGTAGTCAGCTATGAGCTACGTGGTTGACTGCGAAGGTTGTATGGGTGAGTGGGTGTTTGTGGCTGTGTAGTGTTGCCAGTTGTGTTATTGTGTGTGTAATGTTCATTTGTAATTGTAATATATATATATATATATATATATATATATATATATATATATATATATATATATATATATATATATATATATATATATCAAACACAGCAGAAGCAGTTACAGTAGCGGTGGCATCAGCACCAGTGTTGTGTTTCTCGAGTCATACCGAAAATTTGGAACCTTTATGAATGTTTCTTCAAACCAATCCTTTCCATTTGGATGCAGCAAAGTGGTAAGTAACAGTATAGTTAACAATATTCTCGTTACCTTTATTATTATTATTATTATTTTTTTTTTTTTACCGCTATGTGCCTTCATTCAGCAAATGAAATCACAAGAGGGTGGCTCTTCATAATTTCACTGTAAACCCTCGTGTTGAAAGGAAAACTTTAATATTCTGTTACAGTTATAGCCAGACGATTCCATCCGTCCATCCATCATCCAATCCTACATTGCCCCATAAGTGTAGGAGCCCAGAACCAGGCAGTTGGTCCCGATAAGATGAGAGTGACCAGCCTCACTCATCCCTGAGTGGCATTACGTGACCAATCAACCCCAATCAACCCTTGGATATAAACCTTCACCGGCTCAATTCGATTGGAGCGCAATAATTACTCACTAAACCACTAGGCGCCAAAATTTGGTTATATGGTTACCACCCAGCGAAGTAAATGATCTCCTGGTGTACAGGAAACCATTTGGCTTGTCACTCAGTGTAGAGTCACCCACAGGCAGAAGGAAGAGGATCGAATGAAGGAAAGAAAGAGAGAAGAGAGAGTGTAAAGTCACCCGTAGGCAGAAGGACAAGGAAAGAATGAAGGAAAGAAAGACAGAAGAGGATGGAAGGAAAGTAGGATGGAGGAGAGGAAAGGGCAGACACTCGAGAGCAACACTACATCGAATGAGTGGATGGTGAGCACCCCCACCTACTACAGACGATTCCATTCAATTGGAAAGTAGTCATCGGAATCACATGAGAAAATTATGACATACCAAACACCTTCAAAAAGTACATTTAATCATTGAGTATTACCGGATCAAACAATATGAAGAAATACAGGTAAGAGGGACTGACAAAGCCCGAACAGTAGTAAAGAGATTGTTAAAAAATAAATAAATAAATAAATAACTGCGAGGTTACTAGTGCCACATAGGACTTGTTGGGTAATAATTATTTTGAGGGAATGCATTTCAACTGAACGCTGGCAAACATAATGATGAAACTGCTCCAGAGAAATGCGATGATATTAACTGGTGGAAACTAATACTGCAAGAGCCAGCAGTAATAAATCATCCCATGCCAGCTTGAAAGACTACTGGAAAGGGCGCATTTAAATATTTTGTTCAGATAGGCGCCCTGGGATTGTATTCAACTGAGAGAGAGAGAGAGAGAGAGAGAGAGAGAGAGAGAGAGAGAGAGAGAGAGAGAGAGAGAGAGAGAGAGAGAGAGAGAG
This sequence comes from Coenobita brevimanus, assembly GCF_032717465.1. NCBI lineage: Eukaryota > Metazoa > Arthropoda > Malacostraca > Decapoda > Coenobitidae > Coenobita > Coenobita brevimanus. The sequence continues at coordinate 4,312,513 of NC_137023.1, read as the reverse complement.
AGAGAGAGAGAGAGAGAGAGAGAGAGAGAGTGCCTTGCAGCCAGTAGGATAACAGGTATCAAAAGGAGCTATTTCACGTAAATTAATAAAAGAGCTTTGACCTCTCATGGTCTGGACAACTAGCATTCTATTCCACCAAATGGCAGAGGATTTTAAGCAACTGAAAGTGAGTCACAGGAGCCAGTACAGTTATAGTAAGTTAGGCCTATTTTGTTCCACCTAACGCCAGACTATTTCATTCAGTTTGGTGCGTCATGGGAGTCTGAGAGTGTTAAGTAATTTATTCAGGTAAATGCTGGAATATTTGGATCAGGTGACTGTCATTAGACAGTCGCCCGAACGCTCCATTTCTTAAACGAGCACCAGACTGGTGTTGGAATCGGTTGAGCTGGGTTGAGTTGGAAGAAGCTGGGTTGGGTTGATGTAGCTTTGGTTGGGTTAGATTAAGTAAACATGGATTGACAAGGGAATACAGTTTGGGTGCGTTGGATAAGGTAAACTTGGGTTGCACTGGGTACAGATGGTTAGGATCGAGTTACGTCTGGCTGTGTCTGGAGAGATTAGGCTAGTTAGGTTAGGCTAGGTTATGATGAAATGGGCTGGGTTGGGTTGGGTTGCGTTGGGTTGGGATGGGTTGCGTTGGGTTGGGATGGGTTGGGTTGAGTTGGGTTGGGTTGGGTTGGGATGGGTTGCTTTGGGGTGGGATGGGTTGGGTTGGGTTGGATTGGATTGGGTTACGTAATGATAAGATGGAATAGGATAGACAACGTTTGATTACTTTATATTAGGTTATATAAGCATGGGATAGAATAGGACAGATTACGTTGCGAAAGCTTTTAGCTTAGGCTATGTTAGAACTGAATGGAAGAGAGCAGACAACATTAGCTTAGATTTGGTTAGGTTTAGACAAGTTAGCATAAGAGAGAATAGGACAGGGCACGACAGGCTAGGCTGGATTCGGTTCAGACGATATAAATAGCGTACAACCAGGTAAATAATACAGTCTGCTACATAACTCAGCGGCAAAGTGCATCATCACTCAGCGGGCACGAGGTTAATTAAGCGGTCAGTTTATTCCAGGTAGTTTACACGGCAGCTTGTCAGCCGCGCATCTAGTTCGTGAACACGGAATTAGATGTTGGAGAGCCTCACCTGAGTTTAAGTGGACTTTTATTACTGCTCAGTGTTCAACTTTGGGGTCAACAGAGGTGCTCACTTGTTTATTTCTCTGCAATTACACACGTGCAATTTTATGTTATTACGTCCGGTAATCTAGTTCTTTATAATAAAAAAAAAAAAAGGCTAAAACGCTACAAAAACTGTCCTTCCTAGACCAAGTTGAATTAAAGGAATCAAAATGTGATGACATGATCGGAGTCCTTAAACAGAGGGAAACTCAGGCTAAGAGAGACTCATCCAGAATTAAAATATAGTGCAAATGAAGGCTTGAAAATACTGGACAAAAAAGGTGTAAGAAATAGCAAACAGAAGGTATTATGTGCCCACCGTATTGACCCGGAGCACATGCAGTGGGAGTTCGTGAACAGTGACAAATGATGATGATGATGATGATGGTGTGTGTGTGTGTGTGTGTGTGTGTGTGTGTGTGTGTGTGTGTGTGTGTGTGTGTGTGTGTGTGTGTGTGTGTGTGTGTGTGTTTTCTCGATCGATCGATCGATCGAGAGAGAGAGAGAGAGAGAGAGAGAGAGAGAGAGTCAAATTTATAAGAACGTGAAATGGATAGCTCAGGTACGCTATATCCTAAACTAACACTTGCTATTCTTTACTATTTGAGTGAACAATTAAAAAATATAGAGGGTAGAATGGGTGCAATTCAGGTTTAGCCGAAACATTTATTTTTTATTTTTTCCGCAATATTCTGCCCTTGGCTTGCAGACAGTCATCGCTATGGCCAGTCCAACTTATTTATGGTATTGAAGCCTACCTGAATATTTATCGTTGCAGATGATCGCCTTTCGGAATGAGCAGAATTCTAGCATTAAAAAAAAAAAAAATCGTCATATGTTCATTTTATACCTTATGCACAGTAGCTACATGTAAGAATAAGGGTCTGGCCACAATTGCCCGAAACGTGATCGACGAGATGAAACGAAGCACCGGGTTACAGCAGCTGAAAAATCCAGGTCTGAACGTTGGACGGACCCCTGAGCCTCGTTTCTTCTTGTTGATCACCTGTTTGGAGCAACTGTGGCCGTACCCTATGAGGTGAGTTTTAACCTCAAATAACCATCTACGTCGGTAAAGCAATAAGCATCATAGGGAAGACATGAATAATATAGATGGTTATATGAAAGATAATCCATTTAAAAGTTCAACACTAGGGGCTTTCCAGTCCACGGTTCCCGTGTCTAATACGCCATCATACAAGACAGCTGTCAATGTGTAGAAGCGACTGATTATTTTTATCCATTTATTTCTAGATTTTGCGTAACAGTTTGTTTTTAGGAAAATACGGTAGAGTAACATCAACTCACCTAAGTCGCAGAACTACCGTGCCGTATTAGTGTTGTAACTGCCATGTCTGCTGTTTGGTCTGATTACATAAATCCTCTGTTTTGTCGCAAAATATAATTCTAGGTGTACTAGTGGTAAGGACGCGATGACTTGAAATGATGAAGGATTCGCTTCCTAGGATTTCTCTCAACAAACTCTTGTGTTCACCTGAATAACATGCTCAAATGTACCAGCCGCTGCGAAAGCGTAATGTCTTCCTTCCCTTATGAATATTTACTGTGGTAAAGGGGATAATAATGGCTCCAGCTAACCTCCCTAGCTTTTAAAGTCCCTTCTAAGCCGAACATTTTCCTCTGACGATAAAGAGAGCTCACAAAGACGAAACTGCCATCTAGTCGAGGTCATGACTTAAATTTCCAGCCTCTCCCTCTCTCACACACACACACACACACACACACACACACACACACACACACACACACACACACACACGCACACACACATACGGTCAAATTCTTGTGTGGTAAGGAGGCTCTTATATACCTCTGCCACACCAGGTATTTCTCCATATGGTCTGTTAATTTGTTCACAAAGTTGACAGACTTTTTACTTTAATCATATTTACTCTGCCTAACGCCAAACAGTTTTACCCACCACATGGAAACTACCGCAGACCACGAGTTGAAAACTACCTTGATTAACTGCTCTGACCCGGTGTCAAAGTTATTCTTGCTGGTTGTAGACAGTCTGATTCAGTTTACGAAATCTCTCTTAATACTGAAGGCTGCATCGAAAAATCTCTCAAAAAGTTAACACAGCCGCCTAAATGCTGCAACAATAAAACAGAAAATATATCATCAAACTGAACGTTAACGAGGCTGTCGACTTAATACAGCAATTTTATTCTAGGATACAACAGGCCACTCTACCCGCCACAAGAAACCAACGTCGTCCAAGTGCTAGAGTTTACTTGACTCTGTAGTGGGAACAAGGGTGGACTAGGAATAGATCCACAGAGTTCCTCCCCATGTGTAATCAGGATTGGATGGGACAGAAGTCTTGATTGCACGGGCAAAGTCGGAACGGCTACCAGTGAAGATGGATTCCAGCGACGATTAATATAAACAATATCCACTAACCCCCTTGCTGCTGCAATTTACATAATATTCATTTCGTTTTGGCTGCCCTAAGACGATTTTATTATGACAGAAAGGAAAAAATTTATGATGATTAACGTTTTCACCAAGAACAAAGATACTGATAATGTTTTGACAGAGACTAAAAGAACTTCTTCCGGCTTTGGAGAGACTTTTCGAACAGGAGAGGCTAAATACAGCCATAATTAAGTCTTTTACTACTACGAAGGCGCCGGAGCAGGACGCCTTGAAGCGGTGGCATCCATATAACCTGGTGGCTCCGCTGCCCGGTAATACAAACGCTCTCAGCTCCCTCCCTATTCCTTGAAACTATATTGCACTGCAGGAGATGGGCACCTTCACCCTGCAGTCCACAGGGTTCACGTTCAAAAGAATCTAAGGCCACCACCACCACCACCAAAACCACAACCACAACAACAAAAACATTACTGTTACTACTACTACTACAACTGCTACTACTGCTCCTGCTGCCGCTAATAACGATCCTTCCTAACTTGAATAAGATCAGCTAGTGACACCAAGAATGTCCACGGACTGAAGGGATAAGTTCAAGGCAGTTAATAATACTGGCCTTTGTCTTCCTGCTTGTCCTGCCTCCACCGGCAGTGGTGGTGCTTGCCCGTCCCTACCACACTTAACAACCACAAACTTCTGCCTAAACTTGTGCCTCATTCTCTGCACTTCAACCACTGGCCGGTCTCACATAACCTCAACCCCTTTAACCCGAGGACGTCTTTTTAGTATGTTTTGGCTAACGTGGCATTATTCAGTTCATCTTACAGGCGAATCTCCTTGTAATGTGGCATTACTGGCGGCAGTGTTGGACTCCTCCAGTTACAAGTCTAGCCAAGTCTGATTAGATTCGTCTGCACATGACACGACCAACTTTTTTGACAAGTTATCGTAGGTTAACACCTTCAGTGCCAGGGCGTTTTTAATGTTTATTCCTGCTGGAGTCAGACCACTTTATTCACTTGAAGAAAAACGCCTTGTAGTGGAGAGATATAATAATAATAATAATAATAATAATAATAATAATAATAATATAATCTTCGCTACGCACTTCAGTATTAAAGACATACCTTAGGTTTTATTCTTGCTAACGACTGACAGCAGTATTCAACTCACAAAAAAATAAATAAATAAATAAATAAAAATAAAAACATCTGTCAGCGAATGAGTTAGGGTGTTACTCAGAGTGGGACCCATTGCTCCCATGACGGGCCATGCCAGCATTGCAGCTGAGAACGTCTGTAGGCAATGTGGGGAATCTGAAATAAGTATGGCTTTTCCATATGATTTTAACCTGGTAGAAGAGAATTTTCAGCTTGGTGTAATTTTGTCGTTAATACTTTCAAAAAGAACTAAAATGGATCATGATACTCATTTTTAAATTGGGGGAGGAGTGAAGGGAAAAACTCTGAGAACCACTGGGTTAGGAATAGTTTTCCATTAGAACGTATCGCCAGAGAGTTTTAGCCACCCAAGGAGAGGCTTCCGGTAACGAACAAGTGAAAATCATGCTGCAGCTTGCATAGTGTGTAGTTGTGGGAAAAATGGTTCGCCTTATATATCACCTCGTCTGCTGTACACATTCCTGTACTGACAAAATATTCCTAATCAAAAAGAGGCCTAAGGAAGCAAAGTAACATACATGCCCCAAAGATGAAGTGAACGAATTAAAACAGTAGGTAACATTTTGTACCAGACTGTACATCGTTACCAAATTTTTACAAATCCACAGTCGTAAAAGTCGCTGTATGGAGAACAAGAGTTTGCTGACTGGAACGGGAAGTTGAGTACTGCAGGTCTTCTTGATAGAGAGAGATAGAGAGAGAGAGAGAGAGTGCCTGTTTGTGTGTGTGTGTGTGTGATGATACTAATAATTCCTACCCACAAAACTGTCAGTCCTGGCACAACCCCATCAGTTTGGCTGCGGTGTCCCTATCACTCACCTGTGTGGGCGGAGACTCTGGCCCTGAGCCCTATGAAGGCGTGGGCGTGGTGGCTGACGAAGGTGATGGTGATGGTGTTGGTGCGACTCAGGTACCTGAGCAACTTGAGGCGCCCAGACCAGTCCCCGCACCGCCTCCACACCGCACCTGCAGCATCCACCCCTGCCACAGCCTGCTCTGGTGACGACTGGCCTTCTGATGCCTCCCCTAAGCCCTCTCCCGCACCTGAAGGCGTTTGATCCTCACTACCTGCCTCTGTCACCGCCTCGGTGACCATCACGTCGTCTTACATCTGGAAAAAGAATCTTTGAAATACAGTATATTTATCACAATTTTCAGTTTTAAAAAGGTCAGCTGCAAATATGATAATGATAAAATCGATCATTATACATTTAACATCAATACATTTCGAAATATGTAACACCATCAAGATTATTTTCTTGTGCACCCAGGAGTTCACAAGAATCTGCTAAGAGACGAGCATCACTGCCCTGCACACAGTCCAGAATTAAAACATTCTTCATAACATCACCAAACACATCCTGCTGTCCTGGTCTCAACATTTATTTCGCTAGACACTCAGTCATCAACACATCTTTGTATACGGACAATTAATCTAATTAGTCCCAACATTTGTGCAAACGTTCATTAAGAACCACTTTAGCAATGCGAACGCTCTCTCTCTCTCTCTCTCTCTCTCTCTCTCAGACTAGTGCTGAACCAGTGCTGATGTGTTAACCTCACTCGCGGGCGAGTCCCTTCACCTCAGGGACTCGCCCGCGAGGCTGGGAGAGGGAGAGAGAGAGAGAGAGAGAGAGAGAGAACCTCAGAGTCGTGCGCTACGACTATAGTGCACTCACTCGAGGGGCCGAGATGCCCTGGTATGAGTCCATATTATATTTACAAATCATAATAGATAGATAGATAAATAGACAGATAGACAGCTCTATGCGAGCCTGGGAATGGGAAATGATCTTGCAAGTTAAACTGAGGAAAAGCTGACGACAGATTAGGAAGTAGCTAGTCAGGAGATGATGCAGTTAGTTTGTCAGCGAAACAGCAGGTGAACAAAGCCTAGTGACCATACACACACATACACACATACTCACACACAGGCTTCTAAAACTTTCCAACCACAGTGAACACACGTGACACGACCCCTGTTTCACCAGAATTTAGAAAAGAGAGCTCAGAAGAAGAGAGGCCATAGAATCGGCAGGTAGTGGGGAGAAAGGCTTAGCAACTTGGAAGAGAGAGAGAGAGAGAGAGAGAGAGAGAGAGAGAGACAGGGACTCTACTTATACTCACTCGTGTGCGAGAGACTTGTTAATATTTCCAAGACAAATAAAAAAAGTCCCATACTCTTCTTTATCTCTCCTGTCATTGCATGACAAATGGGAACCAAGATTATCAACGTACAAACAACTCAAGCATAACAACCACTCATCCACAAGTCTAATATATATAACTTCTCTACAAGTAGCTACAAAGTCTTTTTATGACATTTGGTGGCAGCGGTGGGATATGTACGACCGGACCGGTGAACCCTGTTAAGTATATTGGCATACGTGTGCAAGTCAGCGACAAAGTCCTCACTTGCTACGTCAGAGGGGGTTTCCCACTCATCATCTGAAACTGCCGTATTTGTTTCTTGGTCTTTAGTTTGTGGTGAGGTTTGTACAAGGGGTGGGTTGCCTTGGTGCTCTCTTAATTGTGAGTCTGTTGTGGCAAATTGTGTGTCATCTGGTGTGTTGCCTTGGTGCTCTCTTAATTGTGAGTCTGTTGTTGTGGCAAATTGTGTGTCATCTGGTATTAACGTGGGTGGTGGCGAAAATATTCCTGTCATTAAGATATGGTGTTATGAAATACGCCTTTTGTTTATTTATGTCCTAACAAAATAGATGAGTAAATAAGTTGAAATAAATGATGGATAGTGAATGTATAAGTGTATATATGGAAATAAGTAAAAAAGTTGAATATAGCTAATTTTAGCACTGAGAAGAAATGTGTAAGTATAATTTTACCCACTTGATACAGATCGTAGAGGTGTGTCGATACAAAAGTCGATCTCGGAAGAAAAATGCAGGTTTGATTGAAGATCTCTTGATAATTCTAGTGCTGTGTTGATGGACGATATTACTCAGGAAATTCCATGGCCTGGGACTTGTGGTGGTTAACAGCTGTCCCAGGCAAACCTCAGCATAGAACGTCGAATTTCCAACTCAACTGTCGAAATAAATGAGTATGAGTAGGAGCTATGTGAATAATGAGTAATGAGTAGTGGGTGAGAAGTGCCTGGTGTCAGTCACACGTTGCTTGGCGTGGCAGACTCGCGTTGTGATGTCATCTCAGCACATGGTGACGTTGGCTTCCCACACTGGTAGCTGTGGTGAATACTGAGTATCGATGCTTAAGCTGGGTAAAGAAAGGTGAGTAAGTCGCGTTATAAATGTGGCTCTGGTGTTTTGCTGCGTGTCTTGACCTCTGCGTCAGCGAGGGAGGTTGGGTGGAAGAGAGTGGTAAAGGTTAGTTAGCTTGTTGCTTTAATATTTCCTTTTCTTTACTTGCTTTGTTTTTTATTCTTCTTGCTGCTGCTTGAAGTTATGTGAAGATTATAGAGTTGTTTTGTAGACTTGTAGGCTATTTGCATTGTAGGCTGGATATTGTAGGAATTCACTGTAGAACTGAAGTTAATCTTGTAGAGTGTCGCCTGCTTTTGTAGAAATTCACTGTTGATTCAAAGACGAGGTGCGTTCTTTTCGCTGCTACCAAATGTCATAAAAAGACTTTGTAGTTACTTGTAGAGAAGTTATATATATTAGACTTGTGGACGAGCGGTTGTTATACTTGAGTTGTTTGTACGTTGATAATCTTGGTTCCCATTTGTCATGCAATGACAGGAGAGATAAAGAAGAGTATGGGACTATTTTTCATTAAAAAATAGGTAGAGATGCAGTGCAGTAAAGCAGGTATGGTCGACACACATGCACATTCTAGTAGAATGAGGGTACCTGAGACAGTATCAGCTGTGAAAACATCCACACAGACCCCAAACAGAGAACAAAATCGATCGCGACCCGAAAGCAGGCAGACCAAACAACCAAACATGACAAGGCCTCGATCACAGGCGCCATGCTACAGGCAGTTTCATAAGTTTTCGCGCAGCCCGAGCAGGTCTCGCGCCATAAACAACACTACTTATGGGAAATCACATTGTAGGTCACAGTCAAGGGATAGGTCCATTCTATGTCATTATTGTGCAAAACCAGGACACACAAGGTATGAATGCTTTATCAAAGCAAAAGAGGACAAACAAAAGACACAAGGATTTGGTCCTTACTGAGGCATCATAGATACCAAGGGCACTGGACCAGTGATTGCAAAACAGTAGAAAAAACTGTTTCTATGTTCAAATCGGGGGACGTCCAAGTCATGACAAAAAAACGAACAAACGTAAAGAAAAACAAGTCTAAAATTCACATAGGAGGCATGTTGGGAAATGAGTGTATCTTGATACCAGCTGTATGTGAGGATCAAAATGTTTCCTTATTTTTAGATACAGGCTCTCCAGTGAACTTAATATCACATAAAGAACTAAATAGAATTCTTAAAAATAAAAAGAAAGTAACTTTTCTGGATGAAGCTGATTTAAATTTATACACAGTAGATGGACAACAAATTACAGTGAAAGGTATGATAAGATTAAATATCAGTTTCACAGAGACTACAAGACCATTCTCTTCATTTTTCTATATGGTTGAAAACTTAGCAATTAAAGCTCATATGTTACTGGGCTTAAGATCCATGAGAGCTGAGAACATAACCATACTCCCACAAATGAATGGAATAGACTTTGATAATGAATTCATAGAGGAAATACCTTCAGAGCCCTCACCGATTGGTAAAAGAGAGCCAAAAAGAATTGGTAATATTAAAGGCTTAAACAAACATACACAAACAGATGAGTGTATAGATCCACTCCCACCACCAACCCCATCCTCCAGAATTAGTGACCCAGATAACAGAACTGATTTATTAATTTTTCCAGCCCATCTCACTAATGATTTAGTTATACCACCTAATTCCTACATGAAAGTTACCATAAAGAGCAAATTACGGAATAGTACTGTTCTTGTCTTAGAAGAATTATGTAAAGTAAAGGGATTGTCAGTAGAAAAAGCATTATGTCATACGAACGACGAAGGGCAAACTCAGATATTCATAATTAATCACATGAATGGGGAAGTTCAGTTGAAAAAGGGAACTTGCATAGTTAATATTGAAAAATGTCCTGCCCCTGTGAAGGAAATAGTTATAGCTGGAGTGACAAGTGAGATAAAATCTACGGATAGAGAAAGAATAAAAGAGAATTTAATTCACTCAGGTGAATTTGATGAAGAAAATGATTTGTTAACCCTGCTGGAAACACACAGGGACACCGTAGCATTGCCCGGAGAACAATTAGGGTGTACTAACTTGATTAATCACATGATTAATGTGCACCCAGAAACACCATCAATTTTCGTACCAGCTTACCGCATACCACACTCCCAACGTACACTTGCAAATCATTATGTCGATGAAATGTTAAAACTTGGAATTATTGAGCCTTCAGTCTCCCCGTGGAATGCCCCATTATTCTTCGTGCCCAAACGAAATGGAGAAATGCGTGAGGTAGTAGATTACCAAAAACTAAACAATCACACAATCCAAGACCGATTTCCCATGCCATTGCTAAGCGACGTTCTACAGAATATTGGACCTGAGAATAACATATTCTCAACCATCGATCTCCTAAGCGGCTATTATCAGATACCGGTTTCAGAGGAGTCACGTAAATACACTGCCTTTTCCACAAACAGAGGCCATTACCAATATACAAGGATGCCGATGGGACTGAGGACAGCCTCAGGCACATTCCAGCGTCATATGAATTACGTATTGTCCGGAATTTTAGGACAAGGAATATTTGTTTATCTTGACGATATTATAATCGCAACGAAGTATATTAAGGATCATCTCAGGAAATTAGACTTACTCTTACTAAAGCTTTGTGATGCTGGTTTAAAAATTAAACTTTCGAAATGCAAATTTTGCTTTAAGGAAATAAATTTCTTAGGCCACAAATTAAGTTCTGATGGTATTCACACCACTGATGACAAAATACAGGCAGTGAGAGATTTTCCTGAACCCACTACGACTGACGAAGTTAGACAATTTTTAGGTCTGGCTGGGTACTATAGGTCATTCGTACCACAGTTCTCTCATATAGCCTTTCCTCTAATCCAACTACTCAAAAAAGATGCTGTATTCCAATGGGAAGAAGAACAAAAAAGGGCATTTAACAATCTACAAATTAAACTAACAAATGCACCTTGTTTAGCATATCCAGATTACACATAATCATTTATTTGCACAGACGCATCATTTAAAGGATTAGGGGCTGTACTGATGCAGGAAGATAAAAGAGGAAAAAATCAACCAATTGCATTTGCCAGCAGACAAACAAGAGGTGCAGAGAAAAATTATTGCACTACAGACTTAGAGGCACTTGCAGTGGTTTTTGCATTACAAAAGTTTCGAGATTTGGTATATGGTTACGAAATCCACTTATTCACCGACCATACACCACTGGTGGGTATGTTTAAAGAAAAACTCCTTTCTGGGAGGAGAGCAAGATGGAAATGTACAGTTGAAAACTACAATGTATAAATTCATTATATACAAGGTAAAATGAACATAGTAGCTGACGCATTATCTAGGAACCCGAACACAATTCAGGTCGCGGCGTTAGATCTCAAAGGAAATATTCCAAACCACGAGGATATCGCAAAGGCACAAAGACTTGACCCAATATGGTCTAAAGTTATATACAAGTTAGAAAGTGGAGATGACATACAATTACCCAAACTGCATGTCCCACTCGAACAATTCACAATGGTCAATAATACATTATACAAGATTAACTCTAAACAACCAAAACGCCAAAGAAATACTAACCAGTTGGTAGTACCTAATGACATGATACCCCAAGTATTACGAACGATACACGACAGCCCACTTGCAGGACATCCTGGAAAAGATAAGACATTCATCCAAGCCCAGCTGTTATATTACTGGCCTTCATTACGAAAAGATATAAACAATCATATAGACAGATGCGAATCATGTGCGAAACATAAAGGATACCCAATCACACCTGCACCGATGGGTAATTACCCTGTACTACATCAACCATGGGACGTTGTCGCTGTTGATTTACTCAAGATGCCATTATCATACAATAATAACCTATACTTATTCGTGGCAACGGATCATTTTTCCCGTTATGTCATTTTAGCTCCAATTAAAGATAAGACAGCAGAGACAGTAGCAAAGGCAAGAACAGATAATGTAATATGTCGCTTTACTACCCCAAAGGTACTAATAAGTGATAATGGAGGAGAATTTAATTCTGAGATCTTACAAGAAATATGTAAACAATACAACATCAAAAAGGTTAACGTTTTAGCCTATCACCCAGCATCGAATAGGTTGGTAGAGAGACAAAATAAAAAAGTATTAGATGTGCTACGACACATTCTCAGCGAAAATTATGCAAGCTGGGATGATTGGATTCCCAGAGCAGAAGCCTCAATTAATGGATCTATAAATAAATCCATAGGTGACACACCACATTTCATTATATATAGAACAGATAAAAAATTACCATATGAGCTCCTAGAAGGTGACAGTATGCCCATATACATATACGATGATTACTCTAAACTCCGTTTACGTGAATTCCAGGACATTCACAAAAGAGTCAAAAAACAATTAACGATGTCCAAGGAAGAAATGACGGAGGCATTTAACAAGAAGGCAAGATATTCACCTATCAGCTTAGGAGACATTGTTTACGGTATCATTCATACGAGACAATAAATTATCCCCAAAATTTGAGGGCCCATAAAGAGTAATTAACATAAAAGCAAACAAAGTTTTAATTAAGTCACTTTCAAGTGACGAGGAGAAACAAGTTCATATTGACCATTTAAAACGAGTTTCAAGGGAATTATCCAATAATTATTCAGCCTCGGATACAACAGAACAGGCGAACGTACCTCAAGAAACCAAGCAAAAAAACAACAATGATTACAAAAAGAAATTAAGGTCATATACCAAACAATCGAACATAGGTGCAACTGTTCCAATCAAATCTACAGTACATCATTTACGAGAATTTAATATCGATTTAAACTCCTTCTATAAATGAAATAACAATCAACCGTAACGCACATCATCACTATCATCGACCACAGCATGACCATATTAGGAAATTAATAGATTTTTTTTTCGGTAGGTTACGATGAAGGAACTTATGCTATGGATTCTCCTCTACATAGCAAGAGAATATGCGCACTTAGACCCCCAACACATAGTACGACAAGGATGCCTCATAGCTCCAACGGCCACGACTACAATCGTTAAGGACGTCATGAGTACTGAAATAAGTCTAGATTACTTGTATGAATTACCTACTTATCTAGACAGACTTGCGACGCCGATGCGAACTCTGGACTTCATGATAGGATATTATGTTTGACAAGCACATAACACAAAGGAAGTGAATGAAATGGTAAAGTTAGCGAAATGGAAACTAGAACAGGCAAAGTCAACTATGCTCATCATGATCCAAGATCTCCCATCTTATGGAACGGAGGTACTGAGCGACAGGAACAACATCACACGTACTCGCCAAAAGCGCGGTTTGTTCGACCTGGGTGGCGCAGTTCTTGGGAACATCTTTGGATTGGCTACAGCGGATGACCTTAAAGAAAAAACAACAAATTTAATAAGATAGCTCAGGTACTAACATACCAAGATAAATTCATCACAGGACAGAACTCAGCAATGAAGACAATTGTGAAAAATCTGAAAAAAGCAGAAAACATAGCTCTCGAGAGTGTAGATAAAATAAATGAAATGGAAGGAAACATTACACTTTTCCAACACTTCTCCATCATCACAGAACATATTGACACGATTCTACTACAATTAGAGAACACTAGAGATCGTTTCAGGGCACTTATGCAAGGAATTTCGAATGCTGGTGATGGCAAGATCACAACTGACTTACTCCCAGTTCATGAGCTACGTCAAATAATTAGTCAAGGCATACATAAATATAAATTGAAGCCGTTGTTCCGCAGTAGAGAATTCATGCAATATTATCCATATTTAGAAGCAACACTAACACCAACATCAGTAGTAGTTCATGTACCATTCATAACTGAAGACCTGTTCACAGTATGCCAAATACATCCCTTCCCCTATAAAAATAACAACACTTTGGTCATCATCAACATCAACACAGACACCGAACTCATCATGGTCTCCAAGAGACGGGACACTGTCACTTTCGCAAGTGAATCAACGACTGAACGAAAGTGCCGCACATCCTTACATGCTGTTCATCTTTGTCCTGCGTACATTTTCACGTTTCAGCCTACTGATACAGTCCCTTGTGAAATGGCTATCATCAGAAATGACAATATTCATAATCATTGTAACTTCACTCTTGCTCCAGATAAACTTGTACACCATCAACGCATTGGACACTCACAGTTTTTTTATTTCACTCATAACACATCAGTTTACATAGTCTGTCCAGATATACCACCATCTCATACTTCAGCCTCAGGATTATACATAGCACCAGACTACTGTGCAGTATTTACACCAGCCATGTCTACTTTATCCACCATCAATCACTACGCCATTCTCAATCATACACACAAACATTTCCACCCACTGCCTGATATGGACTTAAACATGAGCACAAGTATTAAGTTGACTTCACCTAAGTTTGAAACTATGCAGCTGATCAATGAAACAATGAAGCCCTGGGAAGATTTGAGTTTGAGTATGTTCAACCCATATTATGTGTATAGCCCAGCACCTACTGTCTTTATAATCTTCTGCATTATATTTGCATTACTGTTGTTCGCAATGCACAGAATGCATGCAAGAATTGCTAATTTGGAGTCAGTATTTAGTGGGGGGAGAGTTAACATCCAAGTTAACCCCCCTGAATGAAGTGTACATACTTTGTATATAGTTTTATTTATATATATATATATATATATATATATATGTATATATATATATATGTATATATATATATATATATATATATATATATATATATATATATATATATATATATATATATATATATATATATATATATATATATATAAGAAAAAAAATACAAAGAAGAATGACCCATGTATGGCATACCAGTTCCATTATCTTTAAATGAAATATCAATAACTCTTACCATAATCTTAATTTTAAACTTTTTTTTTTTTCTTGCATGTATACATTTCACTACAAAAACCCAAGTACATACTGTATTACAGTTAAATAGTTTACTTTTAATGCATTTATTCAAATATGTATACAACTTGTTTAAAATGTAATATTACTGGATAATTACTATTTACTATGAATATTAAATGTATACAATATTATAATCAATACTATGTACTAATAGATTAGCATGTGTCAATGATAATTGTTGTCAGAGGACCTTCGGCTGCGTGGACCGAGCAATGTTATGAGTCCATATTATATTTACAAATCATAATAGATAGACAGATAAATAGACAGATAGACAGCTCTATGCGAGCCTGGGAATGGGAAATGATCTTGCAAGTTAAACTGAGGAAAAGCTGACGACAGATTAGGAAGTAGCCAGTCAGGAGATGATGCAGTTAGTTTGTCAGCGAAACAGCAGGTGAACAAAGCCTAGTGACCATACACACACATACACACATACTCACACACAGGCTTCTAGAACTTTCCAACCACAGTGAACACACGTGACACGACCCCTGTTTCACCAGAATTTAGAAAAGAGAGCTCAGAAGAAGAGAGGCTATAGAATCGGCAGGTAGTGGGGAGAAAGGCTTAGCAACTTGGAACAGAGAGAGAGAGAGAGAGAGAGAGAGAGACAGGGAGACAGGGAGACAGGGACTCTACTTATACTCACTCGTGTGCGAGAGCCTTGTTAATATTTCCAAGACACATAAAAATAGTCCCATACTCTTCTTTATCTCTCCTGTCATTGCATGACAAATGGGAACCAAGATTATCAACGTACAAACAACTCAAGTATAACAACCGCTCGTCCACAAGTCTAATATATATAACTTCTCTACAAGTAACTACAAAGTCTTTTTATGACAGCCCTTGAATTCAGACCAACAGTGCAGCACCTGCAAGCTGTAGCTACTTTTCATTCATTCAGCAGACATATAAATTCTTGGTCTTGGTCTTGGTCTCGGAGTGTCTGGTCTTGGTCTTGGTCTTCGTCTCGAAGTGCCTGGTCTTGACTACAACACTGATAAATAAATAAATAAATATATATATATATATATATATATATATATATATCCTCAAAAATGAAATCTCCAAAATCCTCAAAAATGAAATCTCCATCAGGAGATTTCATTTTTGAGGATTTTTTTTGCTAACAATGGTTTCAGTACTGCTCTTTTTGATAACTGTGTTAGAAAATTCTTAGCCAAAATTTACAGTCCAAAGCAACCCGTATGTACAGTGAGCAAGGAGGAAATGTATCTTTACCTTTTCTTGGTACTGTATCAGAAAAGATAGAGATGGCACTGAAATATAACTTTTCTATTTTCTATCCTCAAATAAAGTTCCGATTTGTTCACAAGAATGATCTTAAGATTCAATCATTTTTTAACTACAAAGACCGACTACCGACTGCCCTCCGCTCGTCAGTCGTTTATGAATACAAGTGCCCTAGTTGCCATACAGGGTATATTGGAAGCACAATACGAGCTTTCAAGCTAAGGGTTGACGAGCATAGAGGTCAGTCGAGCAGGTCAGGTCTCCCTGTGAGCGACCCTCCTCACTCAGCGGTAAGGGAACATTCATATATTTGTAATACTTCTGTTGATCCCAAGAATTTCTGTATAATAGACACATGTACCAGTATGAATCTAAGAATACTAGAATCCATTCATATTTACAAACGAAAACCCGCCCTAAACAATTGTCTGTCTGCGATCCCTCTGAATATATTGTGCAGTTAAGTCCCCCCTATAATTTAACACTACGTTTTCTCTTTTATGTAGGTACGATGAGCTCATGCTCACATAGTTCTTTAAGGATTTTAAATACCTTACAGGTCTTTTTTCATCTTTTTAGATCCACTGAAGATGACATAGATGAATATGTCGAAACGTCTGGACATAATAAATATGCTGTTCGTTGCAACACTGGTATTGCTTTTCCTGTATAAGTTGCGGTTTCCTCAGAACAAGCCTGTATATATATATATATATATATATATATATATATATATATATATATATATATATATATATATGTTCATTACGTCCCATCCTATAGTTCTGCTGTGCATTCTGTCATCAGCACCACTGATAAAACCGACACCATGGTTCAGATAAACATAATGACCTTTTAAAGGTATGAATCCGAAATATTCTGACTATAGTAGCCGCAGCGAGAAATGAACGCTGTGGTGGGGCAGCCGGTCATCCGGGGATTCCCCCACTGTAGCCATATCTACATGTCACCGACCATAGAGGTAGGATGTCACCGACCATCGGCCACCGCTGCAGCCCCGCTCCATGATCCTTACCCTGTGTCTCTGGCTTTCTCTTTCTCTCTCAGTTTCTATATAAACTGCTGTATTTCCGAAACTAATTATGAAATTATTATGACTTTTGTTCCACACCACCACTGAGGTAAAAATCAAGGAGAGTTTTCTGTATAAAGGTTTCCCCCCCCTTGTCTGAGGGCAGGTCAGTTCTGGCGAGTGTATAATTATAGGTCAGGCGGAGGTATCGGCAAGGCCGCACTCCCCCGCTCATATGCCACATTTAGGAGGGGGGGGAAACCTTTATACAGAAAACTCTCCTTGATTTTTACCTCAGTGGTGGTGTGGAACAAAAGTCATAATAATTTCATAATTAGTTTCGGAAATACACCAGTTTATATAGAAACCGAGAGAGAAAGAGAAAGCCAGAGACACAGGGTAAGGATCATGGAGCGGGGCTGCAGCGGTGGCCGATGGTCGGTGACATGTAGATATGGCTACAGTGGGGGAATCCCCGGATGACCGGCTGCCCCACCACAGCGTTCATTTCTCGCTGCGGCTACTATACCACCATCAACCCGATGACGTGTTTCATTTTATCCTTACTACCTGCAGACGACTTTATTCTGTATGGGAGAGATTTTTCTGGCTGGGCAGGTTAGCTTTAGCCTTCCTTCATCCCTTCAGTGCAAAGCATCTTCCCTAGGGTGACAGAAGTCGTCTGGAGGTAGTAAGAATATATCAATGTAATACGTCACCGGAATAAAGGGATTAATAGTCTCACCCAGTATGTCAGGTTAAATATTGGATGGACACTCAGTTTCATTGATCCTCGTTCTGCACAAGCCATTTCTCGCTGCCAGACATAATACAGGTGACAGTGAGAAACAGCCTGTCCATAATGTAACCCAGTGAATGGGGTGTTCTTCCAGGTAAAGCCTCAGTGTGGAGAGGTCGTAACTTTCAAAGACAGAGAGGGAGATGCAGAGAATGGGGGGGATGAAGAAAAGAGAGAGGCCGTGGGAGGATAGAGTGGTATACCGGTAAAGAAATACAGAATGAGCTGAGAGGGAACGGTAAAAGAGAGGAATAAAATACGAAGAGAGAGAGAGAGAGAGAGAGAGAGAGAGAGAGAGAGAGAGATCGGCAATACTGAATGGCATACATATACGAGAATAATAGAAACTGGAACTGAGACCCATTTAAGTAGACAAAGTAAAGGAGAGAGAAATCTGAAGGAAGACTGACAAAAGTATACCAGCAGTGATGAGCAGGAGGGAAGAGTCCTTTGTGAGAGAAAGAAGACGGGAGGGGAGGAATGGGGCAGGAGAGAGAGGAAGGTGTAAGAGAGGAGTGAATGACGAGCAAGAGAGACGAACGGAGGGAGAGAAAAAGAGAAATGAAAGGAGAAAGAGAGAGATGAAGGGAAAGAATGAAAACAGCTGAAAGGGGAACGAGAGAGAGTGATGAAGGGAGAGACGAAAAGAGGACGCAGGGGAGGCAGAGCACGATGCAGGCGTATTGGATAGCCATACAAAGTGTGGCTGATTGGCACACGCAAAATGACTAGGGCAGAGAGAGAGAGAGAGAGAGAGAGAGAGAGTTAGGGACAATGAGTGTGAGAAATGTATGGGTGTTGCAGTGATGGCAGTGGGGAACAAAAGCTTGAAACCCTTTCTTTGTATGCCTGCCTGTGACGGATCTCTCTCTCTCTCTCTCTCTCTCTCTCATATCTATCGGTCTTTGTATCTATTTCTTTCTGCTGCAGTGATGCATTGTTTTCTTTAACATATATTAACATCTATCCTCCTGTATGCTCTCCTAATAGTTGCAGTCACCCAGCATTCTTATCACATACACACACACACACACACACACACACACACACACACACACACACTTTGGCAACTGGAATGTGCATTGCTCTTGGGTAGAAGTCCCCACAGTTCGGGATGTAAACAGTAATGGATCAACTGCAACAATAGCATTACTCAGGCCTTTTGTCACTTTTCCGCACTAATGTCTGTGCAAATTCGTCCCTCTGACTCACATGGATCACCAACCGCATCAGAGGTAATGAGGCTTTCCACACAAGGAACACGGTTCAGTATAAATCACTGAGAAAGAAAATCATTAGAGAAATAACATTTGCGCAAATTTTTTTTATCCCAATAAACTTTAACAGTTAAAACACACAGTGTTAGCCAATGATATTGCAAGTTGCAGCAGCTGTGTGGCCTTAAAAATCAGACCTCCACCTTTCCTTGCGTTGGCAACCATCCTAACATCCAAGCAGCTGAAACTATTGACAACCATTTTACTACCATATGCCAGCAGATACCTGAACATAACTACAGCCTTCTTCCAACATACCTCCCCCCCCTCCCCGGAATCGCCCACAACTGTTTTCGAATACGAAGTCTCCTCTCGTCTTCAGAATTTGGAACTTAAACCCTCTTCCAGACCCCTAGACTTGCCAAACCGCCTCTATATGGAATTTTCTATTGAACTCAATAAACCTCTTACCTATCTATCTATCTATCTATCTATATATGTATATATATACTGTATATCTATCATCAATGCTCCTTTTCAACAAATCAAAGTGTTCAAACATGTGGAAATCGTACTACATAACTCCAGTCCGTAAATCCCCCAACCCAAACTCTCTCAGTGACTTATGACCAATGCCATTACATCTATCCACGCCCTGATCTGCAAAAGTTTTGTTGCAGAGTTGACCAACTCGGACATATCAAGTAAAATTGACATAAATCAGCACGGTAATGTAAGATCATCATCTACCACCCACTACCTGACCAGTTTTTTTTTATTTCATAAAACATGATAAAACATCAGTTGCAGCAGTTTCCATTCACTTTATCAAAGCCTTTGACCTACTGGATCACTTAAACATCATTGCCAAAACTGTACATCTAGGCCTTAGTGAATGTCTCGTCTCTTGGCTAGCAGATTTCCTGAACA
Organism: Coenobita brevimanus; assembly: GCF_032717465.1. NCBI lineage: Eukaryota > Metazoa > Arthropoda > Malacostraca > Decapoda > Coenobitidae > Coenobita > Coenobita brevimanus. The sequence goes on along the minus strand of NC_137023.1, from coordinate 4,292,303 downwards.
ATCGCCAACAAGTGGTACGACTAAGGGCTACCATTTCCAGCTTTTACTAGTTTTCATGTGATGTCCTTCAGGGCACACGAATGGGACCATTGTGCCTCATTCTTGTCAATGACGCCCTACAAGACACACAACAACGTTGGAAGTACGTCGACCACTCCATCAGAGATACAGCCACAGATATAATACTGCACCAGACTACACCCTCCTTCAAAACAACCTCGATACTCTTCAGGATTGGAGACGTGACAACCACATTACCATTAGGAACAACAATACAGTAGCCATGCACTTTGACCTGGCACCTACTCCATCCCCAACACTCGAACTCGGAGACCACACCTTAGAAGTAGTGTACACCACGAAACTACTGGGCATTCTTGTTGATGATAAACTTCGATGGGACACCCACAGAAATTCAACTGTCGCTGCTACTTCCTATTGATTACACATACAAGAAATTTGGCGTCCCAGCATGGAACCTTACACGCTACGTTCATTCTTTCCAAGCTGAGCTACCTCACCAATCTGGTCCTCATCCCTCAACAATACACAATGATAAAAACTCGATAATGTTCAGAAAAAAGCAGTGAGCTTCAACCTTGACTCGAATTTCATCGACTACAATGGAGCTCTCACTCAGCTGTACCTTCAGTCTATTGCAGATCTTCATATGCACCAACTCTAACAATTTGGAAAAAAATTTAGCCAGTGACCCACGCCATAAACAGCTGCTACCCCCTGAGGCTCCTCTTTCTCATCGAGCTGTTTGTCGTCAGGATCTACTGGTACCCATCAGAGCCAGAAAGGACTGTTACAAACACAGCACCATTCCAGCAATCGCTAACTTTCTTAATTAATACCGAGTTTTTATATCTATGTAAATAATAACCAGCAGATCACTTTTAATTAGTTAATTTTCTACAAAAGCTTACCTTTACTTCTCTAAGCATTAACTTTTCATATCAAATTGTATAAACTGAATTTATAGGAGTATTTTCAACCCATAGCTGCTTGTATTTTTCAATAAACCGTTTCTTCTTCTTCTTCTTCTTCTTATTGTTATTATTATTGTTATCATTATTATTATTATTATTACCCACACCAGCTCCGGAGGGGCTCAGGGACGGATACTGTGTTCACTTGGTTTGTTTGTTTGTTTGTCTGTCTGTCTGTCAGTCTGTTAACAACTTTACACGAGAACTCCTGTTGCGATTATGACTAAAATTACCAGGATGATGGGCTATGAGCCTCTGATCACCTGATTAAAGTTTGGGCCAAATTGGGCCAAGGCCCAGGCTGTAGGCCCCCCAAAATGAAAAACAAAAAATCGTTTTTTTCACTGTACCTCCTTTCAAATTCGTCATATCGACATGAAACCAAAACCGAAAGGCGCATCTTTCAAATCTGCATCCTATAACATGCCCCATTACATCAGGGGGCCATCCCTCAGTTAGTGGTAGAGGGGGTCAGTGTCAAGTGGGTCGGGCTTAAAATTTCAAATGAGTATAAAATGTCAATATTCACCCGATTTACTGCAAACATAATATGTGATATCTTTGACCAGATATCCTGTTGTGTTTATACGTCAGCATTAAAATGACTGTCGGGGACGGGTTTGCTGTGCCTTGGCACCGCTTTTTGTTACCGTTATTTTTGTTATTATTATTATTAGTACACTTATTCAAATTTTATTCAGCTCTGTAATCAAAGCATTCACATATACAGTGTCAACAATGGTAGTCTTCCTCAGTCTGTCTGTCACTGTGCTTTCGACTTTTAAGTCTTTCAAATTTAATGTATCTAGTCAGCTTGAAAAGTATGATCTTTATTTATTTTTTTCTTTGACTCTGTTGGGACAAATAATATTGCAGGCAATCAGCACTTCGATCATTCTTTCTGCACAATAAATAATTATATAAAGAAAACAGCTGGACATAAGTAAGTAGCTTTCTTCGTACATCAGATGACATATGGCATATTAATAAAAGTAACAGAGTAGTAAACCAGAAATGAAGTGAGAAAGGCAGACAGAGGGCAAGATGAACTATGCAGATACCGGATGTAGGGTTGGCAAGGGCTATCAAATATTATTTCAGAGAAGAGAGGTTGGTTAGCGATCTCTGCCCTGCACTATGGTGACAGCGGCTAGCCATGCTGAACACAATAACAACCAAAAGTATAGAAGAGCAACAACTTTCTTTACAAGCAGAACACAACACCCGTTTTTCTGTGTGATGAGTCCGCAGCCAGCGTTATTATCGGCAGGTTTTATGTTGAGCCTCCTTAAATACAGGATTTACTTATTGCCACCAAATTATTTCATCCAAAGTCGCATAAACCTGGTTAATGCTCATCTACGGTAGATCCAAATTAAATGAGATTACTTCCAAATAATACATATGTGCATCTCGCTGCACTAGTAAAAGTTGTGAATGTTTATTTCACTGCCCAAAAGTATTAGTCAGAGGTATCCATAAGAAATAAGACCCATATTCTCAGGAGCTCAGCTTTCTAGCACTCCCTCTTTGACAATTTATTTTGCGTAAACTGCGGAAGTAACACACAAGACTACATAAACGAATCAGATGCAGAAACAGATAAACAAGAGGTGCTAAGAAGCCTCTTTGTCATTGTCATAAACACATATTGTCCTAGTGTTCATGTATGTCTGTAACTGCTAAAAGTTACTGTTAACACACCACGTATGCAGATGGTGTGTAGTCTGAGACTGATGAAGATTTTATGAATGAAAAACTAAACCTTGCCCATCGACACCCACAAGTTTCGTGGCTAATTTACATAAATAATAAGAGAAAAAATAAAAAGGCAGGCTGCTGCCACAGCCAAGCAATTTTCGCTGCAGGCACTAAAACCTCAGGATACTTTTATGCAGACAAATTACGCAATTAAAAATTATATTATGAAGATAAAATAGCCACATTCAATTACTCTTAATGCACTGTGTGTGTGTGTGTGTGTGTGTGTGTGTGTGTGTGTGAGAGAGAGAGAGAGAGAGAGAGAGAGAGAGACGTGTCATGTTACACCAAAGGTTAGGGGTCGTCTGGCCAAAATGTTTCTACTCCCTTAATGCCTAACATCTTCACCCTCTCCCTCTTTTCCTTACCTTAATTCCTTCATCCTTTTCCTCCTTCCCTCAGTTGTCCTTTACCTCCCAACTCCTTCATTCTCACTCACCACTTTCTTCCTTCCCTCCTCTTCTTCCTTCCCTCCTCACACCTTCACTATCTCCCTCACGCCTCGTTACCTTCGTTCTCTCCTGCTTTTTCTCCCTTTCCTCCCATTGTCCCTTACCCCCTCATTCCAAACTTTACCTTATCACTTTCCTTCCTTCCACCAACCTCGCCCTCACACTCCCATCTCTCTCTCCCTCCCTCACCCCTTTTTCTCTTCCCTTGCTCACTCTTTCCTCTTCTCACTCCTCATTCGTTCTTTCTTTCCATCCCTGTTGTACCGCTTCTTTAATTCCCTCCCTTCTTTTATCATTCCCTGAATATTTGTTTTTCTTCCCATCACCCTCACCCATCTTTCTCCCTCTCAGTCCTTTCCTGTATCATTCCAGGCCTCCTTGTCCCCAACCCCTTCCTTCAAACATCCTTCCCTCTCTTTTACCAATGGTCACCTCATTCCTCCCATCTTTCCTTCACTTTTCTTCCCTTCCCTCCCTAACTCCTTCCTTAGTTTCCCTTTCTCCTCGCCATACCTCCCCAGATATCTCCCCTCCTCCTACCTTATTCATTACTTTTCTTTCATTTTTCCTACCTATTTCTGGCCTTTCCTTCCCTCTCATTCTCATACCAAATTTCTTGCGTTCTTTCCCTCTCACTCATTTTATTCCTTCTCTTTTCCCTTTCTTATATAGCATTCTTTACCTCCATCCCTCCTACCTAATTTCCCCCCCCCTCTGTCTGTCTGTCTGTCTCTGTCTCTGTCTCTGTCTCTGTCTCTCTCTCTCTCTCTCTATTACTCAATGGTTCAATTCTCTCTCCCTCTCTCCCTCTCCGTTATCTGTCTGTCTGGCTGTCCGTCTGTCTGGCTGTCTCTCCCTTCCTTCACCCCCCCCTACTTACACCAATTCTCCTGTTCTCTCAATCTCCTTTAATTACTTTCTTTGCTCATCCTTCTCTCACCTGCTTCCATTATCTTGCTTCATAATTCATGGACAGGACAAGTGTGTGTGAAGGTAGGAGGAGATGGGTCGATGTGAAGAATGTATGAGAGAGAAAGCAACGTGTGGACGAAGACGTTGGAAGAACACTGATGAATGATAGAACAGAGAGAGAGAGAGAGAGAGAGAGAGAGAGAGAGAGAGAGAGAGAGAGAGAAACTTCACAAGAACTCGACTGCTTTTTTAAAAGTTAGTAGTCGACGGAAAGAATCTACCTCAGAGGTGTTGCCAAAGCATCTTCAAATAATGCAAGACAGTGCAAATGGTTGTCTCCGGAGTGAAGCAGGGAATTTCCAGGCCTGAATAACTGAATGGTGGTGTGGCTCATTTTCTCTTCGCAGTTTTCATTGTCATTCTGCATTCTCGTTTTCCTTTTCCTGGTCTCTGGATCCTATAATCTTCTTCGATTTATAAGCATTTTTGTCTAATCACGTATTGTAGCACTTTATTCTTTCAACCTACAGGCTGTTTTACTCTACTTGGGAGATATTTTTTGAAATCGCGGAAGCTGATTTTTTTTTTTTTTTTTTTTTTTTTTTGGTAAATGGGTGCGCTTTGTTTAAAATCGTCTGGTTAGAATGATAAAAAGATAACTAGAGGGACACTCATTGGAGCGCATCTGTCCGACAAGGGCAACCTAATTTTCAAACCACTCTTCATAATGGGTTAGGTTTTCTCATCACTGATTAGGGTTTCGCAGAAAGTGTTATCTGAATCCAGAGTCTGCATTACGATCCGGATTGTTCCCAAAAGTTAATCGACTGTTCCCTGGGACACGGGCTATCTACCCACCAAATTTGCTCCAAATTTCTCTTTTAGTTTTTGAGTAATCCTGCAAACAGACAAACAAGCAAACAAATAAACAAACAGGGGTGAAAATTTATTGTCCGTGCCGGAGAGAACAGTAATTGTACTGAAGAGGATAAAAGTGGAAATAAGATTAACGTGACTGTGATGAAATAAACACATGCTGTTCTCCCCTTTGTTCATTGCTTAATGAGTAGGTACAGGAGCACAGAGATACGCACACTGCAATAGGGGCTGCAGCATCAAGCAGTATGGACTGAGGAAAAGAAGGGTGGCAATGCAAGGAGAAAAAAAAAAAAAGCAAAAAACAAGCAGTATATTTCATCTGTCAAGGCTAGCAGGGAAAAAATTATACGGATCATCACGGAGGCTTGAACATCTGCCGTCAATATAATAAAGGAAAGAATGACAGGAAAGCGGCTGTCGGACTGATCATACTCATGGACATCATATGTATTCCCCTGTCCCTGTTCACCCACCAGTACCATTAGTAGTGTGACACTAGCTACAGCAGGCCGTGTTCTATGGGAAGACTAAGACTTAGCAAAAGCAGATGATGGGGAGACTGAGACTAGCAAAACCTGGTAGCCTGACAGAATGACTTTCGTTCAGTGGGCATAAACCCAAGCCTTCATTTTGGGTATTGAAGTCATTATAATCAACAACGGCATGAACTGTCTATACCAGAATTAAACTACATCCTTTATTGCATATTTTAGTTTTTTGTAATCAACAGAGGAAGGTTAATACGTGATGCCTATTGATGATGA
>NC_137023.1:4206540-4281540 GCF_032717465.1 Coenobita brevimanus | reverse complement strand
TTAACATCAATATTGTTGGATGATACTGTGTTTATAATTTTAATTGACATACATAAGCTGACCACAAAATCCCGTAACCTCCAGGGAAATGGTTTGTGTAAAGCAGTACAGTGCAATGCAATATAGTTTTAAGATTTATTTCCTGGGGTGAAGGGAATTAAAAAAATCATATTTATTCTTTCGAGATTGAAAAGTCTCTCCTACACTGAATACAACCGTGTGAATACAGCAAGAATGAAATAAATGTAAGTCACTACATTCAAGAGGTTAATGTGAATTTACTTTTAAAATGGGACTTCTTAATAAGGGATCTATAGAAAGGTGATCTATCTAAGGAGTTTGAATATTCTGCCTTCATCCCCGCTATTATTTTAGGAATCAAATTTGCAACTATCTACACAAACTTTCAGATATTTTCATTCCTGTTCGCAATGTATTCCCCCAAATTATCATTTCCATACACATTTTATTGGTGGTTTCCTATTTTGTTTTACCAAAAAACTGAAAAGGCTGTTCAAACTATCATTCACAACTATATAGACAAAACAATTATATGAAATACAGTTTGTCGTATATAGTGAAACATTCCTCCTGGCCATTACAATTTTAAGAATGTGTTTAGAAGCAAAAATTTCATGAGCTTCTAATCCTGGATGAGGATTTTCTCCGTGAGAAACAGTTCCCAAGGAAACATACGATTATGTGGCAAAGCATAACAGCTGATCCGTGTCTCCCATAACCCCAGGCGAGAGCAGAGAGATGCCAATATTTCTATCTAACACCATAACGACCCAAATAACTCGAAAAATTTTGCCCCACAGAACAGCTTTATTCAAATATAACGAGTCAGTCCAGAATTAATCTTAAAAATATTTGATGCAACATGACAGAGAGAGAGAGAGAGAGAGAGAGAGAGAGAGAGAGAGAGAGAGAGAGGAACTTGTAAGCATTAAACCAGGCGACCTGTAAAGAAAATTAAGTATTACCCCCCTCCTCGGAAAAAATAAAAGGAGATGGGAAAAAAATGCTTCTTAAAGACAACTTTCTAGTGTTCTGCTTAACAGCAGGTTCATCAATCTTTCATTTCATCCTCATCTTATGCTTTTCCCTCTTACTTTCGAGTATAATTTCAGCTCTTGATATTACCCAGCATTCCAGTTTCTCTTGTATATCTTCTCTTCCTCATCATATATTCCTTAGACGACGCCCTTTAACAGCCCTTCACTTCTCAGCAGACACCCAATTCAGTTCTTTTTCCTCCTTTCTTTTGCCTGAATTCAGGAGAATGTCCTCCCTGCATATCCTTTTCGCCTGATTTTTATCGTCTGTCTAAACAACCACCTCTCACAAACTTCCGTTTTTTTTTTTTTTTTTTTTTAATGTGCGGAAGAAGGAACCAAAGGAAACGAGCCCGCAAAACTGTTCCTTCCAAGAGAAACACAAAATACAAGAGAGAGCCAAATTCAAAATCCATTCATTTCGAGATGCCTGGACACACTACGTCTGAAAGACTGGAGATCATGTGAAGCAGGAAATACAGACAGAGGGAGACAGTATATCTTCTGTTATCAGTGTTAAAGTTTCAACTCCCTGAAGTAGCACACTCCTAATCCGTGTCTTCGTGATTTTCTTCTTCAATTTCAGTTTCAGATCTAAAGAAGACAGCAGTGCCTTTCTCTTGTTAAATGCTTCCGTGGCCATCGCTAGTCTCGATCTCATTTTTTTTTTTCCTGGCATTATCCTTTTCCAGAATCACGACACTGTAAGTGAAGTTCCTGTCATAATTCTTCCTTTCGCCCATATTACTTCTTTAGTCCGCATGTTCCCGATGTTCATTATCTTAGTTTCTTAACATTAATATTCATGCCATAGTTCTGAGTTACGCTATTCTAATTATCCATTATTCTTTGCTGACCCACTTGCGTTAGCGGTCATGGAATAATCATCACTGCACTCACAAAGCGTCAGGCAACCTTGACAGCTTCTTCAATATTGTCCAATGCCTTTTCTGTCATTATTTCAGCACAAGCATAAAACAGCACTCACGACAAAAGTTACTCCTCTCTGACTCCCTTCCCAGCGATTCCCTGTTTGGATTGTCCACTACCCACTCGAACGATGGCTGTCTGTCCAAAATATAATGCCGTTGTTTTCAGTCTGTCCCTTCAGTCTCCTTCACTGTCAAGGAGTGTCTCTATTAACTTGACACAGTTTAGTCAGTCAAATGTTTTCTCATAATCTACAAAGCAAATGTTTGCCCTCCTTCCTAAATTCAAAGATCCGCTCTCGTAAGAGACCCATTACAGAAGTTGCATCTTTTGTTCTCTATCCAATCCTGAAACCGACTTGCTTATCGCCTAGGAAGGTCCTTGCTGAATTATATAAACGGAGACTTGTAGCGAGAACTAAAATAAGACAACTTACTATTCACAAAAACGGCAACCTCTAACGAGAACCACTCACATTTTACTGTAACTTGGCGTAAAATTGCCCCTTCTCCACCTTGAACATAGAGTTATAAAAACAGAGTAACGCTAGAATTTGAAAATTACGAAGAAATGTTATGGACAATATGTAGACTGTAGTATTGTCTTTTTATTTTTTATTTATTTATTTTTTTTTTATGCGAGGAAGAAGGAATCAAAGGCCATGAGCCCGCAGTAACAGTTCCCTCCAAGAGAAAAACAAAATACAATAGAGAGCCAAATTCAAGATCCGATCATTTTGAGATGCCTGGACACACTGCGTTTGAAAGACTGGAGATCATAGGCAGCAGGAAATACAGATAGAGGGAGACAGTTCCAGAGCTGACCTGTTGCATAAATGAAAGACTGGGAGTAACGGTTAACTCTTGCATTAGAGAGTTGGACAGAAAAGGGATGAGAGTTTGCTGCCAGACGGGTGCTACGCGCACGTCGTAGAGGTGGAGGAATGCAAGCATACAGTTCAGAGGAGCAGTGACCATTAAAGTAGCGATAGAAAAGAGATAAAGATGCAACAGTGCGGCGAAGAGACAGAGGTTGAAGGGAGTCAGTAAAAGGAGGAGAGTTAATGAGACGAAAAGCCTTTGACTCCACCCTATTGAGAAGAGCTGTGTGTGGGGAGCCTCCCCACACATGAGAGTTGTACTCCACACAGGGGCGGATAAAACCCCTGTATAGAGAGAACAATTGTGCAGGGGTAAAGAAAGAGCGGAGTCGGCTTAGCACACCCAATCTTTTGGAAGCAGATTTTACAAGAGATGTAATATGATCTTTCCAAGATAAGTCCCGAGTAAATGAAACCCCAAGCATGTTCAAGGATGATGCAGGATTAAGCTGAATATTATTAAACATTAATGGGTATACCTGTGGAAGATTTTGTCGGGTTGATAGGTGTAAGAACTGAGTCTTAGATGCATTAAAGACAACCATATTATTTTTACCCCAGTCAGAGATACGAGCCAAGTCAGACATTAGGTGTGCCATAGCCTCATCCCTTGTTTCTTGAAGTAACTGTTGAGATGGACGTTGCGGGAACCGAATGGAAAGGTGAAGGGTGGAGTCATCAGCGTATGAGTGGATAGGGTTAGATGTACAGCTTAGAAGATCATTAATGAATAAAAGGAAGAGAGTTGGTGACAGGACAGAGCCCTGAGGAACACCACTGTTGATAGATCTAGGAGAAGAACGATGGCCGTCTACAACAGTGGCTATAGAACGACCAGAAAGGAAGCTAGCGATGAAGGCACAGATAGAAGGATAGAAACCGTAGGAGGGCAGTTTGGAAATTAAAGATTTATGCCAGACTCGATCGAAAGCCTTTGAGATGTCAAGTGCAATGGCAAAGCTTTCGCCGAAGTCCCGAAAGGAGGATGACCAGGAGTCTGAAAGGTAGGTGAGAAGATCGCCAGTGAAGCGTCCCTGACGGAACCCATACTGACGATCGGAAAGAAGGTTGTGATAGGAAAGATGCCTTAAAATTTTTCTATTAAGAATTGACTCGAAAACTTTTGAAATACAGGACGTTAAAGCAATTGGACGATAGTTGGAGGGTTGGGAGTGGTCACCCTTCTTTGGGACTGGCTGAATGAGAGCAAACTTCCAGCAAGAAGGAAAGGTACAAGCTGACAGACAAAGGCGAAAGAGTTTGCCTAGGCAGGGTGTAAGCACAGAAGCACAGTTCTTGAGAACAACAGGAGGGACCCCATCAGGCCCATATGCCTTGTTAGTACTGAGGCCAGTGATGGCAGAAAATACATCAACTGAAGAAATTTTAATGTCAGCCATGAGGAAGTCAGAGGGGAGAAGTGATGGAGGAACAGCACCGGAATCGTCTAAGGTGGAATTGGAGGAGAAAGTCTGTGCGAAGAGATCTGCTTTATCAGTAGAAGAAATAGCTACAGAACCATCAGAGTAGAAAAGAGGAGGGAAGGATGATGAGGTAAAGTTGTTAGAAAGATTTTTGGCAAGGTGCCAGAAGGAGCGGGAAGAATTCGAGTTGGAGAGTTGAGAGCATTTAGTATGGATGAAATTATTTTTAGTAGAGCAAAGAACAGACTTAGCACGATTCCGGGCAGAAACGTAAAGATGATGTGATTCAGGGGTGGGTTGGCTCTGGTACCTTTTGTAGGCCCTATCCTTGTTGCGGACAGCATTAGAACAAGCGTGATTAAACCAAGGCTTTCTTGCGTTAGTCAAAGGATATGAGAAAGGAATGTATGCTTCCATGCCCGAGAGAATAACCTCCGTAATGCGCAAGGCACACTCAGATGGCTCACGGCCATGGAAGCAATAATCATTCCAGGGAAAATCAAAGAAGTACTGCCTGAGGGCCTCCCAGTTCGCGGCTCCAAAATGCCACAGACGACGTTTCCCTGGAGGGTCCACAGGCCGTACCGGAGTGATAGGACAGGTTAAGATAATAAAGTTGTGATCGGAGGAGCCCAACGGAGAGAAAAGATTAACAGAGTAAGCAGAAGGATTAGTTGTGAGGAAGAGGTCAAGTATGTTGGAGCTCTCTCCAAGGCGGTCAGGGATACGGGTAGGGTGCTGTACAAGCTGCTCTAGGTCATTAAGGATAGAAAAGATGTAGGCTTGTTCACCAGGTGGATCCGTGAAAGGAGAGGAGAGCCAAAGGTGGTGGTGAACATTGAAATCTCCAAGAATGGAGATTTCAGAGAAAGGAGAAATGGACAGAATGTGTTCCATCGTAGAAGTAAGATAGTCGAAGAATTTTTGATAGTCAGTAGAATTAGGGGATAAGTAAACAGCACAGATATATTTAGTCAGAGAATGACAGGAAAGCCGAAGCCAGAGTGTGGAGAATTCAGAAGAATCAAGTTCAGGAACACGAGAGCAAGATAAGTCGTTGCGTATGTATACACAACAGCCACCTTTGGCTTTGAAATGAGTATAAAGAAAGTAGGAGGATACAGAAAAGGGTTTGCTGTCGGTTGCCTCAGACAGCTGAGTCTCCGTCAGAAAAAGAAGGTGAGGTTTAGAGGAGGAGAGGTGGTGCTCAACACAGCGAAAGTTAGATGAAAGGCCGCGAATGTTGCAGAAATGAAGAAGAAGAGAGTCAGACAGTGGTTCCAGGCACCTCGAGTCGTCACCGAGAGAGGGGCAGATGGTGGGGGCATTTATGGTCCCCCCCCCTGGGGACTCCGAGGCTTGATTAATCGACGCCATTTTTGTGAATTTTGAATAGGAAGTGTAGTGTGTACTGTGCATGTAGTTTGGTGAAGATAGTTAGAGAAATTTGTACTGGAGAGCATGCTGGCCTACTCTCTGTGTAACTGAGACACTGAAAAAGTTCAGCAAAGGGGGATGGTCAGGAACTAGTCCTGAGGGCTGATGAAACGGGAGCTCCAGCACTCCCTGTCATCAGCTTTCCATCCACCTCGGGAGTGCTGCCCTGCTCGACTGGTGCTACAGTCTACTCCACACTGTGTATAACTAGATAGAAAAAGATGAAAACCTGGACTAAGTTAATGAAAATAATTATAGTAACCCACCTTGGATGCGCCTCGAGTAGGCCTACAAATGCGTCAAACTGGAGCAGAATGTGTGGGGCTGGCGGTGCTGTGAGGGTGGTGCAGCAGGTGCGGGAGGGCGGGTAGTGGGCCGAGTAGCCGGGGGAGGCCAGGATGGTGGGTGGGGCCTGTAGACTGAGACTCAAAGATCTGTTGCAGGACCACAATGGTTCCGCCTCTGACGATCCATCTGAGGAATATAAAAAGTTATATTAATCATCTGGTCAACTGTGCATTTGTGAATCATCAGTTATCACCATTACTATGGCTGAGGCTGAGCGACTTGGTTCAGGACCATGACGGTCCTTCCTTAGATTCTCCGAGTGAGGATGAAGGGAAAAAATGGATTATGTTTCTGATTAAAATCGTACACTCCATATGAAGAAAGAGTTATTAACGGTTTATAAAATACTTTACATCCAGGAAGAATGATGAATTAACCCGCGGATCGTTTGTAAATCATCATTGTCATCATACTGACCATTTTTTCCCACCCAAGGATGGGATGAGACTGGATCCAGAAAACACGAAGAAAAAAGAAAACACGAAAGCGGGAGAACCATCAACAGCATTACCAGTTAATGTTTAAACGGAATACAGATCGATATGATGACAGGACTTGAGCAGATGCAAGAATGAAATGCGCCAAATCTTGTACTTAAACATCTCGTTACTCAGTCAATGCAAACAAACTTCCGCTAAATATTCTAAAATGTGAAATCCTATGCTTATTTTATTCCTGCATCCAACAGCGGTTTCATTCACAACAGTAGCCATCTCTCATCGTCCAAGGCTTGAAACAGGTTTTACATATCTTTCAAATACCAAGCGACATCTCATAAAACACCATTGCAACAGTCGTCAGTGATGTAGTTCCAGCATGTATTCAATATGGACGGTGGGCATTACGCCGAAATGGTGACATGTCAAGGAGTGTGGCATATAGGAGGACTGCCGGGCCTCAGGAAACGGCCATCTAGTCTATGTCGCAAGTCTGACAAAAAAGGGAAATTCTTTAGCCCGTGGAATGGATATGGATGGCAGTTCTGAGTGGGGCTAAAAGCCACTGTATATCATAGTGAAGTGTGTGTGTGTGTGTGTGTGTGTGTGTGTACTCCCCGAGCGTGTAAAATACAATAATATTCTCTCTCTCCCTGTATATATATATATATATATATATATATATATATATATATATATATATATATATATATATATTGTTACACAGCCTATGATTTCATCATCCTTTGTGTAATTCTAACGTACAGTATGCTGCATGTTTGATCACGAGCGTGTTCTACCTCACTCCCCCCTTCTACCCTTATAGTAGAGTAAGTCGTTCTTTCTGTTGTTCAGAGCAGGAGTGTCAACTCTGTCCCCTATGGCTTCATTTGCTCGTCCTTCTTACAAGTTATATCAAGCTCTGCCGGCCCCTATATAATGAGCTCAGTCTCTGCGTTAATTGCCACTTAGAGCTACTCCTCATTTTGCTCACATCTCTGTCCTCCCCTGTACAGTTGTTATTATTGTGAGTGCTCAGGAAGTCTCCAGCCATCTAGCAGCTGTGTAATTTGAATATAAGTGTTATTTCATTTTTTCCTTCTACTGTATAGCATAAGGTGTTAATTCGTAGGCCTGGTAAGGTTTTTGTGATTCATGTGTTTTTATGTCAGTCATTTTTGATAATATTTTGTATCTGTAATAATATATCTTGCATTCACTGAGTATTATCCGGTTTTCTCATTTTATCAGGGCTGACTTAGATAAATTTACTCTTGCTAATTTCGTGTTAATAGAGGCTATTGCAGTTAACCATATATTTAACCTGTTTTTTGCCATTACATTATCCTTATGAGTCCTGAATGTTTAGTTGTTAGTTTGAGCATTAAACTTTAACTTATAATTTTACCTAACTCTTTTGTTTTGAACCTGGAACTTTGCGGGACAGTTTTCTCTGTTCCGTAACATAAATTTGGCGACCTCTTATCAGGATATTCAGGATATTATCATAAGGATATTGCTTGATATTTTGTGACTGATTTATTCATGATGTCTACTATTACTACGCTTGATGAAGCCAAAGATTTTTTGTCAAATGTGCAAACAGTGTGTGATGTAGAAAACAGAACAAAGAATGAACTTAAGCTTGTTGCTCAACAATTGGGAATTGTTGTTCGCTCTCATCATTCTAAAGATCAAATTGTCGACATGATTAATGAAAGCTTGTTTAATGTAACTCCTCCAAATAAGCAAACGCAGACTGAATTAGCTAAGTTACAGCTAGCCCTGTAGGAGGCTCGTGCTAAGGAGGCTGAGTTTCAGGCACGTTCTCAGGAGGCACAAATTGAACTTGCTAGGATTCAGGCAGACCATGAGTATCGCATGAAACAAGGTGGAACTGGATCATCTACGAGTAGCTCTGATGATTTTGATGTGGCTAAAAATGTTAAACTTGTCCCTCCTTTTAATGAATTTGATTTAACAAAGTAGTTTCAGTTGTTTGAGAGGGTAGCTACAGGTTTTAATTGGCCCAAAGAGTATTGGCCAGTACTCCTTCAAACTGTTCTCACCAGTAAAGATCAAGTAACTTATGCATCTTTGCCTCAGGATCAATCTAATAAATATGATGTAGTTAAGAGCTTGATTCTTAAGGCCTATGAGCTTGTTCCTGAAGCCTATAGAGTAAAATTTAGGACAACTTACAAGCAAGATAAGCAATCCCATGTTGAGTATGCAAAAATCAAAGAAGATCTGTTAGAGCAGTGGTTAAATTCTAAGAATGTGAATTCTGATTTTGACAAACTTAAGCAGATGATTTTGCTGGAGGACTTCAAAAGGTGTATTAATAAAGATGTAAGCCTATATCTTGATGAGAAAAGAATAGATAATTTGTCTGATGCTGCAGTTTTAGCTGATGAATATGTTCTCACTCACAAGAGATATTCTAGAGAAAAAAGGAAAGCTGAGAGTAAGTACATTGCCTCTACTCAGAGTACAGGTAACAGGAAAGAGAATAAAGATGATGTTTCTCAGGAAGTAAATACCAGCTTCACCTCTAGGTTTCAGAAAAGTAAATGTACTTATTGTAGTAAGCTTGGTCATACTACGGAGAAATGTTTCAGGAGACAGCGTGATGTGAACAAAAAGGAGTCTTTAAATATTCAGTCAATTGGTCTAGTGTCCACCCTTGAGAGTTCCCAGAATTCTTTAACTGAGTTAACTGAACCTGCTTTGAGGGGTAAATTAAATTCTCATGATGAAGCTCCTCTTTTGAGCAGTAACGTGGGTGACACTCTCAAGAGTTCATGTGCTAATTTCCTGTCTGATGGTTTTGTCAGTCCTCTGGACAGTAATGACAGGAAATCAGTTAAAATATATCGTGATACAGGTGCTTGCCAATCCCTTATGCTGACCAGTGTTCTAGGCTCTAATGTTAATTCCTCTGATGAAACTGTAATCTTACAAGGTGTAGGGAATAATTACTTCTCTGCCCCTCTGTGCAGAGTGAATTTAGAGTCTGGTTTTGTTAATGGTTCTGTTATGGTTGGGTTGGTTGAGACACTCCCAATGTCAGGTGTAACTTTCTTACTTGGAAATGATATTGGTGGAAGTCAAGTGTGTCCAGCTCCTCAGTTGTCTAGTGAGCCAGTGGCTGCGACCCAGGATTGTGATGTCCCTGATGTGTTCTCTGCATGTGCTGTCACTAGGGCTAAGTCTAAAGTTACTGGTGACTTATAGGATAATGATGATGATGATGTTATCCTAGCTGACACTTTTCTTGCTAATTTGGACCACTCACCAGATAAGGCAGTACCCCGTAGTGTTGATAATATGTCTCGTCAAGAGATGGTTGAGTTGCAGGTTGCTGACCCTGAGCTGAAAGGTCTAGCTAACTCTGCTTGCAGTGAGGAAGAGGCAGCTGGTGCTTCTACTTGTTTTATATAAAGTCAGGAGTACTTATGAGGAAGTGGAGACCCCCAACAGCATCAGCCGACTGTGAATGGGAGGTTGTACATCAAGTTGTCATCCCTCGTGTTTGTAGGCAGGATATCATTAGAGTGGCTCATGATTCCAGTTTGGCAGGACACCTTGGAGTAAGGAAGACTGTGGCACGCATTTTGAAACACTTCTACTGGCCAGGTATCTTCAGGGATGTTTCCTGGTATTGTAAGTCTTGTCACACCTGTCAAGTTGTGGGGAAGTGTAATCAGACCGAAAAGGTTGCACCTCTAGTTCCCATTCCTCCTTTTGAGGCGTCATTCACCCGTGTGTTGTTGGATATTGTGGGCCCTCTTCCTAAGACTTCTTCAGGATTTTCTTATGTGTTGACCCTGATTGATATGGCTACTCGTTATCCTGAAGCCATTCCACTTAGAAATATCTCAGCAAAGAACGTGGTTAAGGAAATGCTAGGGTTCTTCTCCAAGTTTGGTCTGCCCAAGGAGGTACAGTCAGACTGGGGAAGTAATTTCATGTCAAATGTTTTCAAGCAGTCTCTGAAAGAGTTGGGCATCACCCAGATCACGTCTTCAGCTTACCATCCCCAGACCCAAGGAGCGTTGGAGAGATATCATCAAACACTCAAATCGATGCTCAAGAAATACTGTTTGGTACATCAGAAAGACTGGGATAAAGGTCTTCCATTCGTTGTATTTGCCACAAGAGAATCTCCAAATGAATCACTGGGCTTCTCACCTTTTGGACTACTGTTTGGCCATGAAGTAAGAGGACCCCTTAAGCTACTCAAGGAATGCTGGCTGTCGGAGGAAGATGACGTCAACCTGCTGGAGTATGTGATGAAGTTCAAAGAACGGCTGTCCACTGCTTTACAGCTGGCGAGAGAGAATTTAGGAGCTGCTCAGGAGAAGATGAAGACTTGGTATGATAAGAAGTCCAGGTTACGCCACTTTCAGCCAGGAGATCAGGTTTTGATTCTGCTACCAGTGCATGGGCAACCTCTTCAAGCCAAGTTTAGTGGTCCTTATTTCGTGGAGAAGAAACTCAGTGATGTCAACTATGTCATCGCCACACCAGATCGAAGAAAGAACAAGCAACTTTGTCACATTAACATGATAAAGTTATATCACAGGCGGGACGAAAATAACCCAGTCTGCACTGTAGCTGTTCTACCCGAGTCTGCAAGTGAAGTTCTCCCATGCAGCATGAGCCTGAGTGATAGTTTGGGGAAGAATCCTGATATCATGAATGATCTCCAGACTAAGATTTCTCATCTAGCTCCCAAGGAAAGGCAGGAGTTTTCAGCATTACTGCAGGAGTACCCGCAAGTGTTCCGTGCCACTCCAGGAAGAACCACTGTGTTGATGCATGATGTCGATGTTGGAGACGCAAAGCCAATTAAACTGCCTCCTTACCGTGTGAACCCAGTGAAAGTTCCTCTCATCCAGAAGGAGCTTGGCTATCTGTTGGACCACAAGATGATTGAGCCCTGTCAGAGCGAGTGGAGTTCTCCTGTCACTCTAGTCCCTAAGCCAGGTGGGTCACAGCGGCTTTGCATCGACTACAGACGTGTTAATCAGATAACCAAAACAGACACTTACCCTCTCCCTCGCGTGGAAGATTGCATAGACAAGATCGGAAAGGCTAGGTACATAAGTAAGTTTGATTTGTTAAAGGGATACTGGCAAGTACCTATGACTGAACGTGCTAGGGAGATCTCATGTTTTGTAACACTAGGAAAGACTTTTGCATGTTCTGTAATGCCATATGGTATGAAGAATGCACCAGCCACATTTCAGAAGCTCATGAATGTTGTAACAGAGGGTTTGGCAGGGTGTGTTGTTTATATTGATGATGTATTAATCTTCAGTGACAACTGGAAAGAACACCTATGCCATGTCAGTAAATTTCTTGAGCGTTTGGTTCAGGCTAATCTTGTAGCTAATTTATCAAAGTGTGAGTTTGGTCAAGCTAAAGTTCAGTACCTTGGGTACGTAATTGGTGATGGACATGTTGCACCACCAGGAGCTAAGGTTCAGGTTATAAGTGATCCTCCCAGACCTAAAAGTAGGAAAGAGCTACAAAGATTTTTGGGAATGGTAGGTTATTACAGGAGATTTGTTCTTAACTTTTCAATTCTTGTATCACCACTTACAGACCTACTGAAAAAGGGAGTTAAATTTGTCTGGACCGATAACTGTGAATCCTCTTTCAACAAACTTAAAGCTATCCTATTAAGTCAGCCAGTGCTCGCTACTCCAAATTATGCTAAGCCTTTTAAGATGGCTGTTGACGCAAGTGATACAGGAGCTGGGGCTGTTTTGCTGCAAGAGGATGATCAGGGTATTGAACACCCTGTATCTTATTACAGTAAGAAGTTCACTCCACCTAGAACTACTCAACTATTGAGAAAGAGGTTTTGGCCTTGATTTTGGGTTTACAGCATTTTTCATTTTATTTGTGTTCTGGTTTTGACCCCATAGTCATTTATACCGATCATAACCCACTGAAATTCCTTAGTAAATTTAAAGATAAAAATCAGAGATTGACAAGATGGAGTCTTCTTCAGGAGTATTCATTAGACATACAACATATCAGGGGGAAAGAAAATGTTATTGCAGATTGCTTATCTAGACTTTAGACAGATTGTTTTAGAGTAATAAGAAATTTCCTTTGTAAATTTCTTTTTCTTTGTGGGGAGGTGTTACATAGCTTATGATTTCATCATCCTTTGTGTAATTCTAACGTACAGTATGCTGCATGTTTGATCACGAGCGTGTTCTACCTCACTCCCCCCTTCTACCCTTATAGTAGAGTAAATCGTTCTTTCTGTTGTTCAGAGCAGGAGTGTCAACTCTGTCCCCTATGGCTTCATTTGCGCGTCCTTCTTACAAGTTGTATCAAGCTCTGCCGGCCCCTATATAATGAGCTCAGTCTCTGCGTTAATTGCCTCTTAGATCTACTCCTCATTTTGCTCACATCTCTGTCCTCCCCTGTACAGTTGTTATTATTGTGAGTGCTCAGGAAGTCTCCAGCCATCTAGCAGCTGTGTAATTTGAATATAAGTGTTATTTCATTTTTTCCTTCTACTGTATAGCATAAGGTGTTAATTCGTAGGCCAGGTAAGGTTTTTGTGATTCATGTGTTTTTATGTCAGTCATTTTTGATAATATTTTGTATCTGTAATAATATATCTTGCATTCACTGAGTATTATCCGGTTTTCTCATTTTATCAGGGCTGACTTAGATAAATTTACTCTTGCTAATTTCGTGTTAATAGAGGCTATTGCAGTTAACCATATATTTAACCTGTTTTTTGCCATTACATTATCCTTATGAGTCCTGAATGTTTAGTTGTTAGTTTGAGCATTAAACTTTAACTTATAATTTTACCTAACTCTTTTGTTTTGAACCTGGAACTTTGCGGGACAGTTTTCTCTGTTCCGTAACAATACAGTATATATATATATATATATATATATATATATATATATATATATATATATATATATATATATATATATATATATATACAGTTATTACACTACCCTAGTATTCAAATGCATACACATTTTCCATTTCTTCACTATCCAGCCTCATTGTGATTTCAGTGATTTAATTTCTCTCGAAGACCATAAATGTACTCTTCCCTACATTTACCTTTAGGTTCCATTTCTTACACACTCTCCTAAACTCATTCACCAAGCCTTGCAGCTCCACCTGGTCTTCAGTTAACAATACAGCATCATCTGCAAACAACAGAACAGGAAGTTTCCAAACTCTGCCCTTTCTCATTAGGGGCGCTCCAACATTAACTGCCCTCCCTTGTATCTCTTGTAACTGCATCCAAAAGCAAATGCTTCAATCACTTTCCACGCAATGTCTGTCATCATTAGACCAAGTAAATCGGCTCAACTATATGTTATGCCAGTTGGCCACCAATTCCGATCCTCCACCTTGCTCATATCCGCTACCTCAATCCACACATCCCTACAGTCCCTTACTCCCTCTACTTCCACCAGTCCTTCCCTTCCATTGTTCTCCTTAATCCTTCTCCCCTCCCTCGTCCTGGCCACCACTACCTCCTCATCGTCACCCCTATCCTTATCCAAGACACCACTACCCCATCTCAGCAAATCAACGCGTCAACTAAATACGACTCAGTGTCTGTGTAGGAACCATCTGGGTGACACTGCTTTTTTTTTTTTTTTTTTCCCCAGAGCTGTACATCTATGTAGATATCGTATCCATTCACTTGTGTCGCTTGTCTATGTCGTCGCTTCCTCAGCCTGCGTACTTCAAAGTCATACATTTAATTACTCATCAACCTTCTACTTGGGCTTCCATGCCTCCTATCTTTAAAGATATTTATATACCGCGTTCACAACTCTGTTTACTTCCATTCTCACTCTGTGACCATACCATCTTAGTACATTCTTCTTATCCTTCATCATAATCCTACTGTTGCCATATCCTACAGTACTCTCTGATCCATTTTTCGTACGCTAGAAAAATTTCGTCAGTTACTGGTTATTACTCACCGTATGACAATCATTCAATCACAGGTATACATTCTTCAGCAGAATGTACTTACTTACATTTTCACAATTCCAGTTGCACATTACGAAAAACTTTTTTTTTATCTGTCCACTGCAATAATGAATTAACGAAAAAGGGATCGGAAGCTCTTGTTTAGAATCGGAGTGTAAAGTACAACGCACACATTTTAGACTCTGTCGCCTAGCAGCTACCTCTCCTCAAAGGTTACCTGGTAACGTTTGATCTATACATTTTTATAGCTCTGATCTGTATAAAAAAGACAATGAAAGCCATTATTGTTGACGATGCTTACACAACAATTTCAATGTCATTTTAGAAAACTAAAATACTGGTAATTCATG
Source organism: Coenobita brevimanus (assembly GCF_032717465.1). Taxonomy (NCBI): domain Eukaryota; kingdom Metazoa; phylum Arthropoda; class Malacostraca; order Decapoda; family Coenobitidae; genus Coenobita; species Coenobita brevimanus. The sequence continues at coordinate 4,266,669 of NC_137023.1, read as the reverse complement.
GTCTCAGAAACTACAGCGTCCGCCTAATTAGCAGCGAGATACGAGCCCTTCTCCGTAGCACAGACACAATACAACTATCTCACTCAAGGCTGAAGGATCGTTCGAGTTTCATTTGCCCAATTAAGCATATTTGTTACATGACACATTTGTTATTCTTATTACCCACATACATTTCTCTTTTTCCGTACAGGGAGACATAGTGAGGGTTTTAATGAAAGCTATATGTAATGTTGGGCAAATGAAAAAATCGCTCCTAACCAGAATTAAACCTTTCAGAGGTAGCAAGAATAAAACACACTTTCTCGAGCTGAAAGGTTTATACAAAAGAACCCTGGTGTACACTATTCCATTTATGATTATTTAACCTATTCAGTTCAGTATCATAATATTTCTCTTATCCATATTGCCATCAGATAATTTTAGCCAGACTGAGGGAGACCTGACGAACTGGATGGGTTAGATACAGACTTCCTAAATATCTTCAGTACAGGAAATAATTCGTCTGGAAATAGCAAAAATAAACGAAAGTTATCGGATTCAAAAGGTTCACACTCTGATGACAAGAAGCATACTGTTAAGGTTACCAAAATATCTTGGGTGAACCAAGAAAAAGGCATTTTTTTTTCTTTTTTTGTCATAGTGTCATTAGACTTTTTAGACGCTTCACTATGATGCCATCTTTTCTATAATCAAACAATAGTATGGCACTAGAGTTTAAGCAGCAAGTGCAATGAAATCATTAAAAACTTTGTGATGATGTTGTCAAGACTCTTAAAGTTCCTCTGCATCTTTTACCAGGGCATCAAGTTCAAGCGGGAGAAAGATCCCAACACTGCTAGGAGTGGAAATTCTATCCACTTGAGTGAACAGAGTCATCGCAGCTACCAGGACATGTACACAGCACAGAAGAGGGTCATCAGGCTAACAAGTGTCACCTCCTCCCTCGATCCAAAGCCGTCGGCAAGCAACACATCGGAAGAACAAGAGCCAAGGCCATCAACAAACAGCACATCTCTGCATCACTCTGCCACACCTGCCTCTATACTGCCTGCCTCAAAATCTCTCTCTCTCTCTCTCTCTCTCTCTCTCTCTCTCTCTCTCTCTCTCTTACCATTCCATGCCTGATGCTCTTGAGGATGACGAGTGAGTGCTTTGGGATACCAGCTGCCCTCTAGCCTCATGGGAGACACATGACAATGACTCAGACCAGACAATAAAATAGTTTAGGTTAGTTATAAGCTTTTTTTTTTTATACTTAAGAAATTAACCATTTTCAGTGATATATCTCCACTGAACCCACCTTATAATGTGTTCGATTCACGATCATCGTCATACGGCTGCTTTCTCTGCAACACAACACAGTTATGAAATGAGGAAGACCTTGTACAGCACGAGTGGGGTGGGGGGGAGGGAGCCAGAGGCGTGTGTGTGTGTGTGTGTGTGTGTGTGTGTGTGTGTGTGTTTGTCAGGGGGTTGAAAGAGAATTTTAGAATTTGAACAGTCTCAACAAACTAAGTTTTTCAAGTTTAAGAGGTTAATCTGATCTGAAATCTCAGTAGAACTGACAGTATTCAAACTCCATGGAACTACATGGACGCAGCAAATCTGAAATACCCAGGGAAGTTAGACGGACAATATTCAGGAAGTGCATAATATATTCAACGATGATGTATAATGTTTATTAAGTACTCTTCCTTGTATTTCAGCCTACAACTATTTCTGTCAGCCAGAATCGGTATCCGGTTCCAACCTGGTCATTTATTGTTGGATGTCAGAATCAGTACAGAATACCCTGCACAGATGTAAGGTGGTACTGGGCATGTTTCCCTGGGCTGCCTCGGTGCATTCGACAATCACTTTTTCCCAGCTTTGCATCAGCCCTTGCCATGGGAGGCTGTTATACCGGTACTCCCCACTCTACTGCTGACTTTATCCACTGAAACTGCTAATAAGTATAAAAGAGAATTCTATGATGTATGTGTGCGAAACAGAGATGTTCATTGAAGTCGCTGGTATCCTGGCAGTGTAATTGTCACTGTATAAAAAGGTATTGTATATATGTGAATAAAAAAATACTTCCCAAATTTAACGATTGCAATGTTCCTGTTTATATGTGATTTTCAAGGTATGCTGAGAATGATGAATATAAAGAATTATTCAAACGATTATATGCATGACGTAACAGCCAAAAGAAACTTTACATATTTTACCTCAGTTAGTGTCATACGAAAATATTCAGAAATTGTTTATCCTGATAAGGTTCTAATTACCATTTTTCATGCAATCTTAGTGGTTACATTTATGACTAGCGTGTAATGCTTGCATCATCATTATTAGCTAACTTAATTAGAAATGCTAAACGTGCTCTCACGCCAATCAAAACTCCCACACTAGCAAAGAGGTAACATTTATTTATTCTTTGTGATGTGTCTGACCGTTGCAGAGGAAAAGAACGTGCATTTTGAGATAAATGAATATTGTTCTAAATCAGCCCCAGACCCTGAAATCTTCATATCTGAACTTCCCAGTGTTTAAGGATTGATTACAAATTCTGTGGACTAGGAAAGTATATCTCACTTATTTACCTGGTGAAAATATAAAATGAAGAACACTGTCCGTTCTAATAATATTTAACAACGTTTATGTCAAAATACATAGGATGTCCACTGCCAGCCACAGTTTATGGGATCACGTGAAATGAGTGCTAAGGTCATATGTTGCCACTTAGCGCCAACAAAATTGTCACACATGCAACACAACCACATTTCTTGCTAACCACATTTCCTGAACTTAGAGATTCTTGCACAGTAGTGAGGGTACACTAACAACAACAACGGTGTTCTGCCGACATGGTCTTGGGCTTAACAGAACGAATCTCGATATTATTTCTATTTGTTATACTGGGATTCGATCCTGCTCTATCAAGATTACCAACTCACAACGATGAACACTGAGACTATGACGATGCATGCTACGGTATGTTATCTAAACGTTAATTAGTTGTATGATCTAAATACTGATGATGCCACCAGCAAACGATTAGAATTACAACTTAGAAAACACAATTCGACGGCGAGGAGATATAAACCTACACCGGCTCAATCCGACTGCAGCACTTTAATTGCCCACTAAGCCACCAGGAGCCATAATTCGGTTATATGGTTACCACCCAGCGTAGTATATCGTTTCCTGGTGTACAGGAAACTATTTGGCTTGCCACTCAGCGTAGAGTCAACCACAGGCAGAAGGAAAAGGACAAAATGTAGGAATGAAAGAGAGAAGAGAGAGTGTAAAGTCACCCGTAGGCATATATATATATATATATATATATATATATATATATATATATATATATATATATATATATATATATATGACAGCCTCTGTCGTAAAGTGTGCGTTTTCGTACACTGGAGAGCGAGGGTTCGCTCCCCGCCAGGGTGATAAACTTTGGAAGCTTACTCCCAGCCATGTACTGCTTTGGCAGACATCAGGGGTGCTGTGGTTGAACCAGTGTTGCATACTGTAAAGTATGTTTGCACCCAGTCGGCTTGCGCGGGCCGATTACACTTGGTTCACAGACTACACACACATCCAAAGCCACTACAACACTACAATCACATTTACATGCACTTCTCACCCTACATACAATCTCTACCAGACAGCCTAAGCCACTTGGTAGAGATACATAGGCTGTACCGTCCCTACTGTACTTCGGTTGGGATAGGCCGGTCCTGCAGTGGATACTCAAACATGATGATATATATATATATATATTGGGTCTGGTTAGTACTTGGATGGGTGACCGCCTGGGAACACAAGATGCTGTTGGCATCCCTACATGTCAAGTGGGGTTGGTGGAGGATTAGTGCCCCTCCCTGTAAAACAATTAACTCTAAGCCCTTGACCACCCCGTCTGGGATACATGGCGTCTGGCAATGAATGAATGAATATATATATATATATATATATATATATATATATATATTCACCAACAAAAGTCTCCCCCCCAAAAAAAATAATAAAATATTCTTTCCTGGCTGAAGGAAAATTGTCTGAAATGAAGAAGACAGCATCAAAATGAAGGACTGAAATCGAAATCGTATTCTCTCTATTACTGAGGAGTACTTAGTACCTAGGCATTAGCGAGTTACATTAGGAAAGACAAACTGATATTTAATTATATGCTATTCATATCTTCTTTGCATCAACATAGCTGCACAAGTAACACACAAAGCTGCATGAATTTGTTGCAGACAAAACAGTACTCAGAAAAAATAAAAAAAAACGTAGCAAGAGATTCCCGAAACCAAGAAAAGTGGTCTAGTAAGAAAGAGAGAGAGAGAGAGAGAGAGAGAGAGAGAGAGAGAGAGAGAGAGAGAGAGAGAGAGAGAGAGAATTCGAAAACAACTGTGAAAAAAACTGGGGAAGAGATATAAACCTTAAGCTGAGAAAGGCTGGTGGCAATGATGGGAAAGAGTGTTTAGCAATATGGAAACTTCGAGAAGTAATGATAATCTGAGAGACGGGGAAAGGGAGAGAAGGAAATAATAGGAATGATATTACCTGTGTGTGTGTGTGTGTGTGTGTGTGTGTGTGTGTGTGTGTGTAAGGGGGGGGGAATGACGCCAGGAATATCTGATAACCTTGGCTTAAATGAATGGCCTCGAGCCACCGTAAGCCCAATGATTATTTGTTTGCATGTCATCTTCTTTTCTTGTAGGTTCAGAAGGACGATGCACGAAACGCTGATGCAATTTAACTTTCAGTAAGAAGGGATCGACTTAAGTAATTTAGTCAGGTGTTCGTCATATACCTTTATTTAGCTGAGGGAGAGTGAAAGCTTTACTCTAAGTCGTTAGCAAGTTTATACGGAACTCAAAGTTAGTGAACATGGAGTAGTGGGGGGTCGACCGTAAAGGAGAAGCCCTATAATAACTATTATCATAAGTGGATAGAGGACTGAAAGAAGGATCAAGGTATCCCTCACACCGCTAAACAATGCTTACTCCTATTCCGGTGAACATCAAGTCATCCTAATTAGAGCGGGGAAAACCACAGCAGCCTTAAGGTAAACCAGCCATGGATGTCAGGGGAGTGTGTTTACAGTAGGTGGACGGGTACCAGACTGACGGACGATGCTTCATCTCTGTCCATTACTTGTCTATGGGTAGTAATCTCGTATGTCAGCAAGCTTTTTATTCTTCTACAATGATAACGTTATAAATATATTGCTCTTGCCATTCCGACACAGCATTATTCGCGTTCGGAAAGAGTTTTCGAATTAGACAGGTCAGAAATAGCCTTCATTATTTTTTTATAAATAGCCTTCATTATTTTTTTATATAATAAAAGGCATTTCTAATCTTTAATTAGTATGTCTGAAAATAACAAATTTACACCAATGAAATGCGCTATCTGACTGAATAATACGATCAAGTGCTTAGGCTACATAAGGTAAAGGGGAGACAGACACACCATACTGTTGAATGACGCCATATCTGTCTGTTTCACGTCTGAAAGGGATACTGGAGAGGGACGCCTTCACATGATGGCACCAATATAATTGGGTGGCTTTACTACCCGGTTATACAGACATCCCCCACCTCACAACTAATACCCGAAAAGGAGGAAGATGGACTTCAGGAGGACAGCTTCAGCTGATATTCCACTGGGCTCACATTTCAAATATAAATTGGGCTACAACTACTACTATACTTCTGAGGACTTTCTGACGCCTCGTTCTTAGATATTTATTTGGCATACAACCCCTTGACTTCTCTTAAATTCAGTCTTGCTACCTCTAGTCAGTTTTATTTAGTTTCAGAAAGATGTCCGTCAGTACAGAGGATTATAGCGGCTATATCTAACCCCTCCCTATCGACAGGTGTTTCCTAAGCTGAATATACGCTCTGGTACTGGAACGTTAAAAGTACGTCATTGCAATGAACGGGTGAACATTCTCAGGCATGTTATAAATGTCCTGTAGGTATAGAATTCGTGGGAGTGATGAGTTTAATTACGATATATAAACTTAACCCTGGCAACTCGAAAGGTCTTCCATACGCTAAATGAAATCTGGAAATAGCTAGAGTGAAACCAACAGACATGCTTGATTAGGCTGTCCGAGGACCACATGGGACTACTGTAGGGTCATTAATATACGGCATCATTACCAAACCTAACCTAACCCAAACTAGCCAAAATTATCCTATTTAATCTAATTAAACATACTTTAGTCTAAGCCAACCTAATCCAACTTATTATTCTCCTTAGTCAACCAGATTATACCAAACCAATCCTCACCTAAACTAACCAGTTCTAGCCAAACAAATCTATATTATACTAATCTAACCTAATCAAATCAAACCTAGTCTATCCAAACATAACCTAATCTAACCTAACCTACTGCACCGTTACCTGACCTCACCTCATCGAAACTAACTGAATCTCCTGCTTCCTAACCTGACGTAACCTCGCCAAACCTAGCCTGACCTGCTGCATCCCAACCTAACCCAAACTTATCTAACCAGCCTACCACATATAAACCTGACCTTACCTCTCCTAACACATACTTCTGTCTCCTTCCACCCCTACAAATCTTCTTAGCTTTTCCTCCTCGTTTTCCAACCCATTACACCCCTCCTCCCCATTCACTTTGTCTTCCTCCTCCTCCTCCTCCTCCTCCTCTTCCTCCTTTTCCTCTTCCTCTTCTTTCGACTCTCCCTTCTCTCCCTCTCTCTCCTCATCCTTCTACTCTTCCTCCTTTCCTTTCCCCCCTCTTCCTTCTTCTCCTCCTCCTTTCCCTCCTCCTCCTCCTCCTCCTCTTCCTATTCCTCCTTCTCTTCCATTTCTCTTCTTCCTCCTCCCTTTTCTCATCTTTTTTTTCTATTCCTCCTATACCCGTTTCTCTTTTGTTTCTTCTTCATCTTCCTCCTCCATATCACCACCATCATCATCATCCTGCTCCTCCTCCTCCCACAAAACTCTCCATCTTTTTTCTCTCACGTAAGTAAAGTGAAAGACGTCGCGTGTTGAAGGAGCTTAACCCCTCAATACGATAACGTCAATACTGTGGCCCTGATAACGAAGGACGATTTTGTTCAGCTCAGGAAAGGCCTCCCATAGTAAAAGTGCCAATAGGACTTGTTTCTGACCACTTCACAGAGATGTCCCTTCACCTCTTCACTACAATGATGGCTTTTATGTTATTCTCGCTGCTAACAGATGAATTAAACTGAGCTCAGGAGATACTTTTAGCAATGGAGAGGATTGTTCATGATCTTAGTGACTCCTTTAACATGAGAGGACTTCCCTGTGCAGAATATATATGTCAGGTAGGAGGAGGAATAAGCTAACAAAGAAAAGAAAGGAAATGAAAAAGCTCACCGGATTAAAAGACAAACACAGTAAAGATGTCTGACGAGTACTGTGCAAGAATACTAAACTTAAAATAATCAAGAACTTACGAGTTGCTTAAAAGAAATTAACATGCGGTTTTGATGACGATTGATGCGTATATCGCACTACGCAATGAAAAAAAAAATATGTAGCAAAAATAATATATATCTTTTCACGAATGCTCTGCAGAAAAATGACCATTCATCATCACCCAGATTCCCTTTTTTTCCCAGTCAAGAAGAGGATGAGGTAAGTTCAAGAAACAAGGAAACAGAGTACGGATGTGAGAAAGCTGCCAACATAAAGCCCAGTGAAACAGGCCAGACTATCATTTACACATCATTCAAGGCCCCGGAACCTCGAGGTGAGATGCTCGAACATATTTACGATGAATCTGCTGTCGTAACTTTGATTTCTTTTTCCAGGAAGAACTAGGGAGACTTGGGAAGACTGAATGTCCCTTTTGTGTCCATCTGCAGAAACCTTTACAGTATACGACAATATTTCCTCTCGTGATTAAGATTTACTTTTTGGTAGGATATTTTGAGTATAATTTGTTTTCCATATGTGACCAGTTTCTGCCAACAACCAACCCAACTGTAGTTTTCGCTGCCGTTGTTCGATTTTCTCCATCTTTGTCCTTCCTGTCAGTCTGTCTCTTATTTATCCTTCTTCACAACGATCATACAGTAAGTTTTTACCGTTTTATGCTGCTTGTCACCAAGCGATTTTATTATGCTTTAAACATCAGTTATTATAAAGCGGTTTGAACCAAACTTCAGTGTCTTTATTTGATATTCTCTCTCTCTCTCTCTCTCTCTCTCTGTACACACACACACACACACACACACACACACACACACACACACACACACACACACACACACACACACATATATATATATATATATATATATGGAGAGAGAGAGAGAGAGAGAGAGAGAGAGAGAGAGAGAGAGAGAGAGAGAGAGAGAGAGAGAGAGAGAGAGAGAGAGAGGTAAAAAGGTGAAGAGGATTACAAAAGAGGGGAGAGGTGGGATGGGAAGGATGAATGAGGAGGGAAGAGGGAAGAGAAGGAAGAATGAGAACAGGAAAAGTGAAGAGAAGGTACAGGTAAAAGAGAAGGATAGTGAGGAGAGGCGTATAATATAAGAAAAGGTGAGGAGGGAATGGAAGAAAGGATACTTTTGGAAGGAGTGGAATAGAAGATAAGTGAGAAAAGAGAGAATAGAGAAGGAAAATGAGGAGGAAATGGAAGGAAATGCCATTAGAGAGGAAATGGAAAGAGCAATGATGAGAAAGGAAGGAAGGAAGGGCAGTAATGGGAAAGGCTTAAAAGAACAAAGAAAGGGGAGACAGGTGAGGAAGGAAGAAAAGTTGAGGAGAGAAAGGAAAGAGAAGAGATAGGAGAAAGGTGGGAAGGGAAAGGAAACTGAGCAGAGAGATTGGAAAAAAAGGAATAGGAGGAGAAACATGTGAGGGAGGAAATGTGCAGAAACAGAGACTGAAGAAAAGGTGAGCAGAGAGAGTGGAGGTGAGTAGAGAGAGTGGAAAGGAAGCAGAGTGAGGAGAAAGTGTTGAAGGGAAGGAAAAGTAAAGAGGAAGAGAAAAAAATTAGAAAGGAATGAAGGAGAATCGAGGAATTATGGCTGGAGGGAAGAAAATATGAGAAGAGAGGAAAGATGACTGATGAGACAGGTGAAGGGGAAGGAAATGCGGGTAGAGGAGGGAAACAAACTAAGAAAAGACTAAAATAAAGAACACGAAGAGAGCTGGAGGCAAAAGAAAGTAAGGAGGGAAGTGAGGGGGTGGGGGAAATGAAAGAAAATTGAAGGCTAGGAAATGTTGGAACATACTGTAAGAATGAGCGAAAAGAGAGGTGAAAAAGGATGGAAAAGACAGGTAAGAGTGAGAGAAAAGTAAGGAAAAAGGGGTAGGACGGTAAGGAGAGAGGTAGTACCGAAAGGAAAATGGGGAGAGTGGTAGGAGGGGAAACTATGTTAATGGAACTCGGAAACTCGTTTTACCGGTGCTTTCCATAAATAATATACCCATTTGGAGAGAGAGAGAGAGAGAGAGAGAGAGAGAGTTACCCAATCACAAAGACAAACAAACCACACAGACATTAGGATCCTTGTAGAAATTGACTTATGGGAGAGAAATTCACAGAGTTCTCTTCCATACCCCTCAGGCACTTTTTTTAGAACTAAAATTCCTGAAGGAAATAGCTTGGGAACGTTTGGGCACAGTAATGAAGGTGAAGGAAATAGGTACGAGAAGTATCAACCATGAATTTTTTAACATTTTGTTTGTAAATAAAAAATGGCATCAATCAAATTATTTTTTGCATTTTCAAATTACTGACAGAATTACTGTATCTCATCCTCAATGGACAATGGTATCAGTCTATGTAATCAGAAACTGGTCACACGCTTACCCCCAAAAGAACAAAGGTATCAAGTTATACACTCGGAAATTAACTATACTGGACATCTCCTATGAAATGAATCCGGTAATGATAGCAATGTACATGAGTATATATGCAGAAATTAATAAAATACTTCGTCTAACAATTTATTACTGCTTTCAGTTTCAAGGACAAAAAATGGAAAGCCCTCCCGCCAATTATGCTCAATAATTTTTGTACGATATAATCACCTAATGATGCATAACTTATCAAGAGAGAAAGATTTACATATGATTAAGGAAGATGGTTCAACCACAATTTACTTACTCTAAATATCTCTTATTTTGTTTATTTATTTATCGAGAGAGAGAGAGAGAGAGAGAGAGAGAGAGAGAGAGAGAGAGAGAGAGAGAGAGAGAGAGAGAGAGAGAGAGAGAGAGAGAGAATTGGCACTCGGAAAGAAGTGAAACTTCGGTTGCAATATCCAAATTTATTTGTAGTTAAAATGCTGAGACTATCGAATGTATACCACTAAATCTGCTGTGACTGTTTATGTCCGTGCGTGGAAACTTGCTGAGTCGTCGTCCTACCTCTGAGACAGACTACACTGGCTGAGGCTGTGGGTATGTGGGTGGGGGTAAAATACGCCCGTGGGGAATAGGTCCACGGAGAATAGGTCCATGCTGAGAGTAGGTATATATCGGAAACTAGGTCCTTGAGGGAATATAAGAGTAATGGGACAGGGTTAGGTTCAATGGGGAAAATAGGTCCATAGGAAAAACAGGCTCAATGAAGAATACAGATCCATGGAGATACAGGTTGATGGAGGAAATAGGTTCATGGTGGAAAATGGGTCTACAGGAAAAACAGGTCCAAGCTGATATGTTCATAGGGAAAAATAGGTTCATGGGGAAAATAGGTCCATGGTGAAAATAGGTCCATGGGGAATCTAGGTCCATGGGGAATCTAGGTCCATGGGGAAAATTGGTACATGGTGTAAATAGGTCCATGGGGAATATAGGTGCTTGGTGAATAACGTCCAGGAGTAAAAATAGGTCCATGGGGATATAGGTCCATGTTGGAAAACTAAGTCCCGGAAGGAAACGTAAGTTCATGGAGGAAAAAGAGGTTGATGGGGAAATTAAGTCCATGGTGGTGAGTAGGTCCATGTGGAAGTAGCTTTATATGGTAAGTATGTACATGTGGAAAACAGGTATGGAGAGAAAAAGGTCCAGTGGGGAGTAATATGTCCATGAGGGAAAATACGTCCATGTGGAAAATAAGTCCATAAGTGAAAACACAGACATGGAGAAAACAGGCCCATGAAGAACAAAAATAGGTCCATACGGGAAAATAGTAGGTCCATGGGGAAAACAGGTTCACGGGGGAAAATAGCAGGTCCATGGGGAAAACAGGTTCACGGGGGAATATTTGTCAGTGGCGAAACAGGTGCCTGTGGAAAAATAGGTGGATGGAGGTTGACCGCTAAGGAGTGTATCCGGAGGCGAGTGTGTGCGCTTGTCATTTTGTACATTCTACGAGTAATCCTCAATTTGAAAACTTATTTTTATCCTTGTCTGAAGAGGACAGAGGCAATGATGATTTAATTGCCCTGATTTTGTTAATTTTCTCCTCGGTATAATCTTTTTTCTGATTTGCTGATTCTATGACTAGTCGATTACATCTGTAAGTAAGTGATATGTAATGGAAAACAAGAACACACCAAGAAAGCTTGTAAATAAGTGTTCATGAACCGACAGAGGACCGTATTCTCGTTGGCGTAGGAAATTTCGTGAAGGATCTGTCGTTGGTAGTTCATAGGAATTCTAGACGTCACGTGTAATATTGCCATCAGGTGCTATTCCATAGGCATTCTAGCAAGGCTTCGAACTACACCCTAACCATTTCACTTTAGGGATTTCTTCGGACAGAACAAAATAATCTGGTGTTAGCCTGAATAAGCTTCCCATATGTACCTATCGCAGAGTAGAGATTATTGGAGATACTGCCTCAGACCGTCGTCTGTCAGGACTTCTGGTTAGTTCAGTAAAGTATTCTGGCATTAGCCTGAATAAACTACTGAAGTGCACGAACTACGGTGAGGGGGTTAACACTGGAAACAGGTCTTGGTTCCGTGTGTTACCCTGTGCACACCTTCTCTCCAGCCACGGATGAGGTAAAGATGGAGCAGAAACAAAGGCTCACAGGAGGGTAGGTGATCTAGTGAGACTTGAACTGCAACGGTCCACCTAACTTCGATATACAAAAGAATCATGAAGTATCCTACTACCTCCCTCCCATAAAAAGTACTGCCTACAAATACGAGTACACTGGACGACTTTCATATTTTACTCTTGCTATCTTCAGATGATTCTATTCTGCCTTAGAGAGTTTTTTTTTTTCGAAGATGTCATGTTAGCTATAGCCTTCAGTAACCGATTCAGCATGAGCAGTCTTTGTTAACCTACAGCATGTATACTAACATAGGACATACGACGTCATAGTGGTGAATATGTTAACGGCGAAAGAAAATGTATTTCAACCCTGCTGAAGGAGGAAGAGCCAGAAACTAGTTTGAAGTGGTTCAGAATATTCAAGAGTAAGCGACCGACCTACACCTCTGGTAGTGGCATTACATGATGGAAAAAAAAAACTCAAACTCATGGAAATTCCATTAACACATGACTGTCCTTGATTGACGTCCTAAACCATTACACTGCCAGGCTGCTCCAAATGCATACTACAGCCCCGTATAAACGCAAATCTCCTCTGCGGTTACTTCTATGATATTTTATTCCTGCTATCACTGGACGATTTTATTTACTCCTTCAACCCCACGACACATATTTTCGTTCAGGTCTTAGTATTTACTGGCGATTTTATTCACTTCAATAGGCCAGATGTAGTCTTTGGTAACTATTTCGCTAACAAAAATCCTTTTTGAGTTGTAAATCATACGGTTTTGGGAAGAATAATGTAGGTCATTGAACTGAAGAAATAAAATCTGGACGAACTTTTCAAACACGTGAGATTAGATATACAGTAACTCTTTAATCTCCGTAGTCCGCGGTGAGGAGAGGCTTCTTCTAAGCTGAATAAAACAGCCTGGTATTGATTAGAGCAATAGAAAAACGTGTCATCGGCCAGAAAGAGTTAACATTTTTATAAATTAATTTATCTTTACATCCGGTCTACGTCATCACGCTAGGTAATCTATACTGTTTGTTCTGATCAACTTAGGAAACATTTAATGCAACATACAGTATTCCCCACTAGAACAGGTGATGTCCTTTGTTACGAGTATTTCACTATTGCTGCTACCAGATGATATTGTATAATTTATGAGAGGCCTTTCTTACCGAAAGGACTGTGAAAAATGTTATCTTAATCGTCTTGTTCTAAAAGTTTATCTTGGGCTGAATATAATTGTCAGGCAAGAGCACGAACAGAAAGAATACGAATACGACTTAACTGGCCTGAATAGGTGGATCTGGAGTAAAGCTGGCAAACAGGCGGTACGGAACTGATGTCTCGTACCCGTGAGTACGCTACCAAAAAAGTGCGTTACGGGTACTAATATTCGGTACTTATTTCTTAGGTACTCTGGTGAAATTTAGTACAACATACTGGTGCCGGTGACCCAGTGGCTTTTACTTTGTGTGTGTGTGTGTGTGTGTGTGTGTGTGTGTGTATAAAACCACTAATGTTCTGCCTGATCAATGAACTAACATAAAAGCAATATCTTAAGTTCAGTAACCAAGAGGGACTGTTTGTGGCTTTATAGCGAGCGTTCTGAAGCAAGCTGAAAAGTGCAAACATTTTGATGATTATGGAAAGTTGTGGTCGACAGCTGTCATACCGAACACTCAAAGTTTAAACTAATCCGAGAATGAGGAAAGAAAAATTAAACTTTTTCCACTTAAAATTCTTGCACTTGTTATTCTGGAATTCCACAGTGTGACAAATGGGACGCTGACTTTATCGAATCAGATTACTGTGGATAAAGCAAACCAAACATATATTTTTTTCTTTCTTATATTGCGGTGTGCGGTTGGTTTATCGTGTTGGTAGTGTATCCTCGACGTGCAATCACTGATGGACGTGTGCACCAACATAGGATTCAACAATATTTCAGTAAGCTTCATCGACTCAAATTCACTGACGGTGTTCATCAGCTTCACTACGATGACGTCCTACCTCAAACTAATGCTTGTTCTGCACTACCAAACTAATTCAGGTGGTTAAAGACTGCTAGTCCTGATTTTTACTGTGTCCAAATCTGGCCATAGACTTAATAACCTGTTCTCTTTGGACCAGTAGTCCTTCTTCGTGACTCAGACTTGCAGATGTCGCCAATTATTTACTTCACACCCATCGTCAATAATGAATACCTGCTAGATCTTTTAATTTTTGCCTGGAAACAATCTCGCATTACTTGAGACATCACTATTTCTCTACCCACTCTGCCACCTCTCTAGCATTTTCCTTCCCAAAAATATCCCATTACCTAAAATCGTCTGTAGACAGCAGGAATACATTATGACAGATGTCATCGCAGTGACCTGGCAGCCAAATAAGTAGATATAGCTTCCCCTACTGTCATATTCCATTTTCCATCCTGGCTGGCTCCAATAGAGTTACCTAACGGATCAGACTTGCTACATAACAGTCTCTCTCTCTCTCTCTCTCTCTCTCTTTGTTTTTCTGTATTTATTGTGCAACCCTCCCACTTCATGTGAAATAACAATGAAATCGAATCAGTTCGAAAAGCTTCGATACTTCTGTATCGCGTCTATAAACCTGAAGTCCTATGACATATAATCACCTATATTCATAGTAACTGATGTTGATTTTCTTCAGGTAAGGTAGAGAAATCAACTTACAGCGATGTTAATGCTGACTATTTCTAACCCTGTTGTTATAAATGTTTTTTCTTCCACACTTAACAAGAAAGAAAAACAAATATGTCAACAATCTGATGAGTCGTAAAAGATAGGGGAGACATAAACAGGAACAGCATCCAGAAAAAAGGACGCTGTTTCAGTGAAAGAACTCATGTTTTCTGTTATTTGTTGAAGTATAAAGTTGAGGTAAACAAAATCAGATGTGTGTGCATAGTCAAGAGCTGTATGTCAGCCTAGAACGAATAAAAAAAATATCGTAAGATTTGTGATCAATGTAACAAGGATAGATGAGAGGATTATCCCAACACTGTGGTTTGTATTCTCAACAGATTAGAAGGATTTCTAGAACATCTTCCTTAAAAGTATATTTCTGCACATTGTTTGATAATATCCTCATGTATTTTGTTATCGTAAGCTTTGATTAATCATGTCATTCAATCCAATAATGTACTTTTCATTTTGTTCTTAGCTCCATGTGATTATATTCAACTTCAGCGAAACCTTTCTCTGTGAAGGACTAGGAAACGATCTCCATTAACTCCTTTATCAATTGTTTCCCTAAGGCGAAATAAATTTGTCAAGTGAAAGCAAACTTTTGTATGGAAGATGAACAGATAAAAATGAGAGATGAAATAACATAAAAATGTAATTCGCAATAGACTGTCAATCGGTTAGGACGAAGTGCTACAAAACATGATCAATCAGCGAAAACACGGTACAGTACTGTGCGTTCAACGAGGGATACAGAAGGCGTTCTAGAAAGGTGGTGAGTTGATGAGGCGAAGCAAATCTTTTATGCTAAACCTCATGAGAGCTGTTGTTGTGTGTGGAAAGTCTCACCTCCAGTTCTCCCTCCCTCCACACACACACACACACACACACACACACAAGGATGAATAAATACTTCGTAAAAAATCAGTGTCTTTGAGGTGTTAAAAAAAAATGAGTTCGTTTGAATCTTAACCCAGTACAAGCCGACTGAGTAAGAAAATTCTATTATATACTTTTACAAGTGTGTGCCTGTCTGTCTACTAGTCTGCCCGCTATAGAAATTAAGGGAGAACTATCTAGCGGGTTCCATAGGTGCCTGTGAGAGTTTGCTTTTTACGAAGATATTAACGGTGTGGTTTAAAGTTGCTAAAGTGCACCCCTTATGACCAAAAATAGAACTGATAAGATGAACATTGTGGAGCTTAGTGGCCAAACTACCATAGATTTTTCAGCTTCCTCCTACAACCGTCTGAATATTCCATCCATCCATCACCCAATCCTACGTGCCCAATGAGAAGCGTAGGAGCCCGAGGCAAGGCAAGTTTGTCCTGACGTTCAAGATGAGAGTGATCAGCCTCACTCATCCCTGAGTGGCATTAAGTGAGCAATAAACCCCAACCATACCTTGGATATAAACCTACACAGGCTCAGTCCGATTGGAGTGCCTTAATTACCCATTACACCATCAGGCGCCATAATTTGGTTATATGGTAACCATCCAGCGTAGTAAATGGTTTCCTGATGTACAGGAAAACATGAGGCTTGTCGCTGTTTGTAACTCAGAGTAGAGTCACCCATAGGCAGAAAGAAGAGGATAGAATGAAGGAAAAAAAGACAGAAGATGGAGTGTAAAGTCACCCGTAGGCAGAACGAAGAGGAAAGAATGAAGGAAAGGAAGGCAGACGAGGAAGGAAGGAAGACAGGAAAGAGCAGACACCCAAAGCAGCAGTACATCGAGCGAGTGGACGGTGAGACCCCCCACCTACCAAAAACTCTGAACGCTGACTTGGTCGAACGCTATAACAGTGCATAGCCGCACGCAGCTGCTGACTCTACTTACACCTTAATAATTACAGTATCAGTTCTAAATGGCAGAGTTGGGTGGCAGGATGTGTATGGTGGTGGATGGATGGGTAGGTTGGGCAGAGTTGGGTGGCGGGAGGTGTAGGGTGGTGGATGGATGGGTAGGGTGGGCAGTGTTGGGTGGCGGGATGTGTAGGGTGGTGGATGGATGGGTAGGTTGGGCAGAGTTGGCTGGCGGGAGGTGTAGGGTGGTGGATGGATGGGTAGGGTGGGCAGTGTTGGGTGGCGGGGGTGTAGGGTGGTGGATGGATGGGTAGGGTGGGCAGAGTGGTTGCAGGGGCAGAGTTGGATGGGAAGAGCGGGCTGGGGCAGTGTGGGTGAGTGAGTAAGTCCGTGAGTGTGGGTTTGTGGGTGGGCAGGGTGAGTGGGTGGGTGGGCCTTGGGAAGTGGGTAAACATGTACATGGTAATTAGGTCCGTGCAATGAATGAGTCCATAACAGGAATAAGTCCATGCTGAATATATCCCTTGGGTAATAAGTCTAAAGGGCACATAGGTCCAATGGGTAAAATGGGATCCAGAGGTCTTTTCCACCAGGGATGTGGTCCCCCAAGGCCCCAGGCTTGGCGGTATGCACAATCATATTTTTTTTATACACAGGCAAAGTCGGGACACCTGCTAATTATGTGATATATTAAATCAAAATTATGAAAGCAGCATCGAGGTCACTGGGTCTTTACCTGTCACTCAAGTAACAGTTCACTTAATTCCAGTTTTCAACGACGTTATTCAACTTAGGAAAAATTTATTTCGCTGAATGAGTTAACCTTTCGGCTCCCATGCCTCACTCTCAGCAAATATAACCATCTAGAGTTAGCTACAGCAGTATATAAGAATTAATGCATACCTGAGAGAGTACAAGTTTAAAGTTTTAATTCTTTCAAGATCGTATGCGTCATGTTTAGTTGAATTTATATGATTGGAGGGAAAATGAAATAATATTAGAATTGTTTAGATCATGAGACGGTTAACGAAAGCCGTATATAACCCTTTCAGTTCACAAAACTGATCCTAATCACAAAATAATCGTCTGAAGGAAGGAAGAATTAAAAATAAAAGTGCTCAGGACAACGGGGTGTTCACGCATTATGTTTTATTGTGTCATTCATTACATACAAATAACATGGCATAAATCTGATGTTTTAGAGACCGATAATTAGCAGACATACCAGTATATATAAACCGACATCGTTCAATATTAATTTCCTTTTATCTCTGGGTGCTGGTGATCTGTATAGCCAGGAACAAAACATCGCCCGTTATTTCACCCCTAAGTTGTCCAGGTGCTTGAGGATGCGAAAGTGGATGTATGTGGAATAACTGAAACAAAATGGAGAGGAGAAAGTGTGAGAGAATGGGAGTATGGATGGGGTATATGTGCAGGAGTAGATGAGAATGAGAGGGCAAAGGAAGGAGTGTGTATAGTTGTGAGTAAAAGATGGAAGAAGAGCATAAGACAGTATGGATCAGTTGGGTCAAGGATTGTGTGGGTAAAGTTGAAAGTTGGAATACAAATGTGGGCGATTGTGTGTGTGTATGCGCCAACGCAAGATCGTGCTAGAAGAGTGAGAGAAGAGTTCTGGACAAATGTGGAAGTGTGCATGGAAAAGTTTGGAAGGAATGAGAGAGTGTTTTTGATCGGTGATATGAATGGTAAAGTTGGTAATGTGAAGGTGGATGGAATAGTTGGTGAGTGGGGTGTGCCTGCTGAGATAGATGAGAATGGGAGTGCGTTAGTGGACATCTGTGCTGGGAGGGGGTTGGTAATAGCCAATACCCTCTTCAGGCATAAAATGATCCACAGGTATACATGGCGAGTGATGAGAAGGGTGGGTGGTGAACTGAATGAAAGGAAGGCAATGATTGATTATGTGTGTGTGGAAGAAAGGATGCGAAGATGTATATTGGATGCAAGAGTTTATAGAGGTTGGGGGAGTGGCCTTTCTGACCACTACTTGGTGGTGGCCAGAATTAGGATGCAAGTAAGATGGAGGAATAGAAGAAGGGAAAGACGAGAGGAAGGAGTAGTTGCAAGGAGAGTGGAAAGGTTACAAGAGGATGAGAAAAAGGCAGAGTATAAGAGAGAAGTGGAGGAACGATTGGGCAAATATGAATTGGAGCAGATGGGAGACGTGGAAGGTGTGTGTAAGATATTTACAGAAGAAATATGTGCAGCATGTGATGTGGTGTGTGGAAGGAAGAGAAGACGGAGGGGGTGCAAGGAACAGCGTGGTGGACTGAAGAGGTGAAACAGGCTGTGGCACAAAAGAAGAAAGCATACAATGAATGGATGAGAAATAGGGGCGTGGAAGAAGTTGAGAGGCAGAAGAGAGAGTTATATGTGGAAAGGAAGAGAGAGGTGAAAAGATTAGTAAGAGAGAGTAAGAAGAGAGTGGATGAGGAATTTGGAAGGAATTTGAGTGTAAAGTGGAGGGACTGTAAGAAAATGTTCTGGAGAGAAGTGAAAAGAGTAAGACAGGGTGGAAGTGAAGTTAGCAGGGGAGTGAAAGATAAACATGGTAGATTACTAGTGGAGAAGGGAGAAAAAGTGAGCAGATGGAGAGAACACTTTAAGGAATTGTTGAACGTAGAGGATGGAAGTAATGCGAGTATAAGTGGCTGGGGAATGGCTGGGAGAAGGAGGGAGGTGAGAAGACAGGTAGAAATCAGTAGGATAGAGATTGTGGAAGCAATGAAGAAAGTTAAATCGGGGAAAGCCCCAGGAATTGATGGAGTGTGTGGTGAGATGCTGAAGCATGGGGGAGAGATAGTAGTAGAATGGATGTGGAAGATGTGCAGATTGGCCTGGGAGGAAGGTAGAGTCCCGGAGGATTGGAAGTCAGGTATAATTATTCCCTTGTACAAAGGAAAAGGGGAAAAAGAAGTGTGTGGTAATCATAGGGGCATTTGTCTTCTTAGTATAATAGGAAAAGTGTATGGTAGGATACTTATAGACAGAGTTAGAGAAAGAACAGAGAAATTAGTTGGAGAAGAACAGGGAGGCTTTAGGAAGGGAAGAGGTTGTGTAGATCAGATATTCATTCTTAGATCTTTAGTGGAAAAGTTTCTAGAGAAAGGAAAGAAGTTGTATGCGGCTTTCATGGATTTGGAGAAAGCATATGACAGGGTGGATAGACAAGGATTGTGGAAAGTGTTAAGAATATATGGAGTAGATGGGAAGTTGTTGAATGCTGTGAAGAGTATGTATGATGGTGCTAAGGCTGCAGTGCGTGTGGATGGTGAACTAAGTGAATTTTTCTCTTTGAGAGTTGGTTTGAAACAGGGATGTGTCATGTCTCCATGGTTGTTCAATCTGTACATGGATGGGGTAATAAAAGAGGTACAAGGTAGGGTAGTGGATGTTGGAGTGGCCCTGGTGAGAGAGGATAGTGTTTGGAAACTCCCTGTACTGTTGTTTGCAGATGATACTGTGTTGTTGAGTGAAGATGAAGGGGAGCTACAAGGCTTGGTGGATGAGTTTGAGAGAGTGTGTAAGAAACGGAACCTAAAGGTGAATGTAGGGAAGAGTAAAGTGATGGTCTTTGAGAGAGGTGAAGTCAGTGAATGTATAGCGAGGTTGGATGGTGAGGAATTGGAAAATGTGAGTACGTTTAAGTATTTGGGTAGTGTGATGAGTAAGGATGGAGGTTTGGAGGGTGAAGTGCTTGAAAGGGTACAGCAGGGAAGAAAGGTTGCTGATTCCTTGAAAGCAGTGATAAGAAACAGGGAAGTGAGCATGGAAGTAAAAAAGTTACTACATGACAGTATTGTGATACCAACTCTAACGTACGGAAGTGAAGCTTGGACGTTGTTGGAAGGACACAAGTCAAGAGTGAGAGCAGTGGAAATGAGTTATTTAAGAGGAGCTTGTGGAGTCACGTGGAGAGACAGGCTGACGAATGAGGATATAAAGGAGCGTTGTGGTGTTGATGTGGATGTGATAGGAAGCGTTGTGAGGAACACACTGAGGTGGTTTGGCCATGTGGAGAGGATGGAGGGTGAAAGACTGACGAAGAGAGTGTATGTGAGTGAGGTGGAGGGTGGAAGAGGGAGGGGGAGACCGAGGATGAGATGGAGGGATGGGGTGGAGAGGTATATGAGAGAGGGGGGTGTGAGTTGGGAGCAGGGTAGTGAAATGGCGGGGGACAGGGCGACTTGGAGGCGATTTGTTTGTGGCCACCCCAAACGGGATTGAGGCGTCTGGCAATAGATAGATAGATAGAAGTTGTACTTTGTGCTGCTGGCTAATTTTCCTGAACTGTGAGAGGTTTCGTATGATTCTCTATCCATAAATGATTTCCTTCGTATGATTCGCCAGAAGCAAGTGACGGGCATGGCTTGAGTATGCAGTAGACAAGTGAAATAATGAGGGTACTTTTGACCTAGACTTTATATTATTTTGCAGTTATTAATCCTTTCATCCGTCGTGGATTCCAAACTAATGAAGCAGAATAATAGTCCTTCCAACCTGTTGCAATAGCAATGGTTTCCTTAACAACACCTCATTAGGTTCTGATATCTCTATACAAGTCTGGGGTTCCGAATTAATCAGGCGAAATTTAAACCTTTCCAACAGTCTTCAGTATTTGTCCACTTATTAGTTTGTTAAGATTTCAGTAGGCTTTGACTCAGCCGAGACGGAAGTATCGACTGTCATTCTGTACAGGGAAGTGAAACGAATTAGCCTTAGAGCAAACCTAGTACAAATGAGTACAAAGGAAACGAGCGCAAAGGAAAGCAAACAGCAAGACTTAGAGACTTTCTTGAGGCTGTGTATAACAAAGAAGACTATGACTCCTATAACTAATTACATGAACCGAATAGTAAAGCCAGAAAGCTACACATAGGAGGCAACTGAAGCACTGGTTAGCACACTCAGCTTGCAAATGGAAGAACTAAAATCCGATTCTTAGGCAGGTTTAGATGGGTCAAATCATTTCCCCCCCTTTTCCCTCATCACCCACTAGGCCATACAGTTTGTTTACCTGGATATAAAATAAGGTTGGCTTGTGCTCAGGAGGTAGATTACACTTGGCAAATATAGTTTATCTGCATTTAATGGCCCTTGCACAGTCGATAGGAATTAAACCAAATCCTCCTCCTGGAAAGCGCACGGAAAACATTGACAGGGGAGAGAGAGAGAGAGAGAGAGAGAGAGAGAGAGAGAGAGAGAGAGAGAGAGCAGACGAACAGATATATAGATTACAGATAGTCTTCATGGCACGGCAGCTCTGCCTTTGATTTCAGCCTGACATTTACCTGACCCCTGTTTCTTCTTCTTTTTCTTTTTTTTTTTTTTTTTTTTTTGGCTTCTTTCGCTTTTTTAGATGTTCTCTCAATTTTTTTTCCTTCCCTCCCCTTGCCCTTCTTCTGTCTGTCTGTTTTTCTCTGTCTGTCTGTCTGTCCGTCTGTCTGTCTGTGTGTCTGTCAGTCTGTCTCTGTCTTTCTCTCTCTCTCTCTCTCTCTCTCTCCCATTCCTCATACCCTATCTTTTCTCTCTTCTTGACTTCCTATTTCTCCTCTCTTCCATTCTCCCTCCCTTCCTTTCACTCACCTTCCCTCTCCCTCCCTCCCCAAACCTTACCTACTTATCTATTTGCTATCCCCCCCCCCGCCACTTTCCCGTTACCCCTCTCTCTGCGCTTATAAACATTCTCTCTCTCTCTCTCTCTCTCTCTCTCTCTCTCTCTCAGCTACTTTCTCCTCTGCTCTCTCCCAACATCAATACCTCCGTTGTAAATGACCTGTCTACCTTTCGAGCTACTGTATTGATTTTCTCACCTTTCAACAAGCTCGAATTCCTGTTTTAATTCGGAGCCAGAAAAAAGAACACCAGCCACACCAACATATGCAATACCCAGAATAGTAACAATATATGCAACATAATGAAGTATAATAACAGAAAGAACAAATAAGCAACAGAAATCAACTTTTTAACAAGAACTCAAATACTAGTCCTAATAATAAAAGATGCAGAAACGACAGTAACAATAAAACACAAACGATAATTTTAATAACAGCAAAAACGTCAAAACTACCAACAACATCAAAAACAATAATAGTTACATCAATAACACCACAAACGGCTACAAGAAGGGACACTCAGAAAGTTGCAACACCCACATCCTATGATCCTGCCCTGCGTCCTTTACCTTTGATTGATTTGTCTAAAATAGAAGAGCTTCGTCCTTACCTCGCCAACAATCCATCCACCAAGTTTGGCCCAAATCAGACCAAAAATGCTTTAACTGAAAACCCTCTGTGACCTTGTCTTTTGACCAACTGTTCTGAAAACTGAATAATTTCATCCTTAGCTAAGCCATAACCTTATGAACAAATTCTGATTCCAAGCAGATTCAAAGTACCTGAGTTGAAGGGCCGAACATTTGACTTTACCTGATGGCCTTTGCCTCCGACCATTTGTTTTCAAAATGAAACCGCTTCACTATTGCCTTTACCTGAACCATTCCACCAAGTTTAGTCAAGATCGGATCAGAATCTTTGAGTCTACCTTGCCTCTTTTTCTGCCGTAAATTATTCACCAGTTTCTCTAATCGTCCTCAATAAAAAATTCTCATTTCTTTAACAACTTCAGTCAGTATTTGCCCTAATCCTGCCTACAGACAAATAGGCAGACAGAATTGCAGATAAACAGACAATAAACTGATGGAAACATACCCCATTCGCACTTTCCCACTGATGCAATAATTATAACAGCAACTGCAATGGTAACAAACATCATCATCACCAGCAGAAACAACAATAATAACAACAGCAACAACAGCCATAATACCATCATCATCATCATCATCATCATCAACAACAACAACACGAACAACAACAAGAATAACAACTGAATTAGTTGTCCCTGATTCAAATTATTCGTGACAATAGTAAACAAGTCAAGTGTGCTGTGTGAGCTTGTGACAAGCGAGCGAGCGCCATGTTATTACAGTTTCCCTTTGATAAAAAATTGTAGGCGGAATCTTCGACATTTAATTGCTAGAGCTAATGCTAAAAACATAGCATTACGAAGAAAAGTATTCTTTTAATTTGATTTCTTAACTGCGGCGTTCGCTGATTAGATCCGAACACTCCAGTGGAAAACTCGAGATTCCAATGGGTTCCTACCCCTTTATGGGTGTGTTTTTAGTTGATAACAAAATTTACAGAATGAATTTATCACATGCAAAAATAATTTCAATTCTACTTCACGCAGGAGTGAAGAAGTTATTAGCTTGTGAATAGCTTGACGGTCGGGTTGGACTGGCCTGCTCATTTTCAAACTTAACTGAGAGTAAACGTAGCTCTCTCGCTGGTAATAATTCTTTACAAGTCTTATGTTCTGAGTTAACCCTCTCATGATCGGAACAACTCTAGTTTTTAATTTCAACAAACGGTCCTTTCTTTTTTCTTTTTCTTTTTTTTTTTTTTTTTACCTGGTAGTATGTATTGGACCCTGAGAGTGTTCATACTGGCACCATTAACTCATTACCTGATTGTGCGTACAGGAGCCTGAGAGTGTTAATACTGGTACCATTAACTCATTACCTGATGGTGTGTACAGGAGCCTGAGAGTGTTAATACTGGCACCATTAACTCATTACCTGATTGTGTGTACAGGAGCCTGAGAGTGTTAATACTGGTACCATTAACTCATTACCTGATGGTGTGTATAGGAGCCTGAGAGTGTTAATACTGGTACCATTAACTCATTACCTGATTGTGTGTACAGGAGCCTGAGAGTGTTAATACTGGCACTATTAACTCATTACCTGATTGTGTGTACAGGAGCCTGAGAGTGTTAATACTGGTACAATTAACTCAATATCGGAACAACTCTAACATTTTTTCCAGCTAACGGTGGTCGATTCTATTCACCTAAGAGTGAATCATAGAATACCGAGAGAGTTAATAAAAGTTTCCAATCTATTCCCAAGTTGTTACTCCTTTCAGGCCAAGGATGTATTTTATATATAACAATTCTAATATCCATTCGATTTTACTCAGCTAAGGAAAGACTTCATACTGTGGGGTTTAGATAGAGCCTTTATTAGCGTCTACTGTAATAATAATAATACCATCTTAGTCTTAATAAAAGCGTCTGGTTGCTGCAAGAATGATATAAAAAGGTCCTCCATGGGATCTTGCCCTTGGTTGTCCATTTTAGTCGAACAGTAATATAGCACTTACGTAATACTTTGAATTGTGGTTGGTTCCTAAGATTGCATCACGAGGTCTCGGATGTCACTGCTCATTGTCTCGGTAGCATGCTAAGGAACTGGAAGGATATCTACAGTATGTCTGCAACTGTACATTAGATTACCTGCTGATAAAAATCAACATCACACCATGGCAATTCTGAAGAGGGACCATAAATTATGTTAAGCAAAATTTTACTGCTCAAAATACACATAGGTACTGGAAGCAGAACATCCGTTTGTTAAAAAATGGGCAAACAAGGGGAAGAAAACGGGCACGTCCAGTCCCACATACCACAGTATGATATAGCGGCCCGAAGGTAGACTACATTGGCTCAGAACGTACGAGTATAGTTCCATTAGTTCGATGACGTGATTTTCTTTTTATCTATGTTTTCTGAAGAAAAATTTTCCCACTTTAGATCAACTTTTCGATCTGCAAAGTTTAGGTGAAACAATGATTAAGCTCGTCCCTATAATACGCCTCCCCTAAGCCAAAAAAAAAAAAAATAAATAAATAAAAATAAAAAAAGAGTCGAAGGAGGAACAATTGAAAATACGTCATTATACTGCAGAGGTTAAAGGAAGATGGCTGGTTCACATCCCTTGTGGCACTGCCTGATCGACAAACCTCCTATTTGGTATGTTAATGGATGAATGCAAGCCGCACAACCTTCACCTCGACTAGCGACTTCAACCACGAATCAGTAAGCGTATACAAAGGAAGTGAAACATAAGAAACAATTTTTTGTAACAGGTAAATTTTAATGCCAGATTGGACTGGCGTATGACTGCACTGAAGTGAGAAGAGGTAAAGACTGGAGCAAATTTGAGGCTACTAATGCATGTACACCGATCAATTAGTCAGGCAAATAATCTCAGAGAAGCCGGGCAATGTCAGACAAAACACAGAACTACTTCCCATACGAAAATCCTCAACGTCGTTTCCAAAAGTAAGAATCCGACGAACTGTGTGGAACCTCTTAATCAGATGAGGTAACCAGTGAGCTTCCTCCACGGGGCCGCAAACAAGAGCCTTTTGATCTCGGCTGGTCGGCATCCATCACTGTCAAAGTTCCCTGTTACTTTAATCATGGAAAAGGCGACCTTCACACAGCCCCGCTCCCCTTGATGGAGATAGAGTTACTTTTATTTATTTATTTTCTCCCTGCCTAACACCAGTCAGTGGATAACCAATGCAGGGTGCAGATTCATTTCATTTCACTTCTTTTCACCGCACCTGGGAGCGCTCTTAACCCCTTCAGTCCGATGACGTGTTTGCTTTTAGTTAACTTAAGGACAGATACTTAGTAGCCAAGGGGTGACTGAAGGCTATACCTAAGGGGCTCTCAGTGGAGCGCATCTCTCCGACAAGGGCAACGTAATTTACAAACCACTCTTCATAATGGGTTAGGTTTCCTCATCACTCATTAGGGTTTCACCAAAAAAAAAAAAAAAAAAATGTTTTCCGGATGTAGAATCTGTCATAGGATCCGAATCGATTCCAAAAGTTAATCGATTGATCCCTGGGACATGGGCTATCTACCCATCAAATTTGGTCCAAATCTTTCTTTTAGTTTTTGAGTAATCGTGCTAACAGACAAACAAACTAAGAAACAACCAAACAGGGATGAAAACATACTCTCCTTGTCATAGAGAATCTAACTACAAACAGAACTTCCCCTTAAGAGAGGCACGAAACTGGCGATATTAATAACAAAATAATAATTTAACATTAAAATCAAAATGAAAATGTTAAAATGTTAGTGGAAAGGACAAAAAAATAATAAAAAGATGAAGATACAACCTCTTAAGAGAAGTAAACGTGATAAAAGGAAACTACTTTGCAAAGACTGACTGGTGGAAAAATGTACTATTTTAGTCCTTAACTCGGACTTTCTGTATTTTATCCGTGCTCCCTTGTGATGATTGTATTCAGCTTAGCAGAAACTTTTCAGTCTGGAGAGGTTTCATTAAACCTTCATTAACTCCGCTACAAAATCTACAGTAACGTATATAAAATCGTGAGGAGGTTACAGTGAAAAATATAAGCCATCAGGCTGAAGGAAGCATACAAGCTGTCCAAGTAGGTATCCTTCACTGTGATACAAAATTCTTTCCTGGAAATTACTGTAAAAACAATTGTAAAGAGGACTACCCTCATGAGTATAGCAGCCTGACAAATGCCATGAATGTGGAAATGAAAGTAATAACTTTATGGTGATAAATGTAATACACTGTGGACTGTATGGTATATAGGAGGACTGCTGGGCCTTGGGAACAGGTTGTAAAGCCTATGCCCAAAGTCGGACACAATAAAAAACGTACTTTACATCTAAAAGAGAAGTGGATTTAAGTGGAGTGAATTACATTAAAAAAGGGTATGTATTTGAAGTGAATGCAGAACTGCCAGAGACCAGGAACAAATGAACGTACCCTGTTAATGATGAAAACAGGAAAGATTAAAGGTATATTTATGAAAGAGGCGAATACCACAATATAATATTCTGATATGATGAACGGAAGCTCGGATCTGTCTCATGGTAAAAGATGAGAGAAAATGGCATATATGGAAATAGGAAGATATAGCAAAATGTTGAAACAAAATAAAATTAACAAAGACTCGTCAAAAAGAAAGTTTGTCATGATAAACTACAAAAAATAAAAAGGAATGAAGATCCGAGAACCAGGACCCCGAGCTGTCGACATAAAGCGTCGCTCTGTATGCCTCCGCCAAGCCTTGCACACGGACACGTCCCACAACCTTCTTGACAGGTTCATTGTGGGTTGAAATCATACTGTCAGACTAAAGAACAACAAAGTCAACCCATATGACCTTGTCCCTTGATCTTACTGACCTAATAAATTCATCATCCCTTCATACTGTACCACTGACAAAAGATTGGTCGAAATGCGTCTTGGGGTTCAGGAGACATTGCGCCCCCAAGGATAATATATGTCTACCTCAACATTACCTTGATCTTTGACCTTTTGACCTAGCTGACCCAATCAGTTTATTATCTCCTCATACTAAATCACCGACAAAAGATTGGTCAAAATCTGTCGAGGGGATCAAGAGACATTGCTCTCTCAAGGATAAAATATGTCGACCTCACATTACCTTGACCTTGACCTTTTGACCTAGCTGACGTAATCAGTTTATCATCTCCTTACTCTGAATCACTGACAAAAATTTGATCGAAATCTATTTAGGGGTTCAAGAGATATTGTACCCTCAAGGATAAAATATGTCTACCTCACATTACCCTGACCTTTGACTATTTGACCCAGCTGACCTAATCAGTTTATCATAACATAAAACTGCATCACTGACAAAAGTTTGGTAGAAATCCGTCGCTGGTTTCAGGAGATATCACGCCAAGAATTGTCACTGATGCATGCTCGCACCAAAGCACGCACGCACCGACGCACGCACAGATGGATGCAGCAGTCACTTGATGCCTCCTCCACCATAGGTTGGCGGAGGCATAAAAAATTGGTATCTGGTCTGAGCCACGAAAAGCATGAAACATTTATAGTCGGAATACCTACAGTAAACACGTAAACTAACTTAAAGACTTCCCTAACGAAAAGGTGACAGAATATAACTTGATATCAAGAAGCTAAAAGATTAATCGATCTTCTGTGAGATTACCACTTTAATTTTACTACACTGAAAGAGCAAGGATGTTCTGAAATTAAGAATCAGTTTACTCAGTAAAATTCATAGGAGGATGACAGAAAGTAAAATGAACATTTATAGACTAAGGAGAACATGTGATTGCTAAAATAAAGTAAGGAACTTACCCGTGAGAAAGGAAAGTTTTTTTTTTTTTTTTTTCAATATCTCAAATATTACATGAAAAATGCACAAGAAGTAAGAAAAGCAGGGCGTGCAGATTTTAGCATGATAAGAGGTAGTAAGTATAACGTCAGTATTCCCACAACCCTAATCGTTTTACCCTCAAGGAAATGTCCACCATGATAATGCACTTTTAAACACCATTACCTGTTTGATGGAGGTTGGTGTTAGAGTGAGTAGTGTGTCCAACTACAAGTCACCTGCTGCAGACCTGGATTATTTCCACGGGAGGGAGGGGTGCATTTAAGTTGGTGCAGTGTGTTACATAGCCTATGATTTCATCATCCTTTGTATAATTCTAACGTATAGTATGCTGCATGTTTGATCACGAGCGTGTTCTACCTCACTCCCCCCTTCTACCCTTATAGTAGAGTAAGTCGTTCTTTCTGTTGTTCAGAGCAGGAGTGTCAACTCTTTGTCCCCTATGGCTTCATTTGCGCGTCCTTCTTACAAGTTGTATCAAGCTCTGCCGGCCCCTATATAATGAGCTCAGTCTCTGCATTAATTGCCACTTAGATCTACTCCTCATTTTGTTCACATCTCTGTCCTCCCCTGTACAGTTGTTATTATTTTTTGTGAGTGCTCAGGAAGTCTCCAACCATCTAGCAGCTGTGTAATTTGAGTATAAGTGTTATTACATTTTTTCTTGTACTGTGTAGCATGGGGTGTTAGTTCGTGGGCCTGTTGAGGTTTTTTGTGATTCATGTGTTTTAGGTGTCAGCCATTATTGATAATATTTTGTATCTGTAATAATATATCTTGCATTAACTGAGCATTATCTGGTTTTCTCATTTTATCAGGGCTGACTTAGATAAATTTACTCTTGCTAATTTCGTGTTAATAGAGGCTATTGCAGTGAACCATATATTTAACCTGTTTTTGCCATTACATTATCCTTATGAGTCCTGAATGTTTAGTTGTTAGTTTGAGCATTAAACTTTAACTTGTAATTTTACCTAACTCTTTTGTTTTGAACCTGGAACTTTGCGGGACAGTAGTGATTTTTAGTATTCTCACTTAAAGTGTACATTATCTTTCTCTGTTCCGTAACAAGTGATACAAGCATTGCCCCACGTTAATACCGTGTTGAGGATCACCCAGTGGCATATACCACCATTCACTCATAAACTGTCAATACAACATAAATATTTCCACATGAATTTTTCATTGCACATTTCAAAAAGCTTGTCACACCTCTACCATTGCAAGTGACACAGAAACGGGGAGGGAAAAATCACTTTCTCACTGAAAGAAATTGATCTCCCGCGACCCCATGGATTAGTTACTCTTAAGAACCCCTAATGCGAGATTAACTGAAGAAAATGAAGCAACTTACTCATGCCAGGAATGTGCAAAGAAGATTACTGTAACGAAATAGTATGCAGAATTTAGTTACAAGAAAATCCATGATTGCAAAGTATGCAAAGGCAGTGGAATTCCTAAAGAAGGAGTGAAAGAGGAAATAATACTATAAACCATAAAGATGAAGGAACTAAGACACAGGAAAATACAAAATGTATTCGTAAGCAGTTACAGTGAAATATAAAAGAATGGTAGTAACAACGGAGAGAGAAAATATTCTTAACAACATAGGTACCAACTCTTACTTGCGGTTGATGCATTATTTTATATATTTTCTTCCTACATAAAAGTTTATTCAGCTTCGAAATTATGTTTACCAATGACAGGGTTAGTGAAGGCTACGTCAAACCGCTTCAGTTCAAAAAGGCTCTAATGAACTAAATAAAACTGTTTGGAGAATACAAGAAGGAGATGAAAATGTTACCTGATTGAAGGAGTTAAATGTAAGTCATATTGTAGCTTTAACTAATGGAGTGTAAGGAAGTGTTAAGCAGACGTGGATGGCTATGATGAAAATGGTTATCTGATTAACCAAGCTACAAATGATGACCAACTTGACAAAGTTTGATGAAGAAAACATAGGCGTAGTTGGTTCCAAGTCCACATGCAGTACCAGAGTGCTCGTATCAAGAAAATTAACAACATTAACAAAGTCTCAAAGATGGTGTTATCTCTTGAAGCAAATTATGGAGAAGAATGAAACAGGGAAACACTGAAAATGTCTTCGTGAAAGAGGATCTAAATTATTATGAAAACAATGCACCAGAATCTTCACCATTAGTTTATGTTTTTAGAGTGAGGTATATAATGAGTGTTTTACATTGGCCATATCATCATGGATCTAAATCATAGGCACCGTTGACACAGTTGTTTGATGTTCAAGAATATACGATGTACTAAGCCAAGCAAGATGGATGCTGCTTTCTTTTGAACCTTTGACAAAGTTAACTACAAAAACAAATATCAGTACAAGCCGGTAGGCTACGATGGCCAGCTCTAAGGGGCCGTTGCTATGCAACGAGTAGTAGCTTAGCAACCAAAACCGTGACAACTAGGCCATAGGCTGGTTATTGTGTCCAGGTTTGGTCGGAATCGGTTAATTCTGAAGGGTAGAAGTGCCTGCCACAATTAAACAAGAAAGAAAGAATAGAAGAATAAGAGAAGGAAAGAAAGAGAGAAAGAAAGAAAGAAAACGCAACTAACAATAAGGGCAGCATGGGGCTGGCAAACAGTATAATTATTATGGGAATCCACAAAATCTTGGTGAACAGAAAAGTAATATTATTCCAGACAATATTCAGAGGGTTGTTTTATCAAAACACACACACACACACACACACACACACACACACACACACACACACACACACACACACACACACAAGGAGACGTAGTTACATCTGTGTTATTTACAGTATAATACTGATCTTTGATGTTGAAATATGAAGGACAGTATTGTAAGACGTCCTTCCAATTCTTCTACCAAGAAAACAAGTAGTATCGGAGGGGACAGCAGCAATACGTTTTGATTTTTTTTTTTTTTTTAGGAAGACGCAGAAAAATAAAGCAGAAACACTGATGAGCTGAATATCAACTGCTTTGTTACAAAAACACTTTTGGGGGATAATTTTTTACTGAACTGTCTGTAAATGTTTGACCACAAAGAAAAATTTTCATCGCAATATTATTTCAAATACCGCATGTGGAATAAAATGTATTCAAGAAAAAATTTCACCCTAAATACTGCTGTATATAGAAGTTTACTGACTAGAGAAAAAATATTAATGAAGGATCCTTAGCAACAAAGATGAGTTACTACAGGAATGTAAGTTGATTCCATTAAGCAGGCAGAAAAAGAAAAGACTGAAAGATGGCAAAAACACTGCCTTGTTGGACCTTATGGAGTACTACAGAAGATTATATACGTAATGCAAAAGAAAAGATATGTTACAGCTAGTAAATACATGATTAGAGGAAAGAACATTTAAAAACTAAATTTGAAATGTACAAATCATAATTATGAAAAGTAAAACTAGAGTTATTTAAATCCAACAAGCATGTCATGGGCAATATTCAGTAAAGTACAAATAGCTCATAAGCCACAGTTCAGGGAAAACGGGGGAGGGAGCGAGGACCACAATAATCAAACACACTTCTGGCAAATGCTGAATAATGCTTCGAATCACCCGAGACTGATGGCCCACAGCCAGACTGTTGCTGCCTCACTAAGAGCACGTAGATCAGTATGTCTGTGGACTCTGTTCTAGTTGACCTAAATTTCGTAGCACCCTTTTCCCAATGAGCGATTAAGGTTTGGGGCAGGGAACACGAGGGCTATCTGAACATCATTAAAGCAGTTTTAGCATATGATTCTCAAGCCCCACCGTCGTCTTTAAAAACACCCGTACTAATTACATCATACTAGTCCTGCAAGATAATTCCTTAGAATGCATTAAGTAAGGACAGTATAGTTTCAGCACCCAGTTGGTGACATGTGATGATGTGTGACGTCATATATATCAGAAAAGAGAGGTGCTAAGTATCAGGAAATGGAAAACCTGCTCCATGCCCAAACTGATGGATGAAAATAGGCATATCATAAAGCAGAAGATATCTTCTTTTTTTTTTCGTGCACGGATTAAGCTTATTAGAAAAAGAGCAAAACTATACACCTTCACCAATTAGGCGTGTAGATAAGTACCTGGTGTTGCCTGGCTCTGCAACTGCACACTGCAAATTACCTAAACCGCAGGTCAAAGATGGGCGATAGTTCGGTCATGTTTAATTAATAATCTTCGTCAATTAGGCATCACTTATCAAATATCTGTAAACCTGACTTTCGAATCAGGTGAAATACATTTACCAACGATAGTAAAAATTGTACATAAGCAGTATAAAAGTATGTATTAAGAAATTTAATTCCAATAACTGATGTATAACAAGAGGATTTCTCCCGTCTGTATTCAACAGCTGATGTACTCTGAGCTGTATTGACTCAAACATCCAGTTCGGAAACATTCACTTGAATCCGGACCGGATGAAACATTCCCTTACACTGTTATCTTACAGTTTAGAGTAACTCTCATAACTCCGATTTGAAATCTTTAATCTTTAATCATTCGTCGACGGGTTTACTTCGTTTGTCTTCCTTATTTTTTGACCTCTCACACAAACCCATCCATATGTGGATTTTGAATATCACATAACCGACTCATCTTGAGGTTTAGCTTATTCAAACCTGTCTTATTTCATACATGCTTTCATGTCATAATAATAATGCTTTGTCATATAGCAGATTTCACGACACACCACGCATACGTAATGCTTTCTATAATCCCCTCCTTCCTGTTCACCTTTTCATATGCTGCTCCAAGAATTGTAAGCGCAGTCATCCACCAGAGTCCTGTCGTCGATCTCGACTCGCATTGAGCCCTGACAGTGAAATGGTTAATTTGAAACACCAACTTAAGAGGGTTTTTCAGACAGCAGTGCAGATAGACCTCTGGGGTAAGTGAGGGTCCGAGGTTGGAAGTGAAGGTGCTGGCCAGGCACGAAAAAATTACATTCTTGGATGACTGTACCATAAAAGAGGAACTACAGACGTACTCACATGCCTTCTCTACGTCCCCAGTAATTTCAGACCCTTGAATCCCAAACCCATGTTACTCAGGAAACTGTCTTTTTCATCACGCCCCACACTTCCTTATTTTCAAAAAAGTTTCATCATTACTCTTTGCATTCTATTCTTTTTACAACCTTCCTTCTTCCATCCCAACTCTTTTCTTTTATACAAATATAAAAAGAAAAACAATAACACTCCCCAGCCTGTACCCTGAGAGTATACTTAGGAATAAAAAGCATCTGTATTGTGTGGGAATTAAATTTCTTTTCACCGCACCTGGGAGCGCTCTTAACCCCTTCAGTCCGATGACGTGTTTGCTTTTAGTTAACTTAAGGACAGATACTTAGTAGCCAAGGGGTGACTGAAGGCTATACCTAACTTCTGCAGTTGCAGATATCTGTAGTTTACACTCATTGAACATCTAATCCTGTGTTGTCCCATGAGAAGCCTAGGAGCCCGGGGCTAGGCAAGTTGCTCTTGACATTTAAAATGAGAGTGATCAGCTTAACTCATCCCTGAATGGCATTACGTGAGCAAGAAACCAGGACCAACCCTTGGATATAAACCTACACAGACTCAATCCGGCTGGAGCGCCTTAAGTACCCACTAAACTACCAGGCGCCGTAGTTTGGTTATATGGTTACCACCCAGCTTAGTAAATGGTTTCCTGGTGTACAGGAAACAATTTGGCTTGTCACTCAGTGTAGAGTCACCCGCAGACAGAAGGAAGAGGAAAGAAACAAAGAAAAAAAGACAGAAGAGGAAGGAGGGAAAGAAGGAAGGAAGAGAAGAAAGGACAGTCACCTGAGAGCAGCACTACATCAAGTGAGTGGATGGTGAGCGTCCCCGCCTACCACATAGATATGTGTACTAAGTGAATAAGATTCCTTGGAGATTATAAGAATAAAATAAAGAACACGAAATTTGAATAAAGGATTACTAATGTCTAAAACTGACTAAGGTCCTTCCCTCATCTCTGACGGTATGTATCTCTGAATGGCAGCTCTGTTTCCTTGGCTTGTCAATCGCTTTCCTGTTCCTTGTATGATGAGAAGAATTTACTATGCTTTACAATGGAGTTTCTATGGTCTAGTCTAGAGGAAACCATAATTACCGTGTATTGTTTACCCCAACCTCTCGAGAAAGTATGGTAGGTTGGACGCACTATGATTTAACCCCTTCAGTACGATGACGTCCTTTTACAGTTTATTCTTGCTGACCAGATGGATTCAGTAAACTTAGGGAAGATCTCTTTTACTGAACAGTGTAATGAAGGATGCCACTAGTTCCTCCCTTTTATTATAAGACTCCTTTAAACGTAATACACTCTCTTAGTGTTAGCGCGAACAAAATGAAAAAAAAAAAAAAAAAAAAAAAAAAAAAAAAACATGTGAATCAGAGTGAAATAGTTAAATAAATTAGGTACGGCGATTGTTAAAACGGTAACATATGTCTGAAGGAAAACACAATCTACCCATTATAATTTTCCCTTTGATGCCCCTTTTAGCGTTAAGGGAAAGCAGAAATTACCGCCAAATCGGATTCATGAAGCATTTACTGCAGAGCTGATTATCCAAGAAGGAGGATCTCGGAACAATTATATCACTGGGAACAACACGGAAGGGGCTTTTGAGCTGCTCCTACAGTCGCTGGAGTTTTTTAATCTGGTATGTAACGAAACTTCACACTTTGTTACTTCCAGAGTTACCTTAGGAACTGACAGCACATGAGCCTTTAGTAATCCTGGACTCCTTTGCTTGCTTTTAGCAGAATTAAGTGGTCTGGAACTAGTCGGAATAGTATACTAGAGTTGTCCCGATCACAAGCGGGTTAAAATGTTAGAAAATAAAATCCTTCATTGATGTGTTTCCAGTTCCACAGTCATCTTCGGCAGTGACTATACACGAACCATCATTATGAGCATAATCAGAACCATTACAAGGGAGCCCTCAATAAGTTCCACGCCTCTCCACACAGCTTACCATACTGGGGAGTATTTTCATTGCTGTGCAACAGAAGGACTGTGAAAGCAACCTTATGTCTATTATACAACTGATGGCTAATAATTCCTGTTATATTTAAGATCAGTCTGAGTGCTTGAAAATATATCAGCAGTGTTTAGAGCACTGCGAAAACATATCAGAAATTGTACTTCAAAGAAATATGCATACAACTGACAACCTGATTCTTAAGCAACAAGGGAAAAACAAATATATATGAAAGTAATGAGGAAAGTAGAAAAAGAAAATATCGCTCCACAATGGGAAGGGGGGATTGTTCTATATCTTAACGCCTTCACCTCAAGAACGTCATCTTTTAGTGATTTAGTGTATTCTTCCTAGCTTCAGACCAAATTTTCCAGCTAAGAAGAGACGTCTAGTGCTGAGGTCACTGGAGGTTGTATCTAATCCCTCCATTTCGAAAGTCTCTTCTAAGTTGTATAAGAGTGTCAAAGAAGAATGAGATTAAAAAAAAAAAAAAAAAAAAAAAAAAAGCCATCCCCTGCTGAAAGAGTTAAGGTGATGATATATACTTACATCCAAAAAAGTCAGCACACACACAAAAAATGCAAATTGGTTTACCATTGTTGTCCTCTTCAGCTGACACCGAGTTATAACCCAGGTATCATAATAAGAAGTGTAGTTCAAGCCCATGCCTTAAGGGTCAGTATCTCTCTCTCTCTCTCTCTCTCTCTCTCTCTCTCTCTCTCTCTCTCTCTCTCTCTCTCTCTCACACACACACACACACACACAGGCTATATCTATTTTCGCCAGTTCGGCAGTCTCTCTTGAAAAAATATAAACATAGAAAGGTGTTTAGAAGAAACTTTCGCTCAGTAAATTTGTGGGATATAACGAATATTTGTGTAATTTGGAGGAACTTTTGATTGTTTACTGCTTCTTCCCTAGGGTGGATGCTATCGACGTTTTCTTCACGATATGTTGTACCATTAGTGAGTGTAAACAACTTTACACCAGATGTAATAGGAAGACATGGAATATGGTGTCTTGTTTATGGCTGAGTGAAACTCCACAAAAAAGCAAGAGCTAAAATAATAATAATAATAATAATAATAATAATAATAATAATAATAATAATAATAATAACAAAGAGTAACAATGAATAAGTAACAAGTAACAAAAAGTAACAACAAAGAAGAAAAAACAGCATGATGGGATGGGGAGGTTAAGATAGCGGTGGAGAAAAAGAGGAAGAAGTGGCTAAAGTGGTTACAGGTCAGAGGTTCAGTTGAAATAAGAACTGAATATATTGAGAGCAAGAAGCACGTAAAGAGACTAGTGAAGAGGGAAAAAAAGGAGGTAAATGATGATCTAGGAAGAAAAATGAATGCGAACTACTCTGAAAATAGGAAGTTATTCTGGAAAGAGGCGCGGAAATGTAGAAGTGTAAGCGGAAAGAAATGTGATGGTGTGAAGGTTGTAGGTGGTAGATTATTAACCCATAGGGATGAAGTAAGGACCAGATGGAAAGAATATTTTGAAAGCCTGATGAATGGGAATAGTGAGAGGAGAGCGGCTGCAAACATGATTGGTTTTGGGGGTGTGCAGAGAAGGAATGCAATACCAAGAGACGTGACACTCGCACAGGTGAAGAGTGCTGTGAAGCGGCTGAAAAATGGGAAAGCAGCTGGGGTTCATGAGGTGTATGCAGAGATGCTTAAGTGTAATGGAGAGAGTGGAATGAAGTGCTTGTTGGAGATATGTAAGAAGGCAAGGATGAGTGAAACTGTGCCTGCAGAGTGAAAGAGGGCAGTGATTGTACCCCTGTACAAAAATAAAGGTGAGCGAAGTGAGTGCAAGAATTATCGTGGCATAAGTTTATTGCGTGTGGCAGGGAAAGTATATGGAAGAATTATTACAGAGAAAGTAAGAGAGATATCAGAAGTCCTAGTGAGTGATGAACATGGTGGCTTTAAGAGTGGCAGAGGATGTGTGGATCAAATATTTGCAGTGAGGCAGATAGCAGAGAAGGCTTTTGAGAAGGATTATAAGGTGTTTATGGCATTCATGGATCTGGAAAAAACATACGACAAAGTGGACAGAGAAGGAGTGTGGAAAGTTTTGCGCATGTACGGTGTAGATGGTAAGCTGCTAGGTGCCGTCA
The DNA here is from genome assembly GCF_032717465.1 of Coenobita brevimanus. Lineage (NCBI taxonomy): Eukaryota > Metazoa > Arthropoda > Malacostraca > Decapoda > Coenobitidae > Coenobita > Coenobita brevimanus. The sequence continues at coordinate 4,228,932 of NC_137023.1, read as the reverse complement.
AGAGTTTTTATGATTGTAGTGAAGCATGTGTAAGGGTTAATGGGCATCTAAGTGAATGGTTCACGATTGGTGTGGGCGTGAGGCAAGGTTGTGTGATGTCCCCATGGTTGTTCAATATATATATATATATATATATATATATATATATATATATATATATATATATGGATGGGGTGATGAGAGAAGTAAAAACACGAGTAATGGAGAGAGAGATGGCGTTGGTAGTGAATGGTGATGGATGGAATATCTCAAATTTGTTGTATGCTGATGACGCAGTATCGCTTGCAAAATACCGGTCAAAAACATGGTAGGCTAGTGCAGAGTTTTGCTGAAGTCTGTGAGCGTCGTGCCTTGAAAGTAAATGTAAAGAAAAGTAAAGTGATGGTTACTGAGAGAGAAGGTGACTCCCAGTGTGATGTTATAGTGAATGGAGAGAGATTTCAAATACCTGGGTACAGTGATAGAAAAAAGAGGAAAATGTGCAAAAGAAGTTAAAAGTAGAGTGACACAAGGAAGAAAAGTAGCTGGTGCAATGATGGCCTTGATAAGAATAAGAGGTTTGAGTGTTGCAGATGCAGGAGGCTTACATGAAGTAGTGTTAATGCAGCTTTAACATAAGGATGTGAGACTATGGTGTGGCACGAAAATGAAAAGTCAAGATTAAGTGCAGTAGAGATGGGACTGCTAAGGAATGTATGTGGAGTACAGAGGGTGGATAGGATACGAAATAATGTGATTCGAGAAAGATATGGAGTGAGGAAGTCTATGGATACCAGAATCGAAGAAAGTGTCCTGAGATGGTATGGTCATGTGGAGAGAATAGATAACAATAAAGTGGTGAAGAAGGTATATCTGAGCGAATTTGAAGGAGGGAGGAGGCGAGGTAGGCCAAGGAGAAGGTGGAGAGATATGGTGGATGAGTGTGTGAGAAAGAGAGGTTTAGAAGTCGGTGTGGTTAGGGAACTGACAAGAGATCGAGCTTGCTGGATGAATGTTGTGAAGAGAAGTGCATGCTCAGGGATGTGACACCCCTTTTAACGTGGCGGCGTCCGGCTTGACTCAGTCGGATACGATTTTGTGAAGCTACAGAACGTGGTGAATGTTTTTGGCCTATCCGATACAGTCAGGATTCCGGGGGCTTAAATGATGAGTGAATGGAAGCTTGGCCAATTGGATTGGGCAAATTTGGGCTGTCTGGACATTGCTGCTCCTCACCCTGCCCTAGGGTGGGAAAGGAGGTCCGGATGATGATGATGATGATGATGACAATAATAATAATAGTAATAATAATAATAATAATAATAATAATAATTATATAATAATGATGATGTAAGATAATAATTATAAAACAACAACAACAAAAGAACAATATTACTAGTACTACTAATACTACAACTACTACTACTACTACTACTACTACTAGTGACAATGAACATATTTGCATATTACAAAAACATCAAGAAAAAAAAATCATCGTCGGTAAATAATCATCACCCAAGACAGGATATGGCAGATGACTTGGAAAAAAATGTAGGCGATGAAACTCTAAGAAAACGATTAGATACTGACAAGAAATGTTACTGTTCAACAGAGGTGAGAAGATAGTGTGTGTGTGTGTGTGTGTGTGTGTGTGTGTGTGTGTGTGTGAGAGAGAGAGAGAGAGAGAGAGAGAGAGAGAGAGAGAGAGAGAGAGAGAGAGAGAGAGAGAGACTGCTGAATGGTGATTATATGAGAGGTAGACTGATGGGTGATCTCTATGTAAGAGTAAATGCCGTTGAATCGTTGTAAAGGACAGAAAATGCTGTTACTGGTAGAATATCATTAAGAACGGGGACGGCAGCAATCAGTCTCGTATCATCCCTTTGGGGTTCTGGAGTCCCCTTTGCATGACAGGACCCAATGCTAGGCTACAGAAATACAGGTACCGGTAATTGTGGTCGTGGAGTTTTACCCTACGACAATAACGTTCTGAGAGAGAGAGAGAGAGAGAGAGAGAGAGAAATAACTCTCCGGCCACCCCTTCACACTCAGATCGAGGCGTGTTATATTGCATGACTACCTCCACCCAAAGCAGGCAAAACATTAGTGAAACAAAAATACAAGAGGAAAAAAAAAAAAGTCCTCACCCCAAAAAGCGAAAGGGTGGTTCTGTGACAGGCCACGGCCAGAGTACCGAGGAGTGGTGACAGTGATTACTGGCGAGGTCACACAGGGCATTATGGTGTGAGGCAGGACACACATCGAACACACTGGACCCCCGTCATCAGCAAGTGTTGTGGGTAAGACAAGTAAGTATCATCGCGAATCAAGAAAATATGCTGGTCAAGGATAGGTGAAGAAAATATCACAAGGAAAAAAAAAAAAAGGAAAAAAAAGAAAAGAAAAAGAAAAAGACCATCCTCATAGAAGGTGAAGAAGTCATGATAACACCATGACTGCAGAGATGCGAGAAGACTCGAGAAAACTCCACACAAATGCATAGCAGTATTTTTCCACGTACACGATATACAACACCAACGCCTACAGTTATTTGCGAAAAAAATTCAGTCAACAGGAAATGGAAACTGGCCCATCTTATTTCAATCAACCTGACAAGTTTCATCAAAATTCACTTTTCCGGTATTGGCTGTGTTAAACATACATACACACAGGAACAAACGCTCAGGATTTTAGTATATTAGACTGGAAACTACACACACACACACACACACACACACACACACACACACACACACACACTATCAATGGGATATAAGGAAATCAGCGGTGCAACACAGAAATCGAGAGAACCGAAATATCAGTATGTGTTCGTGAGATTTGGTAACTTTTGTTTTCCATGAAGTTCAGATTTGCTTCAATTAGCTTATTTAGTTAGGCTGTGATAGGTCAGGCTGGGATTACCGTCCTGGTAAAAAAAACAAACATAACTCGTTGTGAGATATGGCTTAGGGCAAGGAAATAAGGTGCCACTGTATTTCCTCATCTCTTCGATCCTAAGCACTCCATTTATTAATCATTTCTTTGCTACTCGCGTTACGTGTTTATTTTATCCTCATAAGAGGAGATTATTTTTCAACCACAAAGAAGAGGACTTTCGAAATGGAGACGTCATATATAGTTGTCGTTAATTTTCTCACCTTGACGATGTCCTAAAACACCAGCACTGACTGCCAGAACTAATAATGTACCTCAACAGACTTCACCGCGTTGAGTGGGCTAAAAAGAGGAAGTAGGACAAGGATGGTGATGAATAAGTTATAGTAAACACTTGTAGAATAGAGCCATTGGTCCAGCCAGAGTCTTCATCCCCAGTCCAGCCCATTGAGGTCACTGTAGATGTATTTACGACGCCAAAGATCCACTTACCTCAAATTTTCATTCAACCATATCAGTTCAGGGTTACTCTGTTGATTTCCGGTTAATTCACCTAAGCTGCCTTCATTTCCGTCTGCTTGGTGTTGTGTTTTTGACAGAAAACTGTATATTGGTTAATGCATCTTGTCTTTCACTTGAACTGCATTTAAATTTCTGGGTGACTTCGCTCACGAGGTAAAAATCAATGTATGATGCTATGTTGGTTAAGTCACAGGAGTCGAAGGAAACAGAACCTAATAACTGGACGCAGGATTTTATGATATACTTGTGGTAAGTTCACACAATTTAAACCAAAATCACGAGTCAAGTGGATCTCAACGGAAGGTTATCCTCTGGAGGTATCTAAACATGCACTGGAGTTCTTTTATTTTTAATATTTTAATCTTTGTTTTCTGCATTCATTCAGGCGACAATTTTTCGACGAAATGTCAAGATAAAATCAAGTTGAAGTAAAGTGACTTTCACTTAAATTCTTGCGAAAACACTTTGTAGGTCTTTTGATGTCGACTGAGGTCACTTGAGGTCCATTCAGACCAATTCAAGCTTACTCAGACCACTTTACACTCTCCCAGGCCACTTCATTATTCAGATGACCTATCTTCACTTTACTCCTTCTACCAAAACTTTTTTCTTAAACTGCATGTATATTTCTCAATATTAAGCGTTTACATGCAAGCTTGAATAATCCTTTCAGTCCCCGATAACAGTCCTTTGCTGAATAATATTGTCTAGTAGCAACACGAATTAGCTAAAATATCACCGGATTCAGTGGGATACATCCACTCACATTCTACAAGAAGGAGAACGAGGATAAAAGAAAAGGAAAATGGAGAGGAAGAACAAGATTAATAAAAGCAGCAGCAGCAGTAGTAGTAGTAGTAGTAGTAGTAGTAATACAGATGATGATAATAACAACAGCATGATGATTAACAAGACAGACAAGAGCAACGACAGCTAGAACAACAACAACAAACACACGACGCTCTGATATATGCTGCGTTAAAATTATATACCGATAAATGTGATGGTAGTTGTGTCTAGGCTAACCAGCAACCCGCATATTGGAAATTGCTGTAGGCACGGTTACAATATCTTTACGCAGGTGATCGGTGATTTCACATTGAGCGTTGATGCTGTTCGCGTTTTCTTCCTAAGGTAAAACGATTATGTACAGTATGATAGTGTCACTTTGCTTAAACATCGGGCTTTATAAGGCGCTAGTAAAATGGTAGACATATACATAAATGAGAAATGACCGGATAACATTTTCACACGGTTTATTAATTGCTTCAAGACGTAAAGATGGGAAACTGTAAAGACACCCCTTTAATGTGTGTACACAGTTACAACCATTTCCCCGTCGTAACTGTCATTTGTTTGTTTAAGACTGAACGCCCGAATGGGAAGTGCAGAATTCTTCCCAGGCCTGCTGGTCTTCCATCCAAAAGAACGATCAGTTCTTTGTGGATCCCGTCACAAGGGCAGTGAAAAAAACACTGCTCTCTCTCTCTCTCTCTCACACACACACACACACACACACACACACACACACACACACACACACACACACACACACACAACACGCACAAACAACACGCACAACCCCCCCCCCACACACACACGCCCGCGCAATATGAGCTATTTTTTTCAAGCAGCCACCTGCATTCTCTCTCTCTCTCTCTCTCTCTCTCTCTCTCTCTCTCTCTCAAAAAAAAAAAAAAAAAAAAAAAAAACAAGGTTCTTTTCCCCAAGAAGCCTACGAAACCCTTTCTGTTGGGAGGCACAAGCTCTCGCCAAGGGCCATAGAGATGAAAGGAGCTGGTTACTAAAAGCTGGCCCGCTGACACTAAATTTATGCACTCTTATAGCCTTATGTTCTGGCTGACCTACTCTCTTCCTCGTTTTTACCTTGCTACCTTCTTTGTTCTGTGTGTGTGTGCGTGTGTGTGCGTGTGTGTGTGTGTGTGTGTGTGTGTGTGTGTGTGTGTGTGTGTGAAAGATAAAGGTTCTTTTGTGGAAGTTATTTTTTTGTTTCTGGAAGTAAAGAATCACCAAGACTGAGAGCCAATAACATATGTCCATTTCAACGACGCTTGAGGGGAAGTAATAAACAAATGCAAAAGTAAAGATTACTTCACTTCAGAATGCATGGCTATATAATATTTAAAAAAGTGGAGTTCACTGGCGGCAAGAAAGAAAAAAAACACAGGAGAAAACGTCCGCTAGACGTGTGCTGCTCGTTGACCGAAATGCAGAGGGGATGTAAGAAGAGTTACGAAGGCCAGTGAACAGGAGAGAGAGAGAGAGAGAGAGAGAGAGAGAGAAATGCAACACTAGCCAAGAAAAAAAAAAGAAAGCCGAATTAAGTCAGCAGGCGTGATTTAACGAAAAGTCTTCTTACTCCAAGAGCACACAAGGGTGATGAAGGCTCCTGTGCAAAGTTCGCCAACTGAGTAGGGAAAAGTGAGAAAAGTACAACACAGGGATGTCCAGCATACCAGATCCTTCGAAAGTATATTTGGTACGTGGGATAAAGGACTTATCATAAGACAGATTGCGAGATAAAGATAGACCAACGATGAGGCAAGATGAAGGACGGAATTCAGTACATGGAAAGGTTCAGGTATTGTCACGAGGAAGATTATGTCGAGTAAAAAGTATTAAATCTTTTTCTCCAACCCAAGTTAGTGAGCAACTCAGAAATAAGGTGCGCTAAAGCTTTTTTTTTTCTGCTGTTGTTCCAGCGACTGTAGTGATGGGTGGTGTGCAAGGCTGGTGGATAAATGTAGATTAGAGTCATTACTTTATGAGCTTGGGATGTCAGTAAAGAATATGATAAAGACAGGTGACGAAAAGAGACAACCCTGAGGAACACCACTACTGAAGGCTTAGAACACAAGCCATCGGCAACCACAACATACAGTAGATAGGATTTTTAAACTCTGGTGGGCCCAGGGTTGGATAAACCCACTTACAGGGTGACCCAAGGAAAACTTTTCATGGGGATCTGGAGATATTCACCCAAATATATGGGGTTGGCAACTAGAGTGGTGAGGTCTTTTTCAAGGGTGGCCAGGGGCACCAGTGTCTACAACCGGAGTTATACAGCTATCAGAAGGCAAACTCAGACACAGAAAGAAAGAGAAACCATATAAGTGTGGCTCCGGGAATAAAAAATTATCCATTAATCTGTTCAAGGTCTCTGAGGAGTCTATTACAAGAACATAGGGTTCACTGAAATCACGAAAGAAGGATGAGCTGGAAATTAGAATGAATGGTACAAATTAGCCAGTGCAGAGTTCGTGACAGAATTCATATTTGCAGCCAAAAAGAAGGTTATGGCATGAATGAGACTTCTTGTAGAAAAGAAACTTAAAACGTAGATACAAATGATATTAAAAAACTGAATGGCTGAGAACTTAAAAAAAAAAAATCTTTTCAAATACAGAATGCTGTAAATGAGGAGCAAAATTCCAGAAAGAAGGAAAAATAGAAACTGACAGACACGGTCCCCCCCCCCAAAAAAATAGGAGGGGAGGGATATCGCACGGGAGCATATATACTGTATATAATCATCATCATCATCATCATCCGTTGAGGTCCACTGCAGGACCGGCCTATCCCTACCGAAGCAGGGACGATACAGCCATTGTATCTCTACCTAGTGGCTTAGGCTGTCTGGTAGAGACTGTATGTAGGGTGAGAAGTGCTTGTGAGTGTGATTGTAGTGGCTTTGGATGTGTGTGTATTCTGTGAACCAAGTGTAATGGGCCCGCCTTAAGCCGACTGGGTGCAAGCATACTAGTATGCGACACTGCTTCAACCACAGCACCCCTTGTGTCCGCCAAAGTGGTCAGTGGCTTGTGAACTCTTCCCAAAGTTTTTACAACTCTGACGGGGAGGCGAACCCCCGCCCACCAGCGTGCAAGACGCACACTCTGCCACTGTACCACAGAGGCTCCATACTGTAGAGAGAGAGAGAGAACTGAGGGATCCCATGGAGGAAGAATACCATTTAATGTCAGGCACGAAGAAATAATCAGATAAAAGGCAGAGAAGCATCGCCAGCGTAGTACAGGGTGGATACTGAGAAAAATAATTGAGAAAGAGCTCAGCTGCTTGATACGAAGCAGTGGTTACAGGAAGGATTTTCTGCAGGGTGCCAAAAACAGTTAGAAGAGTGTATAGGAAAGTTCAGTGACCTTAGAACGGCTGAAGTTATTTTGGCTTGATGAACGACGTAAGACATAAGTGGAAAAGCATTATTCCACTTCCGTGCAGAAGCATAAAGGGCGCATTATTCAGGAAAAACTGGCATTAATAATTTTTAAAGAGACTTCCGGGTTGTGGACAACATTAAAACCAACAAGGGCGAGTAAACCAAAACTTTGTAACACTGGTAAGAGGGCAAGAATAGTAAATACATGCTTTCAGGTACGAGAGGATAACCTTGCAATGTGTAGACCATACTCATATGGCTCTTAGGATAATGGTAGGAACAATTATTTAATTGTAAGCCCAAGAAAAACTGCCTAAGCGCCACTCAGTCCACAGAAGCATAGTGCCACATAGGGTGCATCTTTGGGAAAAAATATAACCAGAATAAGCAGAAACCTCGCTTATAAAAAATGGTCAGGTATGTTTGAATATTCCCTAAGTAGTCAGGGATATAGTTAAGGTGCTGTACAAGCTGCTGAAGGTTATTAAATAGGAAAATACCTTGACCATTATGGATATGGCAGTTAAGAAGTGTAACAGATCCTTGTATCATCTCTCTCTCTCATGACAACAAAGAACTGCTTTCTCTCTCTCTCTCTCTCTCTCTCTCTCTCATGACAACAAAGAACTGCTTTCTCTCTCTCTCATGACAACAAAGAACTGCTCTCTCTCTCTCTCTCTCTGTCCGTCTGCCTGTCTGTCTCTGTCTGTCAGTCAGTTACTTGTTTTCTTTCCTCTAATAGGTTGTAAACGTATGGAATATATTGCCTTGGGTCGAAGGGTACATTAAGATCTGGCAGTTATGTTGAAAAAGATGTCTGGATAAGTATTTAGCTTTAAATCCCCACTTAACACGCTGCTCGCTACAAAAATAAACTTTCCAGTTTCTATAGCAACGTAGTTACACCGTTATGTAATTAATGTTACTTATCCTTTCCAGTTTAGCAGAGCACAGAATGTTGTTTTCATTTGTACTCTCCTATGACATTTCTGAGATTTTAAATTTTATTGTTCTGAGGTGGCCTTTTGGATTTTTCCCTACCAACCTTTGCTGGAGGGATTGGTGGGTGGGAAGAGCCTCCTTGCTTATCTTCAGCTCACAGCTCTTGGAATTAGAGAAATTGCTTCGTTTGTTGCACTTGTGTAAGCAACTTGTCTTCTATGGGGCGTTGTGGTTTTGCTGCCACATATGAGATCAAAAGTGACCCATTTCACAGAAGGTCATAAATTTGGTCTCTCTCTCTCTCTTTCTCTCTCTTTCTCTCTCTCTCTCTCTCTCTCTTTATCCTCGCAGAAATCTATGCAGCCTACCACCCGCATTTCACCTAACTAAAAAAGTACCAGGGGCTCAAAGGAGGACAAAGCACACGCTGAAGGACATCAGTCTGAACCAAACTCGGAGTTTTACCTGCTGGGTTTCCAGTGCTTGAATGTAAAAAAATTCCTCAATGACGTTTGTCAGGGTTTGGGGTTTTGGTACATAATACATATATACATACAGGACATGAAAGTATTGCTGACAAACGTCTTCACTCGAGCCCTGTCGGGGGTGTGGTTCTTTTGTCAACACCCGTGATGTGTTGGTCATCACAGAAACACTAAAGTGGCCAAATACCTCCTCAGAGACCTTCATTCTCTCTCTCTCTCTCTCTCTCTCTCTCTCTCTTTCTTTCTCTCTCTCTCTCTCTCTCTCTCTCTCTCTCTCTCACACACACACACACACACACACACACACACACACACACACACACACACACACACACACGCACGCACGCACGCACGCGCACGCACGCACGCACGCACGCACGCACACACACACACACACACACACACACACACACACACACACACACACACACACACACACTAATAAACCTAAGTGTATTTCCAAAACTGTTCACATCGTGCTACCCACATTTCGTGAACGAAGCTGCAGAAGGTGAACCGACGTAGCCAAAACACCTCCTTAGAGGACATGTGTCTGAACCAAACTTGGACTGTAAACTGCTGGACCTCTTCCTCTTGCTACTTACCTGTGTGCCTACTACTATCCATATCCCTTCCCCTGCTGAACTACCTGCCTCCCTTTTCTACATTTCCCTTGCCTACCTGCCTGCCTTATTGTCTCCATATCAGTCTTCTTACCTGCCTACCTACTTACCGGCTAATCTTCCTGCCTCCCTCTCTATCTCCCCCATGCCTACTTGACTGCCCCCTACTTACCCTATAGCCTCCTTTCCTACCTATTTGCTTAGCTACCTACCTCTTTCCCTGCCTACCACTCTTCATACCTGCCTCTTCCAGCCTTACTTCCTCCCTCCGTTCCTACCTCTTCCATTGCCTGCCCACCTCCCCAGTTACTGCACCTCTACCCCTGCCGGGCTGTCTCGCTACTTAACTTTCCCCTGCCTATCACCCTGTATACATGTACCCTCTCTGTTCCTACCTACCTCCATATCCACCTCTTCAACCGCCTCTCCTCCTACCTCTCTCCCTATCTGTCTGCCTCCCTCCCAGCACTCTTCCTTCCCTGCATTCCTCCCTACCTCCTTGCCACCCCTCCTCCCTCCCCTCCATCTGTTACGCGCCTCGTCATCCACTCTTTCGCCCGCCTCCCCTCCGATTTAGCCAGTTTGCATGCGTTCAACTTTTGCAGGACCTCTAAGTGCCTGGGAGTGCCTGCGTGTTGGGGCGTGGGTTGCTGTCTGTACGGGTATTTGTCTGGGTTTTCAATTTTGGAGTTGTGTTAGGCTTGGAGGAGAGGGTATTTGTGCCCTTGTACAGGTATTGCTTTAGGACGATTATGTTTATGCTGCGAATGTTTGGGAGTGGCTGTATAGATTTCCTGTTGGTGCTGAGGTGGTTGTGTACAGCTTGGTTTGTGTTTGTTACAGCATGATTGTGTACCGTTTCTGTTGTTCTGGGATTCATGCTTAGATTTTGTCCTAGTGCTTGTATGATTGTGTACATCTTGTGATGATTTAGGAGTGATGGTTTAGATGTTGTGACTTTCGCGTGACTATGTTGTGCTTGAGCTATTAACCTGGAGACGGTTGCTTATCACTGTACTAAAACGTGGGTGATTTTTTGTCACTGTGTTTTTGTGTGCTTGCATAGCCTCAGAAGTGTTTGTACTTGTGTGTTTCTACATTTGATGCTATTGATGCTTGTGTGGAGTTGGTGGTGTTTGTGTGCTTGAACAAATTGATGTTTGTGTCCGTGTGTTTGTAAGGATTTGGGGCGTTGGATTATAACCTGGTGTTGAGCATTTCGGGAGTCTTTGAGACAGTAAGAGCTACGTCGTTATAGACACTTGGGATGTTGGTACTGATGTGCCTGCATTAAGATAAAGATATGTTTGCATGTGTGCTTGTAGAGACATGAAAATGCTGGTGTTTGATTAAAGGTGTTGGTATTGAGGTGTTTATATTATTGTGAAAATGGTCATGCCTGTGGGTTTGTAAGACCTGGAGGAGTTTATTCGATACTAGTACAAATTTCTTTTCGTATGTGTCGTATGTTAGCTTAGAAAAGGCTGCACACAGAGGTAGGAAAAGCTGGGTGAGTTTATGTATTTATTTGTTTACACAGACTTGGATACCTCTCTCTGTCTGACACATACGCGCGCGCGCGCGCACACACACACACACACACACACACACACACACACACACACACACACACACACACACACACACATTTTCTGTCTGTCTGTCTCTGTCTGCCTGTCTGTCTGTCTATCTCTCTATCTGTGTGTGTGTGTGTGTGTGTGTGTGTGTGTGTGTGTGTGTGTGTGTGTGTGTGACGTCCCTTTCGTCCCCTAACTCACACACTTCCTGTCCCTCACTGTCACCCATTGCCTCTACCAAGTCAAACAAATTTCTCGCACTACCTCCCCCTGTCACATGCTCACCAACTTTTCCTCTCAGTATTCATCTGCAGTCCCCATACTCCCAACTCACCCTCTCTTTCTTATACCCCTTTCCTTTCTTATATCCATCTTTCCCATCTGTTCCTTTTGTCTTATTTCTATTCTACATACCGGTATCCTTCCTTCTTCCGTCCCTCCTGCCTTTCTTCCTTCCTTTCCTTTATCTTCCTTCCACTTACAGTCCATTCAGCCCCTTTTCATTCATTTAGACCTACTCAGACCAATTCACGACTATTTGATCAGCTTAGAATTATTTGTTTTTATGCTCGCTACTCTGGACAGAGGATAGCAAGTACAATTCAGAGATCCAGTACTGAATCTACGACACACCAACAAAGGGCTGACTCTCTACAGCCCTCACACGTTACCAAACATTTGGCCACCATCTGTTTTGTTATATATCACATGCAGAATTGGCTTTGTGGTGTTACTGAAAGTATTTATTATGATATGTCAGTGGTATAATATGGAAAATCAATGAACTTGGTGATATCAAACTACAATCCGCAAACTATTTCCTTCGACTAGTGATTGAATTTGCGGCAAAACACTGCTTTACCTACCACTCTATCCAACTATTCCCTTCAACAGCAGTTGCTGAAATCGCGACCAAACAGAACCTGACCCACCACTCTATCCACTTAACCACCATCAACACTAATTAAATCAGGAACATTTCAGCCACTTTGGGTAAAATGTTGAATCCGATGACGTATTTTTTCTTTCTATCTCCCGACATTTCTTTTTCGGTCTTTTTTCTTTTTCCCTTCGAAACTACTTATCGTACTGGAAAGTTTAGATGTAGGAAGGTAAAATATACCCTTATTTACCCTCTTCACTACTAAAAGGCCTCCCTGAAGCTGAAGGAATTCGTTATTGCGTGGCAAGAATAAATCAACAGAGGACGACACATGACTAAGAGGATAAAACTTCATTCAAGACCATATCCCTATTCAGACAGTGTTTGGTCAGCTCAGGCCAGTCCAAGTCATATCCAAGTCAGTGATATCTATTTCCGTCCATTTAAAATCACATTTGCCGTCTATGGTCCATTCATGCTCTTTACATCAATTTAGACCCAGTCAGGTTAATTCTGTTCAGTTTACGGCCACTCCGGGCAATTTAGACCAGTTTAAAACCATTCATGTCAAACTTGGTCCATTCTGGTGCTGTTAAACTCATTCAGGCAGTTCCATTTCACTGAGGCTCTTCACAACCGTTCAGCACCACTGGGGTCGGTTCAGTACAGCTCAGGGTCATTTAATATAACTGTAATTAAGAGGGAGGGGGAGGCCGAGGATGAGATGGAGGGATGGGGTGGAGAGGTATATAAGAGAGGGGTGTGTGAGCTGGGAGCAGGGCGGTGAAATGGCGGGGGACAGGGCGACTTGGAGGCGATTTGTTTGTGGCCACCCCAAACGGGATTGAGGCGTCTGGCAATATATAGATAGATAGAAGTTCGTTCAGATCCGATTGCAGTAACTCCAGTCAAACTGTTCGCATCCATTAAACCTAGTCATTTCAAATTAACCCCATATATATCAGCATAGGTCTAGTCACATCCATCTAGGCAGCTTGAGGATCAATATAGCAACTTCAGGATCATTCACACCCATTCAAGTCAGCTGAGATTCAGTCATTCCTGTTCATTTCAGGGATATTTGAACCAAGAAGCTCATTCAGGGCTGCTTCATTAACCTTCCATATTTGTTTTCTAGGTCCTTTGCAGTCCATCACAGTTATAGGGGTCAATACACAAAAATTTTAATTATCCTCACGAATCCTGTCGGTATAGTGGTTTGCGAGTGACGAATTATTATATAAAAGAAAATCCACCATGCAGCCCAACGCTGCAGCTAAATTATTCCACCAGCACAAATGAGGCGAGCATCCTGTATGAGTAATTAGGTCATGATGCTCTATACACAAAGCCTCAGTTCGACTGGTTCAATGATTAATGAGATACTGAATATTTAGCAGGAGAAAACAGGGTGGGCGGAAAGGATTGGATCGGACAGGTAAGGTAAATGGAATATGGCGAAGCAGGCCGGGATCAGGACAACCACTAGACGGGCGTTATAGCAGGGGCAGTATTGCCGGTGGGAAGGCGATTTTTCTTACACTGCGATGTAGAGAGACAAAACAGAGTGGTTTGAGAGATGTGCTAGATGGATGAACTGGGATGCAGGTGAGACAGATTTTCTGGTAAGACAATAAGGGCGTAGTGACATTATCTTCTAAATGGACGAAAAAGAACAAGAACTATAGTGAAAGGACGCACACATCGTTTTCATGTACGTGACTTCCTACGACCCATATCAGAACTCGCAGAGGAGGTCAGTGTAGACAAACACTATATTAAGGCTCTAAGTATTCAATCCTCCATGGCTCCAACACAATACCTTTAGAGGCTTTATAACATATCCGTTGCGACCTGTTTTGCCCATTTCACCTCACAAATGAAAGAAAAGAAGAGACAGAGTGCGGAAGGAAAACAAAAGAAGACAGGGATAGCATGAGAGAGAGAGAGAGAGAGAGAGAGAGAGAGAGAATAGGAGTCACGGGATCGCATTCTTGTGTACTTGGAGACTTTCTAGCACCTCTTACTAAGCGATTTAATATGCGTTTTCTATCTTAATAATCTTCAATGTACTTTTATATACCTGTATCGTCGACATAAAATACATAAATATCATACGCTATTAAAGTATCATACAACAAAACCTCACCGTCTGCGTTAATGATCCTCCTACAGTCGATAGGAATTAGTTTAGTTTCTTTTTACCACACCCACGGTCAGGGAGGGGGGCGGTGGAAGCAGCTAAACGCAGTGTGTGTCTTCAGCTGTACCACTCAGTCACGCATCAAGTCACTGCACCAATTTGAAGGATGGGGTCTAGAACTTACAGGAGTGTGTCGAGGGATGAGTGGTATTGGTTGTGTGCCTGGTGTGGGTATGAAGAGTGTCTGGATTTTGCCTGAGGTGCGTATGGTGTGAATCTAGTCGACCGCGTACCTGTGTCGTGCCGGAATAGCAATAAATATGACACAGATGGGCAGAGCGGAATACTGGGCAGCTAACTGTACTGGGACGGCCGGTGAGCCAGAGGGATGTTATTTAAGTGCTTAACCGATGAATAATTATTTCTTTCCTCTTAAAATACCGCAGAAGTGGCTGCGTCAATCAAGAGTGTCTTCAGCCTTGTTCTTGTTTTCCTCGCTCCGTCTTAATAAAATGCATCACTTCGTTCTTGTCTTGCAGGTAAGAGTTTTGCTGTGTGTGTGTGTGTGTTTAGGAAAGAAATTTTAAGCTTTCCATCCCACCTAAGCCGACTCCGTTCCTTCTTTACCCCTGCACAATTGTTGACTCTATACAGGGGTTATATCCGCCCCTGTGTGGAGTACAACTCTCACGTGTGGGGAGGCTCCCCACATACAGCTCTTCTCAATAGGGTGGAGTCAAAGGCTTTTCGTCTCATTAACTCTCCTCCTCTTACTGACTCCCTTCAACCTCTGTCTCTTCGCCGCACTGTTGCATCTTTGTCTCTTTTCTATCGCTACTTTAATGGTCACTGCTCCTCTGAACTGTCTGCATGCATTCCTCCACCTCTACGACGGGCGCGTAGCACCCGTCTAGCAGCAAACTCTCATCCCTTTTCTGTCCAACTCTCTAATGCAAGAGTTAACCGTTACTCCCAGTCCTTCATTCATGCAACAGGTCAACTCTGGAACTGTTTCCCTCTGTCTGTATTTCCTGGTTCCTATGATATCCAGTCTTTCAAACGCAGTGTGTCCAGGCATCTCGAAATGATCGGATCTTGAATTTGGCTCTCTCTTGTATTTTGTTTTTCTCATGGAAGGAACAATAATACCGGGCCCACAGCCTTTGGTTCCTTCTTCCTCGCAAAAAAAAAAAAAACATTGTCGCCCTTCCCATCCTCTCCCACTCCCTTCCCGGCCCGTCCTTTCTACTTAGTCATCTTTCAGTCCCCTGCTCCCTTTCACTTGACAAATATTTAGTCCTGTCTTCCTCCGCATTCCCTTCCTCTCTCCCTCCCTCCAATCCATCTTCCCTTCCCTTGGATTCCTTTTCTTTATCCTTCCTTGTTTTATCACTTCTGCCTTTATCTTCTGTTCCTCCCACACAGTCCTCCACTGAATATTTCTCACTCCCTCCATCTCTCCTTTTCACATCATTATCTTTTTTTTTTCTTTTGTTCTGATTCCGTGTCTCTCGTTTCTTTCCTTCGTATCTGCATATACAATACGTCTCTCTCTCTCTCTCTCTCTCTCTCATACACACACACACACACACACACACACACATCACTTATCACTTTGTCTCCTTACCTACCGCTTTCCCCCCTAGTCCTGTCCCTCTCTACCCCTGTCTATCATGTGCCTCTCCTGCCTCCCCTCTGCTTCACCCCTGCCTCTATTACCAGTCTCGCCCTTCTTCCACTGCCTCTTCTCTTCTTTAGCAGCCTACCTACCCTTGACCTCTCCTCCCTTCCCCTTCCCTCGCCCCTTATCTTTCCTGTCTCCCCTCGGCCTCTCTTGCTCCCTACCTACTACCCATACCTTCTCTCTGCCTCATCCCTTGCCTCTCCTGTCTCTCTTCTGCCTCCTGCTTGCCCACCTACCTACTTACTTACCCCCTTTCTCCTCACTACCTCTATCTGCTTCTACTTTTTTCCTCCCTTGACTACCTGCCAACCTTCTACCTCCTCTCTGGCTTACTTCCTGTCTCCCCTGCCTCATCATCCTTGCTCCCTCTTTATCTGCCTCCCGCCCTGCCTCAACAAATCTATCTACCCCCTGCCTCTCCGCTTCACACAAAGCCTTTATTCTGCTTCGTCCTCTTTCTCTCCTGCCCCCCAGTGTCCCACCCTCTATCTCAGCTCAGTCTACCCTCTGCTTCACAACCTTCCAATTCCCAGTACCCCTGCCTCCTCCGTGCCTGTCCTTCCTACCTTCCCCATCCCCTTCCATTCTCACCACCCATCTTCCTCACCAACTGTCTCCCCTTACTCTTCATCCTCACCAACTTCCTCCTACCACCCATCTGTCTCATCCCTTCCACTCTTGTCTTCCGTCTCATGAACCTACCTATTTATCCCCCGAGTCCGATCACTAGCTGTCCAACCAACCTAACTTCTATCTACCCCTGCCTCCTCTCCGCCTTACGATCTACCAACCCCTAGCCTGCCGCTTCTATCCTTCTCTCACCCCTTGAATCTCCTTTCTATCCTGTGTCTACCCCCTGCCTTTCTTGTTCATCAACCCTCTGCCTGAGCAACCTTATGCTTACCGGTGTCTCATCCCCTATCTGTCTACCTCTGTTCCTGCCTCTGTCTCCTTCCCGCATCTACCTGATTCTCTCCTGATTTCCCTGCCATACCCATTTGTTCTGATATCACCAACTGCATACTCTATCCCACCCCAGCTTACCCCTGCCTCCCTCTGCCTTACCCCTTGCTAACCCCTGCCTACTCTCTCTGCCTCAACCCCTGCTTACACCTGCTAACGTCTTCCTATCCCATGCCGCTCCTGTCGCTACTGGCTCAGTTGTTGCCTTTTCTTTCTCAGTCATTGCCAGCTCTTTGTCTCACCCCATACTTACTCATGCCTTCCTCTGAATCACCTCCTGCTTACCACTGCCTACTCTCTGCCTCGCCCCTGCTTAGTCGATGCCTTTCCTGTCTTTCATCTGACTCTCTTGCCTTTCATGTCTCCCTTCTTCCTCCTCTGCCTCAACCCTGCCTCTCCTACCTCCTACCTACCTCCCCTGTCTGAACGGCGTGGCCACACAGTGCACTGACCCCTCTCAACCTCCTTAACCGTCTACCTCACATACACCTTGTTCTCTCTCTCTCTCTCTCTCTCTTGTCTTTGTGATGGAGTGAGTGATCATTCCCCTTTGTGCAAGGGTCGTTATAGTATTGACGGGATACCATCGCTCATGCCACCTGAGTCAAGTGATACGCCTCTCTCTCTCTCTCTCTCTCTCTCTCTCTCTCTCAGTAATAAGAATATTTTCAAACTACTGTTGCTAAGTACTAAAACATGTTCTAAACAGCGTTGTTTAGTAACCATTGGATCAAGTTCACTGCAACTGTAATGAACAGAACAAAGTGGAAACATTTCATAAGATGAGCAATATTTCAATAAAATGCCTCAGAAAAATTGAGTAAAACCACCAATTCGAATCAATTCATACGGATAATTAGATGTAGCTGAAATGTGTAATATATTGGATGAGTTAAAGAAAAGATCCTGACTTTATATCAGGTGGAATGGGCAACACCTGTTTTCTAAAAAGGAATAATTTCTGTCATATATTATAAGAAGTTAATGCGGCCGTGTATATGCAAACTGCTAAGAATTTTAGGGTAAGTGCTCGATATATTTAAGAAAATGAATATCAAGACTCCAGGATCAAATATTTTCCAATCAGTGCAAATCTCTAGAGTCAACGAAAGAAAAGCATTCGGGAGCCGAATGCTAATCGCCCGCCCGATTATGCTGTTAGCCAAGTTACCAACTACAAGAGAAAAAATTCGCAAAACTCAACGGAGTTCAGGCACCGCGTCTAACAAAAAGCCAACACACATTAAAGAAACAAGTTGACCTTTGGCAACCATTTTGGTGACCTTGACCTTGACCCCGAGTGCCTATTTTCGAACTCGTCCAAGATTTTGGCCGTATCTTGATACCCTGAAGGTTTCATGTTGACGGCTCTGCCGTTCATGAGATATTATGATGCTATAGACGAGCGATAAAAACTAATTGACCTTTGGCAGCCATTTTGGTGACGTTGACTTTGATCCCGAGTGCCCATTTTCGAACACGTCCAAGATTTTCGTCAAATCTTGATATCCTGAATGATTCATGTTGATAAGCCGTTCATGAGATACGAGTAGCCTATAATGGCAACAGATACACAAACAGTGGTAACACACTCACACACATACACACACACATACACACACACACACACACACACAAGGGCAAAATCATTATCGCTCCGCCTTGCTAATGGCGGGCGTTAATAACTGACCCTGACGACTGGAGACAAGACAACTGAACAACAATGTTGACATGATCGTAATAACCAGACATAATTCTTCCCATTAGAGTAACCTAATTAGTAAACAAATTACAGTACTAGAAACGACTTACAAAACAAAGTGGTATACTTTCGTAATATTATTAATGCAGTACAAGATATTAGACATGGAAGCAGGTTCACGATATCATGTTTAACGAACTAAAGTGTATTTTATCTTAACACATTCAGTCATTTTCATCAAATTCAAGTTACCAGAGCAAAGATTTCAAGTAATTTCACACACACACAAAATCGTGAATAAGGTTCAAAGAATGGAACTGACTGTAAAATACATAGGAAGATATATCCTGGCTGGAAGACGGGAGTCATTGAGCACTGATTTGTTGTGCAGAATTTGGTCGCATATTGAACACAAATGGTGTCCCCGATAGATCAATAATGAAACCTATTTTGCTTACTCTAATTATCAATATAGTTAAAGTAGTTATTTACGGTGCCATATCTAAATTTATGCATGACACAGAGATTGAAAACTTAGCAATTTCCAAGAATGACAGGGCTGGTCCACAAGCAGATAAGAATACTGTCGGTGAACCAAAATGTGGCTAATGTCATTAATGCTGGTAGATGGTTAATTGCATCTGCGCAATGCTAGCAAAAATGTCAACCCCCACAACCAAACATTATTATCAGATCACCAGTAGCAATGATCATTTATTATCCTACCTTTCCTAATAGGAGCGTTCGCGCTGAGTGGAAAATCTGCCAGACACCACCAGAAACTATGTCTCATTTTCGTTTTGACGGGCTAAGGGGGTCTTAGTTAAACTTCAGTGTTCTTTTTCTGATCGATATTTACGATATTGGTTAAGCAAATGCCTTTAAAAAATGTAAATTACTCCTACTTGTGCTATTTCACCCAAAATATGGCCTAAAAATTCGTATATTTATATATTCTTCCCTAAGAAGGTTAGGACAATATCTGTCAGTAAGACTGTTTTTGGACTGTAAGAAGCAAAAAAGGCGTATGAATAATGACATTCGTATATAGTCTGACTTGTACAAAAAATGGCAAATATGGTCTATCCATAGTTTAATATTTATTAGACTCTAAAATGTTATGGCGTATCGAAGCCTAGCGCTGCCAGACGTACGAAGCAAGCCAGCTGAGGGAGCAGATCACAGTGCGACTAAAGACAACTGTTTTGGTTTGCTTGGAAAACTTTTTGTACCGGAGGCAACAACTAAATATCGACATGCTTTCTTGAAGTGAATTAAGTTTTATTCTTACTCACAGGGAGTTTATTGTGTTAGTATGAATTATAATCACCTATTATTTTTGGTTAAAGATATAGATATATATTTCTAAGCATGCATAAACCAGGCCGCAACCGCTGTGAAATATTTCTTATATTACTATATTTTTTCATGCTACATTGACAAAGCACTGTCTTATAGAGAAGAAATAGAATAATTTACATATTTTTACAATATATAAGATGCATGAAAAAGGCCATTCAATCATTGCCCGACGTGATTTTTTTTTTCCGGTCGAAAAATTTAAATACCGGTGATATCTGGCATTTCACCAGTCGCGCGAACGCTCCTATTGGTAACAGTTAGTCCGGTGGTATATAGTCTAATGGTTTATGTCAGTCACTTCAGCATCATTCATTCAGGCCCTGTGCATACAGTCTGGTCAAATTATGTCAAATCAAATTCATGCACATCACATCAGACAATTACATCTACTGATATCAGTCTTACTCCTTCCTATCAGTCGTTTTCGTCCAGTTCCGTCATATATTCACTGTCAGCCTCAGATCCTCTACTCGCTCTGCCACAGATGTTTCTGGAACCTCCAGTTTACACGGGGCGTGATGCAACGTTTCAAAATATGAAATGATCTGTTGCTCACCCCGCAGAAAATGAAAACAGCAAATGCAGTACGTTTTACATGGGTTCTAGTCTGGCGAAAGTATGAATAATATAGAGGATTTCGGATGCACAAACGGCCTTAAGGCTACACACGGCCTTAAGTCGGGTAGTTTAAGGCCGTGGGTCGCTAAAGCCCATGCACGAAGCACCAACAGGAGGGTAAGCCTCGGTAAGGCCGCCTCAACCGCTGAGGCTGGGTCGGAGCAGCCTTATCGTACTGAGACCCGTAAATAAAGTAACTCCGATTTGATATTCTCGGTATCACAAACCGGACCCAACTTGTTATTGTTTGCCTCGGCATGGAGTTGATGGTTGTCTGTGAACTAGATCGTGCTTTGCGAAGGGAATGGAGGTTTCTTGGAGCCACTGAACCCCTTGTAACATAAATGATGAACATGTATTGAGACAATATCGCCTCCCCAGGAGCGAATTCCTTCGTTTAACGGAACTTGAGCCTCATATTGGGAGTGTCACGTTACACTGCCATGCCATTCTTGCCTACACAACAATTTTTGGCAACCCAGAGGTTCTACGCTAGGTAGGAATTTTCAGTGTTGTTGGAGGGTGGTATTCATGAGTCAAGTGTATGCAAAGTAATATCACGTGTGACAGATACTTTATACAGAAAATGACTGAGAAAAATTAAGATGCCCAGTTGATTGCTGAGAAGGACAGAGACGAGGGTTTCCACAGAATAAATAAATTTCTTGAAGTATTTGGGTTCCCACGGGAAGGGAGGGGAAGAATACATCCCCAGTATCCCTGCTTGTAAGGGGCAACTAAAAGGGGCCTTTTTGTCTCCATTCTTTCTTTCCTTACTGTCCTCTTCTGTCTTCCATTCTACCCACTTTTCTTGATGTTTGTGTGTTTCTTATGGTCATTATTTTCCCTCTACTATGCCATGCAGCCATATTATGGATTGGTGATAATTCATCATTATTCCTAACTTCCTAAAGTGCTTGGAGCAATGGATTGAACCCTAATACCAATTAAGGCCCCAGATCACAAAGAAAATGTATTTGTCAGCCGCAAACGGTTTTATTCACTGGCTGTGCAAGTTGTTTGTGACAGCAAGAAAATGATAATGAGCTGTAATTACAGATATCATGGCAGCACTCACGCTGCCAATATCTGGGCTAATTCTAACCACCAGAGATCTGAACCAAGGTGTCTATGGTGACATTTTTATGCCATGTAATTGTGGTTGCTGATTACTTTGTTTAAAGTTAGACAATGGTTAGGTAAAACAAGGCAAACGTAATAAGTTCCCATTCATATTGCTATTTTATTTCTTTACTCCTAAACCCTCTCATCTTACTAATGTTTTAAAGGTTGTGTGGGTGTATTGCTCTTCATCACTAATATTGGGACGTCTTGTCATTGCACCGGAAATTTTCAATTAATTACCGGCAATTCACGTGCTTATCCTTGACTGTTGTGTTTTTGTTACCAGCATTGTGTGAAATAAGGTATTGTATAGAACGCCTAGGAATTTTATAGAATGACCAACATTTTTTGGCAAAGTATGAAATGTTTATTTCAATCTGACTTTATATATTTTACCTAACCTGGGACTTTAATAGAATGCATAGGTATTCTGTAGAATGTCTAATATTTTTATGGCAAAGTATAATGTAATAACAAGGGGTTAGGCTGGGATAATGTAGGTTAGGTTAGGTTAGGTTAGGTTAGGCTAGCTAGGTTAGGTTAATTTAGAAGAACGTTATGTTAAGCACTTACCTAAATTTCTAACCTAACCTACCGTAATCGAACAAACGTAGCCCAGACCATCCCAGCCTAAAACTAACCGCAGCCTAAATTAACCTAACGAACTCAAATGACTCGAGTTCACAGTTTA
>NC_137023.1:4150960-4206440 GCF_032717465.1 Coenobita brevimanus | reverse complement strand
ACGATGATGCTAAAGGAAGAGGAGGGAAGGACGTGAAGTGAAGGGAGAAGGTGAAAAGCTGGGTGGAGGGAGGGAGTAAAGCAGGAGGAGGATGGAGGAGACATAAGAAAGAAGAATAGGGAGCAAGGAGGGTGAAGCTAGGAGGGCAGGGAGAAGGAAGGAAAAAATAAATAATATAAAAAGAATAAAGAGTGTAAATTAAAGATGACCAGGGACTAAAATAAATATGCCTAACTGATAAAGTATGGAGGGAAATGAAAAATTAAAAGAAAAAGCAAATTGAAAATAATAATAATGTGATAAAGAAGAATGGGAGGAGGTGCTGAAAGAGGGGAGGGAGGAGGGGGAGGCAGAGAGGAGGGTTTTGGTGGAGGGAAGGGGAAGGAGAGGGGAGAGGGGCAGCAATCGGGAGGAGGGCGGAAGGATCGATGAGATAAAGGTATTGATATGGGAGATGGGAAGAAAAAGGGAGGGAAAGGAATGGCAAAGAGAGAGAGAGAGAGAGAGAGAGAGAGAGAGAGAGAGAGAGACGGCAAACAAGGGAAAGGGGAAAAAGGAAGATAGCGAAGACAAGGAAGAAAAATATGGGGGAATGTAGGGGAAAAACACACAGGTGACGAGGCGCTGAGAGAACGGAGAAAAAAGAAAAAAGAAAGTAAAGGAGAGAGGAAAGGGAGAGAAGGAGAGAGGTAAGGGAGGGGAGGGAAGAGACAGTGGGTAAATTCCCCGAGCCAGGGCCAACCGGACCATATAGCTGTGCAAGGCAAAAGGCAAGATCCTTGGAGAGACCGCTACATCTCTCACCAGCAATACGCTACCTTGGTGCAGACCAACTGCCAACCCTACGGAGGTGAAGTGCGACCGCTACCACTGAGAGAGAGAGAGAGAGAGAGAGAGAGAGAGAGAGAGAGAGAGAGAGAGAGAGAGAGAGAGAGAGACCGTAAGTAAGGCAAGGGGTGAGGTGAAGTAGAGAGGAAAGCAGAGGGGGATAAAACCAATCAACTATAGTCGGCCTTTAAGCCCGTTTCGCGTGTGGTGTGGCCCGCACCTGTGGCCGCAATGGTGCCACGTTTCCCCAACTTGCGATGTGAAACGGAAGCTATTTATGTACAAGGCATCACAAATTCGATAAATTCAAATGAATAAAACTTACACTTGTGTATTTTGATGGATGAATCAACAGTAATCTTATTATGCATAAAATATTTATACAGTAACACAGAAACATGGCATACATATTGTACAGTGTTGCTAAAAGAAATAACAGTCACTTTTAATGTTTTTTAGCGTAGTTTTAGGGTGGTTAATAATATTACAGTTATGGATATAATAGAATGAGCCTGAAAAAAGAAGAAATATGCCAATATCCAAAGTAAAAGAAATAATTCATATAATTCTTGTGAGTGGCAGCACTGACAGATAGCTTCCCTACAGAGAGAGAGAGAGAGAGAGAGAGAGAGGCAGGAGAGGGGCATGCATTGCATGCATTGTCGGCATCACTAAATATAACAAAACCAAATTAACAAATGAAAGCACAATTATAAATAACTTATAAAAGAATCAAAAGTACTCAGGGTGGCTCACATTTCCCGCCAGGAGAGAGAGAGAGAGAGAGAGAGAGAGAGAGAGAGAGAGAGAGAGGTCTGTCACTGCCTTCTTTGTATTCATTTGTTCCTTTGTACATACTGCACACACTGATATACATTGTTCCTAGTGATTTTGCACATATATCTATACACGTAATTTCTCTCTCTCTCTCTCTCTCTCTTCTAATACTGACCACGTGGTAGGTGAATCCAGCCCCCCCTTCCCCTTCCCTCCCTTCTTAATCCACTCCTGGGTGTCTCAGGTCAAATCCCCTTCACACTTCCCCTCCCCCTGGACCACCACCCCAACAAACCCACATCCACACTCCCACCCACACCTACACCCACACCCCACTACGTCGGGGTGTATGAATCAGTAACGTAACAAACCTCTCAGCAGACAGTAACTTTGACACTCCATCTACTACTAAATATAACAAAACCAAATTAACAGATGAAAGCACAATTATAAATAACTTATAAAAAAGAATCCAGAAGTACTCAGGGTGGCTCACATTTCCCGCCAGGAGAGAGAGAGAGAGAGAGAGAGAGAGAGAGAGAGAGAGAGAGAGAGAGAGAGAGAGAGAGAGAGAGATAACGGTATATAAAACGTGGCAACACTGTACACAGGTGCGGACCACACCACACCCGCAAACGAGCGCGAGTCCAACTATACCAACAAAACAAAGACTTAGGATTTACCTGGGGGATGGAAGGTGGGAGAGAGTGAGGATCAAGGGACAGAAGGAAAGATTCGGGAACCAGGGCTGGGTGGGGAAAGGTGGGATGGAGTAGAGAGAAAGACTTGGGAACTACGGGTGGGTGAGGGAAGGCTGGGGACAGAGTAAGACTGGAGGTGTAGGGGCGTTGTGGGTATGGCGAAGGTGTGGTAAGCTTGAGGCTAAGACTAGAAGAAATGGGGAGAAGTCGGGGAAGAGTACGATTAGGGAACAGAGTAAGATTTAGGAGCCAGGCCTTGTTGCAGAATGGTGGGACAGAGGGAGTGAATATGACAGGGAAATAAGGACGGATGGGGAAGAGTAAGGTTGGGGCACTGAAAAAGTCTGAGAGGTAAGAATGGTGGGGAGAGAATAAGACTGGGGTGATATGGGTGGGTGGGGAAGGTAATGGCTGTGAGAGGGTAAGACTGGGCACATATAGGCCTAGGTGGGTGCAGGGAAAGACAAGAAAGGAACGGGAAAAAGATGAAGTAATGGCCTACGTGATGTTGAAGAGGGAGAGTGTGAGACTGGGAAGGCAGAGGCGAGTGGGTGAGGAAGGAAGGGAGAGGAAACGACAAGACAGAAGGTTGAGAAATAGGTTGGTAGGGGTTAGGTGGGATGACGGTAAGGCTGGGTGGGTGAGACAGGGTGCAGGAGGGTGAAGATCGGGGAGGTATGGGTGGGTGTGGAAGGAAAGGAGAGAGTAAGATTGAGAAGACAAGGGTGGTTCTCGAGGTAAGTGAACATGGAGAGACTAGACGGGATAAAAATACAATATATGGGGGGGAATGTAAGATAAGGGGGAAGAAGGAGAGGCAGAATTAAATGTGGTAAAATGGTGGCGGTAGCACTACTGGATAGGTAGAGGAGGGAGGGGGAAATGGCAACACAGTGGAGGAGGGGGTAGATTTGGGTGGGAGAAGAGAAAAGTGTGGAGAAAACTGGGGAGGTATGGGTGTGGAAGAGGGGAGAAAGGACAAGACAGTAGACGTTGTACTGAAATCGTGTAATGGTTAGATAGTAAGACTGGGGAGGTAGAAGTGGATGAGGAATAGAAAAAGAAATGCCTAAAATGGAGGGGGTCAGGATGAATGAGGGAGGGACTTTAAAAAAAAAAAAAAAAAAAAAAAAAAAAAAAGAGGATTGGATTAGGAAGGGAAAAGCTAGAGTTGGGAGAGGGTGGGAACGGAGAGTTAGGGGTGAGAATGGAGTATTAGGGGTGTGAAGGAGCACGATAAAAGGGGAAAACGGCAGGGTGGAGGAGAGTGAGCCAACAGAGAAAGATACAGAGTAGGGGATAAGAAGACAGGGTGATTTGCCTTACTTATAGCAAACAGGCATGGGTAATTACGACGCAGGGGATGGACGAGAGCAGGGGCAAACCTGGTGACAGAAGAATTAAGTGGGTAAATGTGATGGAGAGGAGAGAAAAGTATGGAAGAGGAAGAGGGAGAGGAACTTACAGAGGCAAGAAAGAAGATAGAGGGAACATATGGATTGCTAGGAAAGAAAGAAGAAGAATGGTAAGTGGGGAGAGAAATTAGACAAAGGGGGAAACGGTGGGAAGAAGAGAGAGAAAGTAGTAGGAAATTAGGAGGGCAGCGGAGAGGAGAAGGGAAAACCTGAAGGCTGGGTAGAAAAGCAATGAAACTGGATAATAGGAAAGATAGATGTAAGGAAAATAAAGGAGTGGGATAGGGAAAAATTGGAGATAGTGAAGAGAAGCAGGGAAAACTTAAATGCAGAAGAAGTGAAGAAAACTCTGGAGGGCAGGGGAGAAAAATAAAGGAAACCGGATGTAGGTGAAAAACCTGGTATGGCGGAGAGGGA
This sequence comes from Coenobita brevimanus, assembly GCF_032717465.1. Lineage (NCBI taxonomy): Eukaryota > Metazoa > Arthropoda > Malacostraca > Decapoda > Coenobitidae > Coenobita > Coenobita brevimanus. Next base: position 4,202,302 of record NC_137023.1, on the reverse strand, counting down.
AGTGGAGAAAAGTCTCGAGAGCAGGGAAGGGAAGTAGAGAAAAATTCTGGAGGTTGGGGAGGGGGGGGTCTCGATGAGTAGGGAAGAGAAGCAGTAAAAATCAGAGGGGCATGAAAGGGAAGAAGATAAAACTTAGTAAGCAGGAGAGGAAAGGAAACTTGAGGAAGGAAGCAGAAAGACAGCATTAGAGGAAAGAATTAAGACACGTGGGTATCCATGTGAAAGACTCGTGGCAATTTCATTACACATTTTCTTACTCCCTTCGATCAGACAAGGCATTTTTGTAGTTTATTCTTGCTGCTACTTGACGTTACTAACTTTAAAAAGCTAACTCTCGCATGAAGAAGCTAAAGCTGTATCACTTATTACTCTAGTTCGAAAGAATCAATAGAAACAATCGCAAGATAAAAAATAAAGTATATACTGCATATAAGTGTCCTCGGGGTAGAAGGGGTTACGTAATTTGCTAACCTAAAATAAGATACCCCACGAGGAAAATTCTCAAAGAAGTTTAAATGAATAAATATATACATGGTTGAGTATACCAGTCCCTTGAAGATGAACTGAAAATATAAAATAAAAATAAAGTCACGAAGGCATGAAGAAGTGGGAAGCAAAACAAGATGAGGAAGGTGACAAAGGGAGAGGAAAATAGAGAGGAATTTACTCTCGAGAAGTGGGTGAGGTTAGGGAAAAGAGGTGAGATGGGGGGGATAATGAAGAAATATGAAGACATAGGAAAACACAGAAAGAGTAAGAGAGCGGAGAGCAAACTGCAAAAAGAACACAAACGGAAAGGGTGAGTCGGGAGGAAATGAGAAAGGCAGAGAGATGACACAGAACCAAAAGAAGGCATGACAGAAACAATTACGAGAAGGAAGAGACACGTAACTTAAAAACAGCCACCAGTGAGTGCCAAGGCAAGACGATATGAAGACAGTAACCAGGCAAGAGAGAGGGCAGGTCTGGTGCGATAAGCCTCTGTGTGTGTGTGTGTGTGTGTGTGTGTGTGTGTGTGTGTGTGTGTGTGTGTGTGTGTGTGTGTGTGTGTGTGTGTGTGTGTGTGTGTGTGTGTCAGGTGAGGCATGGAGACATGGGGAGGGAGAGAGGAAGGGGGAGATACGTAGGGCACATGGGCCATGGGAGAGACACAACAAGGACCGGTGGAGTTGTTAACAAAGGAAGGGTAGAACAAGAGAACAGCACCAAAAAGAGAAGGCGAAATAGAAGATACTGGCCTAGGGAGGGGTTCACAGGATACGAGATATGGGAAGAAAGAACAAAATAGGAATGGATTACAAGGATAAAGGAATTAGAGGAGAAAAGGATATAAACACAAAAGGGGAAAACACAAGGAACTGATCCACGGAAGGGGTAAACAGAAAATGAGGTAAGAAGGGAATGGAGAAAAACAGAAGGAGGGATTATAAGGTAGGGCAGATTAAGGAGAGTGAAAAAAAGAGAGAGAAAATGAGCCTAAAATTAAACGAAAAAGAAATTGGTCTTACGGGCCGCCAGGTTTATAGGAGGCGAGGTATGTCAAAAGGCGAAATAATGGGAAAGACTGATTGTAAGGTGTACGCCAGAATACAATATAGATTTGGGTCATTAAAGCAGTGGAACAAGTCATTGGTCGATACGGGGTGAAGTGATGTCACGCTGTAACGAACCGGACGTGGAGTGAACCAAAGAAAGAGAGGAAGTTGAGAAAAAAGGAGATAATTATGAATGCAAGGAATCTGAGGAAGGGTGAACCATGGAGGAAAGAGATGCCAAGGAATATGCATTGAGTAGTGAAATGAATTAAACAAGCATAGTAAGAGAAAAAATAAAAATAAGATGAATGGAATATGACTCCTTTCTAATTAAGGAACATGAGATGATACTTAAAAAAAAAAAAAGTCTGCTACGTCAGATCCAAGCTGAACTAAAAAAAAAAAAGACTGAGGAAAGGGAAGGGGAGATGTGGAATAAGATGCGAGCTCAGTAAGCAGAGAGGAGGAGGAAATAAAAGAGAGTCAGGCCAAAGGATGAAGGGTGGGGCCAATAAAAAGGGTGACCCAAGGGTAAGGTGGGTCAGAGACCAGGTGGTTTATTTTTAGTAGCTCTGAAGTGATGGGACCGGAGGTAAATAAAGTGGAGTAGAAGGGAAGGAACGTGAAGGTGATGGTTATGGTGCTGGTATGGATGAGGTGTGTGTGTGTGTGTGTGTTGGATTGTGGTACTGTACATGAGAAGTTTTTTTTTTTTTTTTTTTTTTTAAATAACAGAACGGAGGAAGGAAAAACAAATGGGGGAAAAAAAATAATCCATACACCAGACTACTGGTGTCCTCCATTCATAAAATATCTATAACAGTTAGACTTGAACAGTTGTGGGTTTGAAATTTGGAGAGAGGAAAACAACTCTGGGGAAACGAGTTCCAGAGAGATGCAGTTCGGGGAATGAAAAGAATTCTGATAGGCCAGAAGTTCTGCAATATGGTTGAGTGACATTCCAGTCATGAGCGCTACCAGATGCCCGTGTAGCACGAGGGGAAGGCATGGAGAGGCGGCACCATGGACGCAACCTCGTCCCTGAGCACTTGCCAAAAAAATATCTGTAAAATAATGCAAGGGAGGCAACATTCCTTCTTACTTGCAGGGGAGGTAGTTTACATGTAATGGCAGGGTTGTTAATGATTCTAGCTTTATTCTGAATTTTGTCCAGTTGTCTCAATGCATATACATAATTGTGTATATTGGTGAGAGGTAAGGGTGGGACAAAGAGGAAAGAAGTAGAGAGTATGTGTGTGTGTGTGTGTGTGTGTGTGTGTGTGTGTGTGTGTGTGTGTGAGAGAGAGAGAGAGAGAGAGAGAGAAGGGGGGGGGGATGTAGGGCAAGGAGATTAGGAATGGGGTTATGGGGGTTGGGGTGTCTCGTGACCCACCTCCCCATTGATCACTAAAGGGGATGGACACACTGGGCTCCACAGGTGTGTGTGTGTGTGTGTGTGTGTGTGTGTGTGTGTGTGTGTGTGTGTTTTATGCAAAGAAGTCACCAATGTTCCAAGTCCAGAAAACTATTGTTCTTTCCAAGAAAACTTAACAAAGGACAACCGAAATCAGGATCAATTCTCTCGATTAAAGGGGTGGGAATCACAGAGTAAAATACAGACTGTGGAAGACAGTTCCAGAGTTAACCTGCTGCATATATGAATGACAAAGTATTAGTTAACTGTTCCATTAGAAAGTCAAACAGAAAAAAAGGACTAAACTGCGCTGTTGCATGGGTGCTAAGCGGCCGCCACAATGGAGAAGGAGTGTACCCGGACAACTTAAAAGAGTTATGGCCACTGAAACTGCGATAGTGAAGAGATAAAGATACAACGCTCCGGCGAACACAGGATGCTGAGAATTATTAAAAGAGGGGAGGTGATAAGAAGGGGTATTTTTTTTATCCACCCTGTCCGTAGGAGCTGTAAGTGGTATCCCCCCCCCCCCCACAACATGGACGGTGCACTCAAGAAAACGGCAAATATGACCTGCCCAAAAACAAACGCAGTGCACGGGAAAAGAACACGCAGAGTAAGCTTAGCCCACCCAATAATAACCAGCCACTTGAGAGTGAAGTTGGTATAGTTTTCACTTTGTCCGTGTGTCCGTGTTTCTGTTAGCACTTGAGTCAACTTCGCAACCGCTCAAGATATCATCACAAAATATTACACGTGTTTAGTAGGGGGAAAAAATAGATCACGAGGTTCGAAATTGGTGAAAGTAGGTCAAGTTCTGTGTCTTTTACCACGATACCATCGCCAACCGCTCAAAGAGATCACAAAATTTTACAGGTGTGCGAGTAGGGATGAAAATCTACGAGTTCGAAATTGATGAAAGTAGGGTCAAGGTCTAGGTCACATTTCTAGCTGAGCTAGAGAGATATATATTGGCTGGCTGCTGGTGTGGATTTCCCCTTTGTGGGGGCCTCTAGTTTGAAGTGGATCTGGAAGAGGAGAGAAACCACAAGGATGTTGAGAAAGTTGATCATGGATTGAACTGTGCATTGTTGAATATTATGGAACTAGCAAGGGTACCCACGGCGTTGCCCAGGCCAAAAGGCTAACACTCTAATCCTATATGTTCCTTTTCGATCATTCATTCTATTCCAGAAAGACCATGTACCTTTTATGCTTTTGAAGAGGGATCATAGGAAGGGTCCAGGAACATTCTATTTCAGTTTTCGCCGACGATAACGCACAGAACTTGTGCACACTTGTTTACAATAACCGGTGACCAAAAATGACATCCAACAAGTAGACCTCAAATGACCTCCGAGAAAGAGTCAACTTCACATATCCTATATTCGAACTGGAGGTCAGGTGTGTCTCCATGCCAAAAATTGGGCTGCTGGGTCCAGTCATTCGAGCGCGTATTACCGGTGACCTCAACTGACCTCAAATGACTTAGGTCAACCTCAAATAGCCTGTTTCCGAACTGGTGGTCATGTGAGTCTCCATGTCAAAAATTGGGCAGCAGGGGCACCCGGCGTTACCGAGGTCAATAAGGAAACTCTCTACGTGTGACCTTGAATGACCCATATCTGAATTTTGACCCTCCTTAAACCATCCTTGGGTCACCCTGATTCAGAATATATATGGGTCTGGTGGTCTCTGGCCAGTGGTTTGAAGGTGACTGAAGGACAAACAAACAAGCAAACAAACAACGTGCCTGTACACCAGGAAACCATTTACTACGCTGGGTGGTGACCATATAACCAAATTTTGGCGCCTGGTGGTTTAGTGGGTACTTACGGCGCTCCAGTCGGATTGAGCCGGTGAAGGTTTATATCCAAGGGGTGACTGGGGTTTACTGCTCACGTAATGCCACTCAGGGATGAGTGAGGCTGGTCACTTTCAACTTAAATGTCAGGACCAACTTGCCTAGCCTTGGGCTCCTACGCTCCTCATGGGGCAAAATATGAGTGGATATATATATATATATATATATATATATATATATATATATATATATATATATATATATAGAGAGAGAGAGAGAGAGAGAGAGAGAGAGAGAGAGAGAACAACAAATCTGTCTCTGTTTGAATGGACTGTATCAATCAATTTCTTAACTTCAAAGACGTAGTTTTTGTCTTCATGCTAGTTCTTGATTATATAATTCGGCCTGAGAGGGAGTCGAGACTTTTCTACGTGGATTGGTTGGATATAGCATTCAGGAACCTTTTTTCACCACTGTACTTCCGCTTTAAAGGTGAATACAATCACCTGATGGAAGGAAGAAAAAAGGAAAAAGCCGTCCTCGTTGTGAAAGCGGTTCCTCGTGACAAGCCTTATTTTCTACTACATATGCATAGGTCAGTTTAGAGACAACTTCTGAAGCTGAAGGACATTATTTTTTATTCTTGCTGCTTCCATACGGTTTTATTCAGCTGAGGACAAGCTTGAACTGAAGTTTTCGGTCTTTATTAACGGATTCAGCTCAATAGTTCTCTTCAAATCTGATTTTATCGTCTGGCAGGAGCAAGAATAAACAAAAAAATTGTACCATAAGTAAAATGGTTAATTTCCTTACGTATGATGACTTCTTTTTGTTATTTTTGTTACCACAACACACAAGGTTTCATCCAGGGGTGATTTCTGGTATAAAAAACATATGTTACTGAGGTCTCTAATATGAAGATAGCAAAAACAGTGTGAATATCAGTTCATCGTACTGAAGGGGTTACCAGAATTGCATCTTAATTTCAGCATCATATGTTGACATATTTAACGGGTTTTCCTTAAATCCCTATCAACATAACGTAGAACACTAATGCACGAAACACAGTCACTTGTAAAGCACTGTAAACACTTGAACATATGATAGCTGTTACTCAGTCTTAGCTGAATAAAATCGTCTGGTGTTAGCTAGAACATTATACTAGAGCTGTTCCGACCATAAGATATTTACTGGTATCAGTATTAACACTCAGGTTAATAAAATTGTCTTACATTAGCTGCAATATAGTTCTAGATTTGTGCTGCCCATAAGAGAAATAAGCTCCTTCACTGCAACAAGGGCAGTTGTTTGTGTACTGACTACAGAGGCTTTTGGGATAGTGGGATCACGAATCAAGCTGTGAGGGTGGCAGTCATCGCCATCCCCTTAGTTCAGTCATTGCCACTACACTTCGTCCATCTTAACACTCTCAGCCTAAGACCCACTCGCAGCTTTATAGATTGGTCTGAGGGTACCAGGAATAGAGCATAGAGTTGTCCAGATCGTGAGAAGGATAATAGAGTTTCTTTTTGCTCCTTTCAGCCACACTGATCTTTCTTCCTTCTTCCCCTGCATTAAAAAGACCGGAGACGACCACAAACGAATATAAAAGGAGTCACTGAAGTAAAAGAGACTGACAGGATTTCCTCTTACTGAACGCAGATCGTCTGGTTTAAGCCAGTGTATAATATCTATGACCGTCTACGACAGGGCAATGGTTTAGGTCTAAGCAGCTCAATACCTTCTGTTTTTGAGAAAATAACTATCTTATACCAGTCACCTTGCATAGAATATTAATTCCTTATAGCTTCCTCTGAACTCCTGAAACTTTCTTTCTTTAGGTTCGTCCAGGCTTTATTCACTTGGTTGCATCAGCTCCTATGTTTACTTGTTTCCGTATGACCCTGTGTGTGTTACAAACATCCTCACAATCGAGGCAACTTCAATATTCTCTCCAGATAATGCCAGATGATTTTATACACCTAGCAGCCAGGAACAAACGCATGGGAGTTACATTTTTTTCCTGATAAAGAATTTCTTCGATCAAGTCCCAATTTTTAAGCTTTTGTTTTTACCCTTTTATAATGATCTGTTCTTCCGTGTTAGTCTTGACACCACAGGGCCATTTATTCCAATTAGGAAAGTTTTTGTAATGAAGGTGCCAAAGATGGATTTATCAGTTTCTTCGACTACATATATCTTCCAAGCCTCATAAAATCGGAATGGAGAGAGAGAGAGAGATATAGAGAGAGAGAGCGAGAGAGAGAGAGAGAGAGAGAGAGAGAGAGGACGTCTTTTGACTGAAAAGATCCAATGCCAACTAAAAGAGGAGAAACTGACGCAGGAAGGTTGCGTTCACCAAAATTCTGCCTTTACTCTAACCTGGCCTAGAATTGCCATTTCTCCAGCTTTAGTGCTCAGCCGCAACGATAGATTAACAATAAAATACGATGCTAATCATGAAGAAGTGCTAAAGAAAACATGCAGAGACGTAGTATTGTCCTTTTCTTCCACCGACCTGAGAGTAATGGGTGAAAAGAACGAAAATCTAGGCCAGGTTAAGATAGACAGGGCATAGTGAGCTGACTCGTAAACCTCACTGTGTAAAATAATGATAATGATAGTGGGGTATTTTTACACAGGATTCACGTTCTACTGTTATAAATCATTATGTACAATTCGTCACATCAAAGGAAATACGGACAGCAGTGAAAAGATGATGACGACGACGACAACGACGACGCTGACAACACGACGCCGACAACGACGATGATGGTGACGATGGTAATGCTCTTTCATTCTTTGCTATCTCCTGAAGATGTGAATACACGAAAGGGCTCGGGATTTATTGTGTTTCCTTTTCCTTGTGGATATCAGCATATCAATGAATCACGTGTTATTGATTTAATTGTGAGCATATATATATATATATATATATATATATATATATATATATATATACATATATGTGTGTGTGTGTGTGTGTGTGTGTGTGTGTGTGTGTGTGTGTCCAAAGTTTCACAAGAAGAAAAATCACTTATAATTTAAAGATCATGCAAAGCCTACAGAACAGGGTATAAATCAACATAACTGCCAATAATTCATTGCATACAAAACTATTGCTTCCCTTTGTAAGGAAGGAATGGAAACTTGAGGAGTATTTAAAGCGTTTGAAGACATTCTGTGGGAAGAACTGAGACAGGCAGATGAAGCCTGCAAGACGAGGCGGAGGGGCGGGGAAAGATGGAGGAAGAGGGAGGAGGGTCCTGGGAAGATGAAGGGGGAGGATGAAATGTGGAAGTGTTCAGTATTGTTGTACTAGCAGCTTGCACAGTATATTGACTCTTATCGTCGACATACACCCTCTAATTCAGCTGTTATGTATTTCCATTAGGATTCCATGATATGCTATAGATTAGGCAACAGTTATAATGAACGAATATTTCGGTAAAATATTAAAAATCATAAGTATACTAGTTTCATTATTATTTTCTGTTCATACTACTTATACAGCCAACCATCAAAGAGTAATTAGCAAGAATTGGACCAATCTTCCTCTGATAAAAACAAGCAATGAGGATAATTTCGCTAGTGGGCGAAATCGTTGTGAAATACTCTCTCCCTCTCTCTTGGGGGCAGGGTGGCTCAGTGGTAGAGCGCCCGACTCAAGACCGAAGGGTCGAGAGTTCGCGCCCTGTCCGGGTAGCTGCCCTGCTGGGAGAGGTAGCGCTCTTCCGTCACCTAGCGGGGCTATATGATTGATCAAGGTCTAGCTCGGGGAATTCATTTCTCCATTTCATTCTCTCTCTCTCCCTCATAGCCGATGATCCGGCACCGTGCTGGATTTTGGCACTAGGTTCTTATTGTTGTTGTTGTTGTTCTTCTTCTTCTTCATCATTTCTCTCTCTCTCACTCTCTCTCTCTCTCTCTCTCTCTCTCTCATCCATCTGCCCACTCGCCCACCTACCCACTCATCCATCCAACACAACCCACCGACCCCACCCCGGTCGCCCACCCTGCCCATCCACCTGGGAGAACCACCCATCATGGCCATCCACCTGCCCACCCACTACTGCCACCCACGAAGCTCACGTACCCTACCACCCAACACATCCACCCACTCACCTATCCATCCTGAAGCCATCCAGCCACCCAACCCACCAACCCAACCACCCACCCAGAGCACCCCGGCCACGTAATCTTCTCAGCCACCCAGACGGCCCACCGTACCCACTCACCGTAGAAACCCACTCTGCCCACACATTCAGAACACCCATCTTGCTCACTGACCCCGGCCACCCATCCTCCACATCCACGAATGCCACCCACCTCACTCACCTAACAATACCATCCATCACATCCATCCACCCACCGCACCCACCCACCTCGCCCTGAATATTGACCCAGCCTGCCCACACTCAACCCGGGGAACCCACCCATTATATCCACCCATTCTTCCCACCGACCCACCATTTCCACCATTTGGCCCAACACCCTTCTTACCCAACCCCATTCACGCCCACATCCCACCCACCCATTCTAACCCCACTCGTCCACCAAACTCGTCCCGTCCAATGTTAAACTAGCTAACCCTCCCAACCACCCACTGATCCAGCCACTCACCCATCCAGCCCACCCCACGCATCCACTCACCAGCTCATCTACCCTAACGATCACCCACTGATCCAGCCACTCACCCATCCAGCCCACCCCACGCATCCACTCACCAACCCATCTACCCACCCGACCACTCACTGATCCAGCCACTCACCGATCCAGCCCACCCCACGCATCCACTCACCAACCCATCTACCCCCACAGCCCACAACCCACCCCAAGCCACTCCACACACCCACCCAACCAATTCACCCCACCTTTACCAACCATCCTGCCCAGTGCCCACCCACCCTGGTAATGGATTGAACCACCAAATCCACCACTCCAACCTCATCAGCCCCACCCACCCAACCAACTGACTCCAACACACACACACACACACACACACACACACACACACACACACACACACACACACACACATATGCACACACACACACACACATATGCACACACACACACACACACACACACACACACACACACACACACACACACACACACACATATGCACACACACACACACACACACACACGCACGCGTGTGTGTGTGTGTGTGTGTGTGTGTGTGTGTGTGTGTGTGTGTGTGTGTGTGTGTGTGTGTGTGTGTGTGTGTGTGTGTGTGTGTGTGTGTGTGTGTGTGTGTGTGTGTGTGTGTGTGTGTGTGTGAGCAGGCTATACCGCAAAGAGATATCACGAGCATATTACTAGAGGAGAGGATATGTGTTCAACACCTTCAGTATGGTGGAAAGGGAAGACAGCTTTTTGTGGTCAATGCTACAGGTTATAGTCAAGTGTCCTGGAATTAGATCATACTGAACAGTACTTGGGAGGAAATAACCTCAGAGATCCATTGAATATCTGCTGACATGCCATCTCTTGTACTACGTAAGGATAGTTTCACACTTCAATGAATCGACTCGCAGATTATGCAAACTTACCAAAATTTATGTTAATGTATGATTTAACTTATAAAATGTGTGGACGCTAGTAATATTAAAATCTTATTTCATAAGGGGTGATGGGTGTGTGACACGTAATACTGCTGGATCCCAGGCAAGAGGCTGCCCAGTCTATGCCCAAAGTCGGAAACACACAAAAAATATCGATTTTCAAATTAAAGATTATGTAAAGCATACACGAGCAGGAATAATGAAACATAATTGTCAGTGACTGATTGCATACAACACTTTTGTTTCCTTTGTACGGTAGGGATGGAAACATTTATAGAGTGAAGACTATCGGAAGAGCTGAGAGAGGCAAATGAAGCCGGCAAGACGATGCAGAGGGATGGGAAAGGAGGGGGGGTGAGGGAGAGGATTAGGGGACGATGAAAGGGGAGGACGTGAGGTGGAAGTGTCGAGTTACTGGCAGCTTGCACAGTACACTGACTCATATGTTCGATATACACCCTTCATTGTGGCTATGTTATGAATGTATTTCCACTAGGGTTTCATATGCTATCCAATAAGCAAAAGCATTAATGAGCGAATAGTTCAGGAAAATATTAAGTACCATAACTATACCAGTTTCACTATTACTCACTGTTCATACTGTTGAATGATAATACAGTAAAACAGTAATTTGTAATGTTATGTTAAAAGAGATGGTACTTTATGAGTGATGCTGGTCCATGAATGATGGTGGGTTATGAGAGATGGTGGTTTATGAGTTACGTTGGGTTATGAGGCTTATGAATGATGGTGGGCTATAAATAATGAAGTACTATGAGTGATGATGGGCTGTGAGTGATGATGAGTTATAAATGATATTTAGTTATGAGCGATGATGGGCAGTGAATGATGATGGGCTGTGAGTGATGTTCGGCTATGAGTGATGATAGGCTATAAGTGATGACAGGTTAGAATTGATGATGGATTACGACAGATGAAAGGCTATGAGCGACGATGATCTATAAGTGATGATGGGTTATGAGTGAAGATGGTCTGTATGTGACGATGGGGTATGAGTGATGATGGGCTATGAGTGATGATGGGTTATAAGTGATGATGGATTATAAATGATGGTGGGCTATGAGTGATGATGGGTTATGAGTGATGATGGGTTATAAGTGATGATGGATTATAAATGATGGTGGGCCATGAGTGATGATGGGCTATGAGTGTTGGTGGGTTATGAGTGATGATGAGCTATGAGTGATGATGGGCTATGATTGATTTTGGGTTATGAGTGATGATGCGTTATGAGCGATGTTGGGTTATTAGCGGTGATGGACTATGAGTGATGATGAGCTGTGAGTGATGATGGCCTATGAGTGATGATGTGTTATGAGCGATGATGGATTCTAAGTGATGATGGGTTATGAGTGATGATGTGTTATGATGGGCTATGAATGATGTTGGGCTATAAGTGATGATGGATTCTATGTGATGATGTGTTATGAGTGATGATGTGTTATGAGTGATGATGGGTTATGAGTGATGATGGGCTATGAATGATGTTGGGCTATAAGTGATGATGGATTCTATGTGCTAATGGGTTATGAGTGATGATGGATTATGAGTGATATTGGGTTATGAGTGATCATGAGCTATGAGCGATGGTAGATTATGAGTGATGATGGGCTATGAGTGATGATGGGTTATGAGTGATGATGGGCCATGAGTGATGATGGGATGTGAGTAATGATGAGCTTTGAGTGATGATGGGTTATGAGTAATGATGGGCTATGTGTGCTCTCGGGTTATGAGGGACTGATGAGCTATGAATGACAATGACTGCAACGAAACCGATCAACCAGACAACCAAGCCAACACACCCCATCGCATCCCGGATCACAGCCAGTCTCCCGTTCCGTGATTCGTGATGAACCCAGGTTCCGGGCTCCAGATGACATCCCTCCTCACTTCCCGGAAGAATCAAGCCTTCCCCGTTCCGCGACCATCCAACAGGCAACAACCAAGCTAAGCAACCAACCAAGCCAAGCAAGCTATCAACTAACCAAGGCCAACAAACACACCAATCCAATCAATCGGACAATCCAACCAACGGACCAATCCAATCAATCAACTAACCAAGCCAACCAACCAACACACCCCGTCACATCCCGGATCACAGCCAGTCTCCCGTTCCGTGATTCGTGATGCACCCAGGTCCCGGGCCCCAGATGACATCCCTCCTCACTTCCCGGAAGGATCAAGCCTTCCCCGTTCCGCGACCATCCAGCAACCAAGCCAACCAACAGACCAATCCAATCCATCAACTAACCAAGCCAACCAACAGACCAGTCCAATCAATCAACTAACCAAGCCAACCAACAGACCAATCCAATCAATCAACCAATTAACCAAGCCAACCAACCTGACAATCAACCAACCAACACACCCCGTCACATCCCGGATCACAGCCAGTCTCCCGTTCCGTGATTCGTGATGCACCCAGGTCCCGGGCCCCAGATAACACCCCTCCTCACTTCCTGGATGGATCAAGCCTTCCCTGTTCCGCGACCATCCAGCAACCAAGCCAACCAACAGACCAATCCAATCCATCAACTAACCAAGCCAACTAACCAGACACTCCAACCAACAGACCAATCCAATCCATCAACTAACCAAGCCAACTAACCAGACACTCCAACCAACAGACCAATCCAATCCATCAACTAACCAAGCCAACTAACCAGACAAGCCAACCAACAGACCAATCCAATCAATCAACTAACCAAGCCAACCAACCAACACACCCCGTCACATCCCGGATCACAGCCAGTCTCCCGTTCCGTGATTCGTGATGCACCCAGGTCCCGGACCCCAGATGACATCCCTCCTCACTTCCCGGAAGGATCCAGCCTTCCCCGTTCCGCGACCATCCAGCAACCAAGCCAACCATATACAAAGACAAGCAACTAGACAAACAACCGGACAGGCAACCCAACGAAGCCTGCCGCCCAGCTCTTTCCTTGTACGGCCACAGTTCGCTTCACCTGTGCGGGGGTGGACTCGATCTCACCCGCCACGGTGGCATCAGCAGAACCTACCGACTCGGCTGTCACAGCCGGGCGAGGGATAGAATTTTGGAACTTCTACTCTACAATCCGGACCGAGTTTATCCAGTCTGAGCATACCTTTGCACTTTATGTACATTTAATATTGTCTGATGAAGATAAATGAATACCACGTGCGTTGCACAGAACAAGAAAAAAAAACGGTACATACAAAAAAAAAAAAAAAAAAAATCTAGCTGCCGCCGACTGCACCTCATTCAAACCGGATTTACAGCCTGTGAATATAAAATCTATAAACTGGTTGTGACGTATAGCATAAAACTTTCAGTTACACTATCGTGTTTGGGAAGGCTCTGTATATATGGTTAACGGAAATAATCGGTAATAATTACTCGTTATAAAGTGATAATAACATTGGAAAATTATGGTGCAAAAATGTTTTCTTAAATCTACGATTGTACTATTGTACTTTTACTTTGTGTGTGTGTGTGTGTGTGTGTGTGTGTGTGTGTGTGTGTGTGTGTGTATCGGGTATTTGGCCTCACTGTTGTATTCTTAAAATATTTCTTCGTTGGATGTTGTATAACAGATTGTGATTAAAGTTATAATGACCAAATAAATAAAAGAGTGAAGTAGAAAGGGACGAGTAAAACGAAAACATAGAGAAAGGTGAGGAAAGGAGGTAAAATTACGCGAATGTTTGAGTAAGGCAATAGTTCTAGTCACATTGCATTGCAATATACACTGTGCACCGAAGACCTCTTGTTCACCAGACCTGCAGTGTCAAAATGCAATACGATCAAATTTAGGCTAATTGTCCAATAAACAACATTCAAAAGAGTATAAAGTCGAAGTATCCAAGGTAATTGGCTGAGGATGAGGTGCTTGAGGGATGCCAAAGCTTACCAAACGACGATCCCGGGTCGCTCTTATTCCACGTAGGGACTGTGGAAAGAACAGAACATAACCTATAACTGGGGTGTTACTTAGTATATAATATCCGACTGTGTCTACGTATTGAGCAAGTCTTTCAACACAGAATGAGGTAAAAGAATATTTTAATAGTCATAAAACATACATCATGCATTTGTATGAGAGCACTTCTTCCCTAGTAATTTGTTTTGCATGTTGCTCCTCATTATTCTCTGGTATGTTATTTATTTCCCTTTAATGTCGACATGGTGCTGAAGAAGAGTGTTCATGCTGTGGCACCGATATAATCAGCTTTAGAAACGTCTTTCACCTCCCTTCATATCCCCCGAAAGGAGGTTGGTAAACTACAAGAAACCGACAGTTTCAACCAAAAGTGTACCTAGTTCACGGCCAAGGGAGCTTTCGTGGTTGTAGCAACAGCAACACCAGCTGCAGCAAACCTATACTAGCCTACTATCGACATGTCACCAGTAACATGAAACGGATGGTCAATGAGCAACAGAAAACAATTACCAGTAAAGAAGAAACGTTATTAAGCGTCCTTTGCCAACGACAACATGGCTACAAGACGCTGGTGGTGTCCCTCTCGTGGTGGCGGGGGGCGGCGGTCAACACAACACGGCCTCGTAGTTTTAACTTTGCTCTAGTTTTACTTAGGCATTTCTTTTCTCAGCTTAAAGAAACCTTATTGACCTTGATGGGTTTAACATAGGTTTTATTAAGCCCTGTAGCACATGAGTCCTTTTATATTATAAGAAACCGTCTAGTGTGAGTAGAAATATGACGATTATAATATAACAA
Source organism: Coenobita brevimanus (assembly GCF_032717465.1). Classification (NCBI taxonomy): domain Eukaryota; kingdom Metazoa; phylum Arthropoda; class Malacostraca; order Decapoda; family Coenobitidae; genus Coenobita; species Coenobita brevimanus. Next base: position 4,187,234 of record NC_137023.1, on the reverse strand, counting down.
CCAGCTTGCAGGAGAACATTAAGACGCGCAATGCAGATTTCATCACTTGTGAAAAAATGTATTAAGTCTAATTCCCCATCCAAAGAGAATACTATTTAAAAACGTCGTGATTTTTTTTTTCTTGCAGATGCACCCAACTCCCCCCACACAAGAATCATACATAATCTTATCAAGAATGAGTTTCGAAACATCCGACTACAGATAGGTCACAAAAACTTACTGCAGCCAAAAGCCAAAAGATTAACCTTCTAAATACAGGTAAATCAGATTGTATAAACCCAGCATATCCACAAGATTAAATCTGTCGATTCAGTGGAATCGATCGCATAAACCCAGCGCATAACTTTTTCAAATCGGTGACGTATTGAAGCCAGGCCAGCCAGAGACGCCATGGCAAGGCATCTGTTACTCTGTAGTGGGGGTGGGGGCGGCCCTCACAACCCAGCACACGTTATTTTATTATTTTATTTACTTTTTTAGTGTATTTGTTTATGCAAGTTTGTCCTTCCGCTTTATTCCTTTCAGTCCAGTGACTTATCATACCTGACTTGTTTTGTATATTACACCTTTATTTCCCCGTGTATGTTATGTATGTCCATCACCAACATGGCCTCAATCAATTAAGGTGTTGCTGCGCCCCAAGGCTTATCTGAAACGTGAACCCAGTGGACTGCAGGCTTAAGCTGCCCTTCTTCAGTCAATCATTCTTTCGGGGAACAGGGAAGTAGTTGAGGAACGTATGTATAACCAGGCTGTTGAGCCGCCCGGTTATATCAGCGCCACCAAGTGCAGGCGTCCCTCTCCAGCACAAACAGGTAAGTACAAAAGGATAATAAGGTGTAACAGGCAGAAATATATGGCACAAGAGTTGTTACCAATGCCTCTGAGCCAACGAGAATACGACTCCTAAACCGTCGAGCTGAAAAGGAAAACATCAAGAGGAAGGATAATATATATGAAACAAATAAGAAAAGTATATAACAAAAGGACCAGGACAAGCATTAGTGAACCACCCCTTCACAACGATGACATCTTTCATCTTATTCTTACTGCCTTCAGACGATTTGATTCAGCTTTGCAATGGGTTAAAGCAATCCCCCTTATCCCCACTCACCTGATGTCTCCCTCTCGCCCTCTCACAGGCTAAACAACGTGATCCGATGCTAAGAAGAGGACAGTTATCTCAGTTGTTATTTAGTGCCGAGGTTGACAATAAAGGAGAATAGAACACATAAATAAATCAATGAATAAATAAATCAATAAACATTTATGCAAATAAAATAAATTAATAATGAAAGACAAACATGCAGACGGACACAGAGAGACAGATAGATAGATAAATAGATATAGACAGACATTGAGAAAAATAACTTCCCCGTGGGTTGTGTTGTGGTGGCCGAGCCTCACCACCACGAGGGAAGATCCACCAACGCTGCCACGGCGTCGCTGGCTACCACAGCCTCGTGAATTAACGCTGTCATTATGCTCTGGCCGGTCACACTCATAGGTTCTGTTGGCCTCTTTTCCCTGTTCAACCAGCCGTATAATAACCCTGAGACTTGGATACAATGTCAGTGTTATGGGTCTTATTCTAGACGAAGAGTGTGACTTAGACAAACGTGTTGCACATAGGCATTGATTATAAAAGTAGATTAAGAGGTTTCTTAGCATCCTTTCCTTACCGATTCATTCTGCACACAGCACCTCAGTATCCTCTTGTACTGTATGTTTTACATGCAAACCATGTCCATATAAAAAAGATATAAACAGCATACAGGCGAGTGTTACGGTGTCATGTGCAAAATAAATCGATTTGGAAGAGATGCTAAGAAGCCTCTTGCGCTGTTTTTAATATCTTCCTAAGACTTCTTTCTCTTCTTCTTTCAATATAAAGGCGTGCTTAAGATTCATGTTATCTCTACGTATTATTATGGGGCTGGGCAGGGATCGCCTTCACGTGGTGGCCTAGATATGACTCCTAGTAACAGCAGTAGTCAAGACACGGTACTTGACTAATTTTATTTCACTAGTCAATTTTTAGTCCTTACCTAACTGATATTTTCAAAACTATAGACAACTGTCCAATATACTCGTAGGCTTCCTGTATGTAGTTACAGTCCTATGGCGCTACTAAGCCATCACCACCAGGTAAGATTCAGCTTTTATGAAATAGGCTTTAATAGTGAAATTGTTACCGGTTTTTATATGCAACCTCTCTTTTTCGAAACATCCCTCATACGCTGAGCAAAATCGTGATGCGATAGCAAGAACTAAATAGAATGTACATCACTGTACTGAAGAAGTTAGTGTGTGTGTGTGTGTGTGTGTGTGTGTGTGTGTGTGTGTGTGTGTGTGTGTGGGTGGGTTTGGACTTATTCCTCTGGCTGTGTCATGACTGAATGCTGTGGTGTTCAGTCCGGGGCAGAAGCTGCTTTGCTGTTCCACTGCGTCAGTTTCACACGTGGGACATGTCTGTCTCCTTCCTATATAACGCATCATCTCAAAGAAAATAATTTGGGTCGGAGAAACATATCAAGCCTCTAACTTAGGATTATTAGCCAGTCGAGGAAAGTGAAAAGCAAAGGTGAAAATTAGACTAACTTGTGTCCCTGACTGTACTTGATCAATATTATAAGATACAATCGTATTCTGCCCAGTTATAATGTTGCCTAGGATAAAGTGAATTTTCAGAGAAGGGAATGTTAATAATTCGATCTTTTCAAATATTACTGGGCTGTCAGTTTTATGGAGAAAAGAAATGGAATTAAAAATGGAAGACTTAGATGAATTACCATATTGACTGTACTCATGGACACGCACACCGAATAAAAACAAGGTTATTGCTTGATATTTTTCGCTGCAGAAATACCAGTTTCGTAGAGTTTGGATGTGCGGTTTACTAACAAATAATCAATTAGCATGTAATTATGAGACGACTAAACACATTTCCATTAATATCATAACACTGCTGGTCTGCTGGGTATAAATAACAGTTCTAAATGCGTTGGCGTCGGCCAGTTTGCGGTGGGTGGGTTGGTAGGCGTTTGCTTGCCACCCAGCTGACGTTGGTTCGAGTCCCGCAGACCCCCTGGCCCGGAACAGGGCGCAGCGCAGGACCAGGACCGACTGACCCCGTGACTGGCCTCCCCCACGACCGTGACCACAACAGTGACTACGCTAATGATGCTTCAGGAAGAGTTAAGCTCCTTCGGGAGATACTGTGTTTGGGGTTCACAGTTTTCAAAACGTCCCCCTTCTGTGGTATCACCAGCCATGTCTGGTTAGGCCTCACCATCGTATAAAGTCCTCACAAAGACTTTATGCTACATTTTAACCCCCCCCCCAAAAAAAAAAAAAAAAAAAAAAACTCTTGATTCTGGTAATGATGATAAGTTATAATAATCACACTAAATAGCGTTCTGGGTTAACGAATTTCTGAAAGTGGGTAAACAGTGATATTACCTAATGCTGAAAAAATAAATGCAGTGTAATGTAATGTGTGTGTGTGTGTGTGTGTGTGCATTTTCATTATTTTCGGCTTTAATAAGCGGCCTCTGGGATAAAAGAATCAGTAACCTATTCAGTAAACTGACGTCTTTATTCTTGCTTACCCAAACGTTTTTTTTTTTTACCTTAAGGAAAACTTTTGCTGAAGGGGTACAAACAATACCCCTCGCCCCTTACATATATTACTCATCTAAAGAAACTCTCGTGCCGAAGTGGTTAGAGATAACTGACCGTATTTTAAACGAGTCTAATAAATTTTTCCGACAAGAAACCTTCAATATAATTAATTATTATCACACTTTTTGTTTGTGTTTGTGTCTGTATTTTTGCTCTGATCATTCTACTTATTTTATTGGTAAGTGTCTGGTATTCTCTTGTTACTTTGCCTTGGCCCAAAATCATTCTTTTTCCATCTTGAATGCTGATGTTGTACTTACAGACTAACACTTCAATATGATCATGATAACGAAAAACTGCTATGGGAAGAATGCAGAGCCGTAGCATTGTGTTAGTGGCTGTCCCCTAGCTACGCAAAATAAATTGCAATTGGGTGAATGTCTGAGGCAAATTAAGAAGATAGTATAGCTGTAGGTGTGAAAATATCATCATCATCATCATCATCATCTCTTTTTCCCTCCCCATGATGAGATGAGGAAGGGTTCTGAGAGCCAGAAGTAAACTGGTAGAATGAGATGTTAGCCAACTTTTGCCCAGCTGAATGAGCCACACTGCCACTCACTCACCATTCAAGCCTCCGGAACCCTGACCCCACCTCATAGATTAGAAAATTTATTTCGCAAGTAGCTTCACACTCACCCGTCTGTCAGTGTCAACCCGACAACTGCCAAGTTATAAATATGGATAAAGAGTTCTATACATAACTAAAGCAAAGTTTATCAGTACAGTCCAGTATCCATTAAACTTATAATGTTGTAGTTTTTGTTGTGGATGTGAAAAGTGTTCTAGTTTTGAGTTACCGTAAAAGATGTCCAAGATTTACTGAGTCTGATTATTTTTTTTTCCTTTGCCCTAAAGATGACTGCATTGCGACTACATTAACATGTGGAGAACTTAAACGAGCTTAAAGTTTATCAAAAATAATATTATGAGTTAACCTAATTTCAAAATATCGTTCAGTTAATTCTGTATATCTATCTACTTATGTGTTCAAAACGATTTTTATATAATTCTGTGATATGTCATCAACAATACGTCCAGTGCATGATGAACTTTTATGAACTACTAAAACAGTTGTGTTCATAGTTCTTGGGGTTGGATGGAGAAGAAGGAGGAGGAGGATGGTATCAGGTCGCATCCTAAATGCCAGACCATTCTTGATTCTCTGGTTTGGGATTCGGCAAAGATTGTGTAACACTTTGGACTGAGGTTGCTTAAAGAAAAAAAAAAATCTGATCTCTCTCCATATTTCATGATTAAATTTTGAACTATAGAAAAACAATTACTGAGAAGAAAGTTGCGCTAATCTTAGCATATGACAATTCCACTGCACATGAAACTTCACTGCTTAGTTTTTATGTTTCAGTGCCATGTTTTTCCTCTTACCATGTTGACTGATATTAAACAGGTAATCCAAACTACTGTACACACTATTAGGTTAGGTTGACACCATGTAGCAGTATTACCAATGATAATGTATTATATAAAGACGGGTTTATATCCTTCTAACTCCGAAATTTACGTATATTATGATAAGTAATGAAATATTCGGAAACCTTGCGTCAGGCAAGAAACACCATGCGAAACTAACAAAGAAATGAAATGACATGGCACCACGATATACATATATATATATATATATATATATATATATATATATATATATATATTGAAGATCGGCATCATTTAGCAGAGAATTAATGCACACACACACGGAGTTGCAGACTCATGAAGATATGCGAGATCAATTTGCCAGGTTTGTGTTTTTGAAGTGTGTCAGATGTGTCCTTTAAAGACTTTTCAATATAATGAGTCTCACCTCTGCTGAATAACCTCACCTGGAGAGTGTAGATAAAAAAAAAAAAAATGAGAACAGTGTTCGTGTCATAAGATAATTCACTGTAGGAACGCTTGTTGAGAAGAGATAGTTTCGTGTACTACCAAGTTAAAAATAACTTGTGCAACTCCGGTTACGTGATACAGACAATGAATAAAAATACAAGCCTCTCAGGAATCTTATTCTCAGTTATTTCTTTGCATAAAAGTAAACACAGATCTGGGATTCGATCCGAGGACAGTATAGGTTTAGTTTCTCATCTCACCCACCATGCAAAAGGGCCAATGTAAATATATGTAGAAAATTAGAAACTGTACGGACAAAATTTTTACGTGCTTGTCTTTTCACATATTTAATATAATCTATCAGATGGTAAAACTATGAAAAGGTCTGTCTGTGGGCGGCAATGTCTGTTAAAAATGAGGATGAGAATGAAATGATGGTTGTTGAGAAAGACAGGCTACTGACTCAGTGTAATTGCTGGTGAACGAAGACTGGAAGTGGTGGAAGAATTTTATGTCATGGCAGTTAAAGAAATAGGCGGTAATTATGATAAGTGGAAAGATAATTAAGCTTTAGCTACGTACTAGGAAGAAAGAAAAAGAAAAATGAAACGATAGAAAAAAAAAAAAAAAAACTAAGTGGTACTGAACCCAGACAATGAGTTGGGTGGTAGACTGTCCCTCCCGCTCCGCCATGCACGGGAGGGACGCCATGCAGATTATTACTGTATATTCTTGTTACTGTCAAACGCTTACATGTTGTCATGGCCAGATGTGTCCCTCATATACAGCACACTTTCACTTCAAGGGGAATATCTAAAGCTGAATAATGTAGATAGGGGACAATTAAAATACATTACAAACAGACGTTTACTACTCAACTCACTGGTAACGCGTCCAAAGTAGACTTTTTCGTACAACTACCAGCTGAATAATAGCTGCCACTCCTGTCACGTGCAAAATATGATAAAGCAAAGATAAAACATAATTAGATAATAGATTAAATAATACATAAAAAGATTCACTTAGTGGCCACGAACCCGGGGAATGAGTTGGGTGGAAGTTCACCCTTCCCGCCCTGCCATGGGAGTGACAAAACAGAAGGATGGAAAATCGCTGAGTGTAGGAATTATCTTTCTCGCTGCAGAATATTTACTTAGCATCGAATTTCGGCCATTGTCAGACGTTTATATTCGAGAAATCTACGGATTCGAAAGTTAACAAGGCTGTCATGATTAACGTTTTGGCCGATATTAAAGAACTTCGAACTTTATTCCAAGCAAATATCAATGAAGATATTAGGGTAAAGTCCATTGCTCTAGGTAAAGATCCATCACATCCCTACAGCATTATTTTACGTCATCCCTCTCACCACAGAAAAAAACAAAAAAAAAAAAAAAAAAAAAGCCTCAATATCCTCCTTACTCTTCCTCCCCCCAACACACAAACACATACCTGGTAAGTTACCAACAACACACATCCATCACAGGCATTCAAGACCTTCCACCAATGTACCGTACATCTTTCCTGAACCACCACCCAGACATCCACCCCTCAGATCCTACCCTACCCAGAGAGACACCAGGGCACTTAGACAGACTACGATGTGGCCCTCACCCTTCCCTGCTACAACACCAACCCAATATACAACGCACAAACAATCCTCTATGCCAACACCGTAATGCAGCCACTACACCACACCACAACACTAACCCCATGCACCTCACTGTTACAACACAGACACTCAATATAAACTCAGTAAGAGATCTCTGGTAGCGCCCTGATGAAGTGGCCTGTTACATGTGGGCCACTGGTTTCAAGTCAAGATGAGCCCTTTCCAATGACTGTGGGACGGGTTCGACATATCGTAATTATCAGTACTTTCACATACAGGGATCCATCTTAAGTTATATAGAATCGGATGTTGGTAGTAAAAACTTTGATAAAGTCATCCAATTCAGTGAGTTAACTTCGCAGAACAAGTAAAAAAAATATTTGTGCTACCCGGATGTGGTCTTGGGTATTTGACTTTGCTAGGTGAGTGTGCCTAACAGGGCAACCATTCCCACCCAGCCAGACATTGCTGCGTAGTGAGTATTTGCTGGAAATTATGCACTCGTGGGGGGGGGGGAGGTCACTGGTTGTCCAAGGGGCAGCTTTTACATGCTTTTCCCTTTCTCCCACCAACGATCTCTCCTGTACTGAATAATCATTCACGGCCGTAGCAATAATATATAAAGTCACAGGACTGTAGTCCACTATGCTTTTGTCTGAAGTTCTTTTCCTCTTCAGTTCCAGGAATTAAATTTCATTCTTTGTAGCCCCATATAATTTTATTCAGCTTTGGGGAGAGTTTTTGATTTGGACTGGTTAGGTACAGCCTTCATTATCATCATCACTATATTGTTTAAACTCTAGAATGACCTAAAATTACCATCTTTTCTTATCTGATACCGAGTTGCAACAAGAGGCTTCCACATAAATACAATGCTAGTCGTGAAGAAGTGCTGTGGGAGGGGTGTAACACCGTAGCACTGTCGTTCGGTCACTGAGGTATGTGGCTTTAGTTGAAGAAGGACGAATATCTTGGAAAAATTAAGGCAACAGGACTCTAATAATCCTCCTTCTCTTGACAGAAAAAATCATCAAGTGGAAGCAGGAAATACAGGAATAAACATCACGGAAAGAAAAGGGTTTACCACTTCACTCCGATGACGTATTTCTCATGTTATTCTTGCCGCCTTCGGACGCTTTTATTTAAATTAGAGATATTTTTCTAACAAGAAGAGGTTAGCTAAAGCCGACATTTACCCCTTCACTATGAGATCCGGGTTGGAAGGTCAATAAAACAGTCCCGTGGTGGCAGGATGTAAAAAAAAAAAAAAAAAAAAAAAAAAAGTCATCGGACTGAAGAGAGGATATCACAAACAAAGCAGTAAAGAAGGAAAAAACAGCAACAAAGGAAGTCATCCACAATTCAACCATTTTATTAGCCTTGCTGGCTGGGTCTGCCAAATACCGTGCTCTTTCCCACCCTTCAGGTTATTGCTGCATTTTGATTATTAGTGCGATTTTTTAAAACCAATAACTTGGGGAACATCATGTAAATGGCGAGACAGGGAGGGAAATAGTGAGATATATATAAGCCTGTCAGAATAAAAAGCTGGTGGGCGCGCCGCAGTGCTACACTGATAGGGTTTTTATTGTTTTTAGTTCTCCTGTGCAAAAGTTTATCATCTGCGGGTTATAACTTATTCAGATCTTATTAAATTTACCTCTTCACTACGATGGGTCACCGGTAAGTCACACAAAAATCATCTGGACGTACAGTAGCTGTTATTAAATATTAAGTCTTTGAGCAGGAGAGGTAGACCGCTTTCACAACGATGACGTCATTTATTCATTATTTCTTATTTTCTTTTCCCACCTAACGAGTTGGTTAAGTCTGGCGCAGCGCTGCTGTAGTGAAGTGATAATGGAGGCTGTATCTAACTCCTCTAGTTTGATGTCTTTACGCAGCTGAATAAAATCGTCATTAAGTAGCATGAGTAAAACGAAAAACACGTCAGTGGATTGAAGGAATTAATACAGATTATTTCTTAGACCTCTCTCCTACCTAAAAATGTATCTATGTGAATGTATGTATGTATGTATATTATATAACACTATGTTATATCTGTTATCTATATATCTATCTGGGTATCTATTTATCAATACATAGGCTACATACACACATACATAAACATATATTCGGTACAGGAAATTATCATGGCGTGCTTGCACACACCTGCCATGGCCCCACTAAGAGTTATTGCAGGTAACGATGATAAGTATTCCACATGACACTGGAGACTCTGTATCATTTGTTCATAGTCTTTTATTTTACATTACACTTGTGTTTCCTTTACTACCTTAGCGAGGTAAATTATGTCGGTACTTGAGATATATAAGTAAGAAAGATATATCAGTGAGCAATATAAACAAATAAATCTTCAAGCACAAGATGTTTTTTCCCCTTTCACATTGAATGCAGTCCTACAGTTCTCCCTCTTTAGCTTGGCGGAGATTTGCGCTGTTCTCCAGCTTACTTCCTGAAACTCAGTGGTAGAAAAACACCATGCTACGGCAATTCAAATTTGCTTGTCTACAGTATTATTCAGCGACATGAGAGGGACAGAGGCAGGACTGACCTGGTGCGGAAGTGAATTTCAGGAGAAGGAACAAGTCAGAGGCTTAATCCAGCACGCACGGGATCTATATCGTGGGTGTGGTACAATTGTAAACACATAGAACCGTACACAGAAGAGTACTTGAACAGTTGCCATCATTAAGACAACATATACTACTTTACAAACGAGAAATTATAGCAAACATTTTTATTCTTTTCTCCCTACGAAGACGAAAGAAATATACACGTACTCCCTGCGTGTAATATTACAAGATTAAATGGAGGGAAGTTGGATGCTCCGTGAGTGACAAGGAAAGCACTCCAACATTCCCACAGACTATGACACGCAACAGTAGTTTTATAAATCCAGATCCCTGTTTCATTTCCAGGCGCCAACATACCAAGGTAAAAACACCCTACCAGTGGTTGGCCCGCAACTCCAGTTATACTGACACAATGGGAACCTTCAGTAATCTAGGCCAGAGTTGTGACAACACTGTTTACGCCAAAGAAACTCAATAGGTTCTCCGTGAGTTGACCAGCAGTGCCAAGGTTTTGACTAACATAAAAATTTTATTGTCTAGCATAATGTCACAAGTATCACCACAGTATCTGACAATAATATTGGTTATGTTGAATCTGCTCTTATTATAATTATGTTCAGTGTTCCTTTTGTTTATAGCCCTAATCATCTTACCAGTTCACGCATAGGACACTGTACAACCCAGCCCTCTGTCAATCTGCATATCTTTCAAACAAGGTACTTGACGCCCTCCACGTCCATATGGCCCAGTCAGTCCTCGTCCATTCACAGCAGGTTTACCCACATTTTTCACATCCATTCATGTCAAAGCCAGTCATTCAAGTCAACACGGATTCTTCAAGTAATTTTAAGTCCAACATGAACCAATCAGGACAAATTTGACCCATTCGTATATCAGTTCATGTTTACCTATGTCAGTTTAGAAACATTCAGGCCGCTTGAGTCCATTTAAACCATTTCAGTTCAATCAGGTCATTTTAGTCTATTCAGGCCACTTCAGGACCATCACACCCATTGCCTCACCGGCCACCACCATTTCAGTCCATTGCCTTCACCCACTTCTCATCCGTTTCATTGTCACAGGGAGAGGCAGAGATGCTGGTGGATGATGGGGCAGGGTGGCAGTAGTGGTGGGTGATATGACCGTGGCAACAACAATGCCAGGCTTACATGCAAACAAGAATAATTCCATCATTGTTAATTTGAATGGTGAGTGAATTGGAGAGTAAAATGAGGCTACTTGTTGGAGAGGTATCATGTTTTGTGAGGTACAGTAATGGGTATAGAGAATAATGAGTGAATTTTCCATTTGTTGTTGTAACCCCAGGCTCATTCGTTGTAAAATCAGTGGACCGAAAGAAATCAGCGACTTCGCCGATCGCTCCCAGAGGATTTGTGTATAATGACTGCTTACATCGTGATACTGTGGTGCATGTGGTGAGTAAATGTAGTGTGGTTGGCACCGTTGCAGTGTGAGCAAAGTGGATTGTTTGTGAACTGTATCTTGTGTTGGTATTGTAGGAGGAAAGGGTGACAGCAGCATTTCAGTCTGGCTAAGTGGTACTTGTGTCTCTCTGTGTGGCGAAGATTCAGTGGGATTGATTTCTGATGGTCGTTCTTGTTTAGGTTTTGGATGGCTGTAGTGCCTATCTATTTGTGAATGGTAATGGTCACTGACCAATCACAGGTCAGCAAAGTCCCACCTGGACGGTCACAGACCAGTAACAGGTTGTCCCACCAGGACGGTCATTGACCAGACTCAGGTCTGCAAATCCCACCCGCATGGCCAGATGTCCAATGACGGGTCAGCAAGTGCCCCTATGGCACCAAAATTTAATACATCGGAAGGTTTATTCGAGCGTCTAATTCTGCAAGATTTTTATTAATAAATTAGCAACTGAGGATTCGAACCAGCGTTGGTAAATACAGTATGTGGATACAGCAGCTTACCGCCTGAGCTATAGCGGCACCAGAAATTTAACACAACAAAAGTACATTTGAGCGTCTAATTCCGCAATATTTTTATTAATAAAGGTAATCACAAGTCTAGGAGTCGATCCAGGGTCTATAAGTTTTTAGTCTCGCACCTCACCCACGATGACACCAGACTAGTGTACATATAAGGATATTTTAGAACCGTTTATAAACAATCCTCTTACGCTTTTTATTTTTTTTATCTATTTATTGTGTTATCATCTATACAGATCTAATAAAATCCCAACGTCAGTGTGCGGGCGGTGAGGTGTGCTAAATGTACTAGACAATGAAGCGATGGTTGTTTAGACTGGCGATGTGATGTGCTCGCCAACGAAAAGACCTGAAATACTGAAAGGTTTCTCAGAACATGGGTCTAGTGAAAGATGTGAGCGGGAACTGTGATTAGAGTTTAGAAAGTATAGTTTTGCTCACGGTTTTAAGTTATGTAAAAATATCTTAGTGAATAGAAACCCCACCTTGGCTCATTCCTGCCGTCCTGCTAAGGGGGCGGGAAAAAGGAGGAATGGAAATGTGTCAGTGTGGGAATTAAGAGATGGTAGTTGTAAGAATATCAAAGCATGTAAACCAGTTGTAGTGATGTTTGTGAAAAGTGTAATCAGGAGCCTGACCGCCACACATTTAGTTAACCATTCACCGCAGCAACGGAATTAATTATATTCTTTCTTTTTCAAACGCTTGTACGCAGCTTGGGAGAAGCTTTTCACACTGTCGAAGCCTAATGTGTCCTTCATGACCACTTTACTATGAGACGTCCTCCTTGAGGTGAATAACCTTGGCTGGAGAGAGTAAGAGTAAACTAAGAACACATGTCTTCCTATCAAGTAATTCGGTCTCTGAACACTTGTAAGGCAGAGACTAGTACGTCCACTGCCAAGTTAAAAAATTGGTACAATTCCTGTTACGTGATAAAGAATGAATAAATGCATTTTTACATATAATTCTACAGCTTCTCTGTTCATGAAACTAAACACACGAGTGGGCTTCGATTCGGGCGCAATATAGTTTCAACATCTCACTGGCCATGCAAAAGGACATATGTAAATATACAGAAATTTCATAACTATAATTATATATACTAGATTTCAACGTCCTTCTCGTTACAAATACCGGTACTTAGTTTTTTTTTTTTTTTTTGTGACCGACTCTGGGAATAGGCTTCACAGCCTGCTTTCAAGGTCCAGTAGTCCTCCTACATACCGCACACCTCTACATGTCACCACTTCGGCGCTAACACCCACCGTCCATACTGAATACATGCTAGAGCTGTCTCATAAAGGACTGATGTATTGGTATTAGCGGAGGTATTTTTACGACATGTCGGCGGGTCTTCGGGTAGATCAGTAAAGTCTGATCTTATGAAATTCAAATCCTTAAACTGTTCTCTGCTCCAGCGGGATTTGAACCTGGGTCCGTCAGGATTGCAGGCCAACTCTCTACCGATTGAGCCACCATGGATTCTCAACTATGAAAATGTCAGTGACTGTGGGCGGCCATGTCTACTAAGGTGAAGATGAGAGTAAACCGAGGCTTGTTGAAAGCTGTTCTGACTCACGGTGATATGTGCTGCTGAATGGAAAGACGAAGTGATGAAAGAATATTAAGAACTTTGGTACAGTGAAAGAAATGGAAGGTAAATATGACAAAAAAGTGGAGAGAACATTTTTACTTCCAGAATGTGATTAAAAAAAATAAAAGTGGATACCAACTCGGATCTTGAGTTCCCTGGTGGGTTGTCTCTCAGCCTGCCATGTGCGGGAGGGACGCCACGCAGGCTGATATTCTGGCTTCCTTCAAACAGTTTTATTTAGGTTTGCAGAAACTTACTCAAATTACTGGGGTCAGATGTGTCCTTCATTAACCTCCCACACTCCAAGAAGCACCTCTTAGGCTAGAGAAACTTGCCTACCAACAGTAAGAATGTATTTTAAAACGAAGTCTTCTAATCAGATAAAATACCCTAGTGATTCTTGTAGGGCACAGGTTATTTAGTGTACTATCAAGTTGAAAAAATGAGTGCAACTCCTGTCACGTGCAAAATAAATTTATGTAAAAAAAAATACCATGTTTAAAAAGAATTGCGATAATAGGTACGGATCCGGAGACTGAGTTGCGTGGCAGGTCACCCCTCCCACCCCGCCATGGGAGTGAGAAAAGAAAAGGATGGAAGACACTGAGTGTGGGAATTAACTTTTTAGCAGCAAAAAGTTACTACGCTAAAGTTTCACATGAACCTGAAGTTGCAACAACAACAACAACAACTACTACTACTACTACTACCGCTACGACTTTTTCGATGGGCTTACCCTGAGGTGAAGAAAATCGTCTGACGGCAGCAGAAATTAGAGGCGTCATCATACTGAAGAGGTTAAGGTTACGGCCATCATGGAAACATATAAATCTTTGGATATTATTCGGATATGCTGTACTTCGATCTACGGATTATATTGTATTTTTCCCAATATTATTTTGGTCCACTGATCAAGAAAAATATAAAATTTCATTGTGTAAATTATATATATATTTTATTTGTACCGAATTCTATCATTATCTTGTCGAAAGTTGCGGGACGGTAGTCACGGCGCGCGACCTGTACCCCACGGCCGCCAAACAAAAAGACTTACTTCGGGTGGATTATTTTTGGAGACTTTTTTCGAGAGGAAATGCCCTAGAATGGGGTTTTCAGAACAATTTTCCCCGACACCCAACCTAACTTAACCTAGACTTTTTTTTTTTTTTTTTTGAATGTTGCAGACCGGTAATCGCGGAGCGTGACCTGTATCCTACGACCGCCGAATAAAAATGAGCCACGATGGTGTTGCCACCTGTCGGTCACCTTTGAAACTTCTCAGCCTGAGCAGACCCCACCGCCATCATCATGGCGGCGTGATTTTTAAAATAACCAATGAGGACCCTGCGATGGTGGCGCCAGATTTAGTTTAACCAATGAGGGCCCTCTGACGCTGCTGCCACCAGACGGTCACCTTCTCTCACCCCTGCTGTATGAAAATCTCTGTTGTATGAAAAGGCGCGTCCACACATGTACTCAAACATATGTTGGCAACACAGCTGACAACACGTTCGGGAACATGTTTGCAGCAGTATTTGGACAGATGTATGCAAACATGTTTCAGTGCAGTTTCGAACACTGGCAGCAGAGGTGATGGGATAAATGTGTCCGTACCAGGCAGCTGAGACTTCATCATGATGTTGCCAACATGATCTGGACGCTGCTGCTTCCAACATGTTTGCAGCGTGTTCATTACTGTGTTGCTTACATGTTGCCAACACTTGTTTAAGCACACGCGTGGACGCGCCCTGAAGTGACAGGTGGCCAGGATACTGAAGAAAAGATGACCTGATATGAAGAGGTTATGCATCTTTATAGGGTATGAATGATGGCTAACGATTAATGAAAAGCTATTTCTGACGATTTCCTACAGATTTTAGCACATTATTTTTCAGTGAATAAACTGGAGTCCTTAGTGTCGACGGAGAAATCATCTGATATTCTGGTGATACCTGCCTTTGGGCTTGCCTTTCCTAATTTTGTGTCCTACACATCTCACATTCAGTGTAAAGTAGGATTACATGGATGATGACGCTGAGAATGGTGGTGGTAATGTGGTGGTTATAGTGGCAGTGGAGTAGCGGTAATTATGGTAGTGTGGTGGCGGTAATTGTGGTGGCTATGATGGTAGTGTAGTAGTGGTAACTATACTCCGTTTTGTTTTTACTGAGGCAAAGATGCACTTGACAGGTTGATGATGACTGGCTGAATGCAGCATGTCTGAAAAATATTTACTAACCCAAATTTCCCCCTCAGATATTTGTTGCCATTTAATAATGCTAGATTGTGAAGTAATGTTGCATTCAGCCAATAATCACCAATCTGTCAAGTGCATCTTCGCCCCGATAAAAAAAAAGAAAACAGTACAGTGATTATGGTGGCTGCGTTGTGATGGCAATTGTGGTTGTAATGATGGTACATTAGGGGTGAAAATCATGGTTGTAATAGTGGTAATGAGGTGGTGCTAATTGTGGTAGTTAAGTTGATAGTGTGGTGGTGGTAATCGTAGTTGTAAATGTGATACTGTGGTGGTGATAATGATGGCACTGTGGTGGTGGTGATAATGATAGCAGTGTGAGAGTGGTGGTAATAATAGTACTGTGGTACTGTGGTGGTGATAATGATGGCAATGTAGTTGGGGTGGTGGTACTGATGGTAATATTGTGGTAGTGTGATGGTAGTAATGGCTGCAGTGTGGTGGTTTTAATGGAGGTAGCGAGATGGCTAAATTGGTCATGGTGGTAGTGTTGGTGCTGTGGTAATGTAGTGTGCTGATGGTACTGATAATGCTGTCTTCAAGTGAGAATGCTCTTGGACGACTGTAGAGAGGTGAAGATAAATGTTGCTGTTTTGTTGATAACGCTGATTTTGTGGTAATGCTTGTGGTACTGATGACAGTGTGTAGACTGCGATGGCGATGATGATGTGTGGAAGTGATGTGTGTGTGACTGTGGTTGTCTATAGTTGCGATATTAGTGTCTGGATGGTGTGTGGTTGTGGTGACAGTAATGGTGTGTGGTGAAGATTTTTGGCGGTAGTGGTGTTTGGCTGTGGTGATGTTAAAGATGTCTGGTAGTGACAGTGGTGCGTGGCGGCTGTAACTGTGGTGGTTGTATTTCTGTTGATAGTTGTGGTGCGATGGTGCCGCAGTGTGGTGTGATGGTATTAGTGGTAGTTATGGTGCTTGGTGCTTAGTACTGGTGTGGTGGTTTCAAAGATAAAGACATGCATAGAGATGATGCTGATGTGGTGATGACTGAGGCAATGGTTGTAGTAATAATGGTTGTGATGTGGTGGTATTAAAGATGATGGTGATATAGTGGTAGTTATGGTGCTTGGTGCTTAGTACTGGTGTAGTGGTTTCAAAGATAAAGACATGCATAGAGATGATGCTGATGTGGTGATGACTGAGGCAATGGTTGTAGTAATAATGGTTGTGGTGTGGTGGTGATGGTAGTGTGAGGTTGCTGCTGCTCTTGGCGTGTGCTAGTGAGATGGCTGCAGATGTAATGGTATGTTTTGAGATGGTGCTGTGGTAGTAATGACTAAGCTGGTGGTCGTAGTACTACCGGTAGTGGCTGTAGTGTGGTGGCGATGGTGATGCTTGTGATGACTTTGCTGGTGTGTGTTTGCGGTGGTGTGGTGTAGTGGTGGTAACAATGTGTGGTGTTAATATCACACGTGGTTGTAATGGCTGTGGTGGTGATGGTGTGTGGTGTTAAGGTGTGATGTGGTTGTGATGGTTGTAGTGGTGATGGTGTGTGATGGTAAGGTGTGATGTGGTTGTGATGGTTGTAGTGGTGATGGTGTGTGGTGGTAAGGTGTGATGTGGTTGTGATGGTTGTAGTGGTGATGGTGTGTGTTGGTAACGTGTGATAGTTGTAGTGGTGATGGTGTGTGATGGTAAGGTGTGATGTGGTTGTGATGGTTGTAGCGATGGTTGTAGTGGTGATGGTGTGCTGGTGGCAAGGTGTGATGTGGTTGTGATGATTGTAGTGGTGATGGTGTGCTGGTGGTAAGGTGTGATGTAGTTGTGATGGTTGTAGTGTAGGTTGTAGTGGTGATGGTGTGTGGTGGTCGGGTGTGATGTGGTTGTTATGGTTGTGGTGTTGGTGTCTGTGGCGCGACGGTGTTGGTTGTTTTGGTAGTTTTGTACAAGGCTGGTGGCATCTGATAAACGTTCTGGTGGATGACGTACAAAAGTGTGGTGTGGTGGTTGTGTGGCAAATGTTACTGATAAATGTGGTATCGTTGCTGTGATAGTGGATACACCTGCAGTGTGATGGTAGCTGCGTGTGGTTTGTGCTAATTGTGGTAGTTGTGGCGTTGTGGTGTTAGAATGTGACTGGCGATTCTGGTATTAAGGATGTGATGATAGGTGCGTCTGGTATGTGTTGCAAAGACAGTGGTGTATGGTATGATGGTCGTGGTGAGTGTCGATGGTGCAATGAATGTGACTGGTACTCGTGATGTGGTTGTTTTGATGGTTGTATCTGGTGTGTGGATACAAAGACAGCGATGTGTGGTGTGATTGTAATGGTAATCGTGGTGACGCAGTGGTGAATATAATTGATTCCCATGATTTTCTTAACGGTGGTGATTGTGGTGGTAGTGGCAAACAGTGGTGTGTAATGCTGGTGATATCTGGTAGTGGTAGTAGCTGCAAAGACAGTGGCGGCGGCGGCGACGGCGGCGGCGGTGGTGGTGGTGGTGAAAAGATAATGGTGGCGGTGATGGTGGTGGTGATGAAAAGATAATGGTGGCGGTGGTTGTGGTGGTGGAAAAATGGTGGCGGTGATGGTGGTGGTGGTGATGATGAAAAGATAAAGGTGACGGTGGTGGTGGTGGCGTGGAAAAATGGTGGTGGTGACTGTGGTGATGGTGAAAAGATAATGTTGGCGGTGGTGGTGGTGGTAGAAAAATGGTGGCAGTGATGGTGGTGGTGAAAAGATAATGGCGATGATGGTGGTAGTGGCGGTGGTGGTGGTGGTGAAAAAATTATGGTGGCGGTGCAAGGAGTATGGAGGTAACAGGAAAGAGACTACAATGATAATAGTGGTGGCGGCGGCAGTGGCGGTGGTGGTGTGTGGTACTGAAGATAGTTGCTAAGATGGTGATGGTGGTGGTGTTGGTAGTGGCAGTGGTGCTGGTGAAAAAATTATGGTGGCGGTGCAAGGAGTATGGAGGTAACAGGAAATAGGCTACAATGATAATAGTGGTGGCGGCGGCAGTGGCGGTGGTGGTGGTGTGTAGTACTGAAGATAGTTGCTAAGATGGTGATGGTGATGGTGATGGTGATGGTGGTGGTGGTGGTGCAAATACAGTGGTGTGTGTCGGTGGCGGAGTGAGTGTCACTGGTGGTGGTGGTATTGTGGTTGGGGACAATCCAGCAAGAGCTGCGGTCTCGGTCCCTCGGGAAGAGCTGAATGAACTGCTAAAGTTAGGCCTACCAGCCTGTAACTGTTCTCCTTCTGTGTGTGTGTGTGTGTGTGTGTGTGTGTGTGTCTGTGTCTGTGTAGGTAAATCTCCAATATCAACTTCAAAGTAAGACCCTCAAATTGAAAAACCTATTAAAAAATTTCAAAACAATGATAAATAAAATAAAAGCTTGTCCTCGTCCAGTCCCCCTCCCTGCAGCTGCCCGTGCTTACGAGTATTATTTGCTCACAGTATTTGCACATGACTTTTTATGTTCTGTGATTTGGATCCAGGATTTTATAGCATAGTTTACTCGCAGTCCCGCACGATGACCCCAGGCCAGTCCTAACTAATTCACTCACTAATTGCCCATCTCCAGCGAGCAAGAGTGTAGTTTTTACTCCGTAGAAGGTCTGATCAAGTTTATTCTTTGACCTGCTACATCGTTTAATACTCACCGTATCTCGTCAGGTCATAGTCTGCTTTCTGATCTCTCCTTTCATGGTTAATGCTAAACACGTCACTAAAGTTTAATATTTACTCATTTTTATAGGCGATTTATCACCTTCACTTATTAGTACATCGAAACCTCATCTTCTTCAGTCCTTTAGAATGTCACTTTTTTTTTTCTTACTGTACTGTTGCAACAACTATGAGGTAATCTGGCTTTTGCTGAGCGAATGGGAAGTGAGATACTGACCAAGGATAAGAGAGAGGTGGGTGAAGCGAGACACTGAGGAAGAAGATCAAGGTGCGGATATTAGGTGCTAGAATATTTTAGTGAGGGTAGGGTACTGGAGGTAGTTCGTTATTGAGTAGAAACAGAAATGCCTCGAGGTTTTTTTGTTAAGGCCAGCCGTCACAGGATGAGGATTTAGATTACAGACAGAGATAGGAACACCAGACGATTGCACAGCTGAGAGACCTGTTTGATTAGGGGTAATAATTTATATCATGTTAGTTGACGCTAATTTATCTGATGGTTCTAACTTTACCACGTAGCTCATCACTAATGTTCATTCAAGTAATTTTAAACTTGTTTATTTAAAATCACCACAATGTCACCATTTAACTAGTTATACCAGGGGTATCATTTATTTCGATAATCTCGTCACCATAACTACATATCGTCGAGTTATATCATCATTTTGCATAACTTAACGTATCTTAAAATTATATCATTGCAGTACCTTTCCAAGCACCTCAGCATCATATATATTCAGGGTGTCCTAGTAGAAAAGGGCATAACCTATACAAATGATAGATCAGAAAGTTCTAAGTAAAAAATGTTAGATGAACATGTGTCCAAATGTCAACCCTTAGGACGTTATAGTTACTGGTGACCTTATGGGTAAAAGTCATCCCCATCATAATTCACCCTTGAGATCATCAGTAGTTATAGTTCCAAAACAGTTGATATTGGGACATTATGTATGAGTATATAACATTTTTTATTTTTTTTGGCATAGAACTGCCTCATCTAGCAGTTCTCAATGCTATGTCCTTTCCGTCGTGGATATCCTGTACATTTATATTATGATACTCTTAATGTTAGTCATTTTCTAATACCTAATGTACAATGAAGGGCACCATGAATTTTTGACACTATAATACTGGTAATGACAACTATGCTGCATCTCTTGCTCATAATTAAGAGCAGGCGAACGATGTTTACTCTCAGTTAAGTTTGGAAATAAGCGGCCCAACCCTACCCGACCGTCAAGCTAAGTAGAAGCTGATAACTTTACTCTTATGTGAAGTAGAGTTGAAAATCCTTCTGCGTGTGATTAAATCATTCAGTAAAATTTGTTATCAACTAAAAACTGTGGCCCAAAAAAGCGTAGAAACCCTTTGGAATCTTGAGTTTTCCAAGGGAATGTTCGGCTGTAATAACGTGAATGACTCAGTTACGAAATCAACAGTAAAAAAAAAAAAAAAAAAAAAAGTTGTAACACTTTTCTTCTTCCTTTTTTTTGGTGGGCATCAACTGTAGCAATTGAATATCGGAGATTCAGCCAGTAATTTTATATCAGAGGGATCTCACTCGCCACGCGCTCACTAAGTGCACTTTGCTGGTAATGTAGACTGTGAGTAATGTAACGAACATGGATTTATCCATATCAAAAGCTCTGCTAAATCTAGCTTAAGTCCACCTGAAAACTCATGCAACTAATTCTTTCCACTGATGACCAAGTAACTTTTTTTCTTTACAACATACTCTTAAGATTTTTTTTTCCCTAACACCAGCAATAAATTAAGAATTTGACAGGCTCTGATTCGATTTTTGTTTACTTAAGTAAAAGTTCTTCGTAAGAAACTTTTAAAGAAAATCCCAATGGACTTTTTACAAGGCAGGTCATCTCATGAGTGGTCAAATTAATTTTGTCCATCATATCAGCATAATCCTTAATCTTGTTATGCTTAATTCTAGGGCCGTTGAGAAGAATACGTGAGGAAAACATAGTTACCTACAGCAGACCAACAAGACACAGTATGCTGCAGTACTAGAAGTCAATACTCACAAGCAGCCCAACTTATCAACTGAACATACACAGATACCAATAGCAGAAAGAAGAAACATTCAAAAACTGTAACTCCTGTCCCTTACAGTCGGTTTAAGGCTACATTTACGACCCAGCACCGTGACGTAATTGACCTTTTACTGCTTTGCTCTCAGAATCTAATTACATCATTCTTGCCTGACCTTCACCTCATCACCCAAGTTTGATTCAAATAGAATAAAACATGTATAACTGACCCTACCTTATGGCCTAGTCTTTCGACATATTACTCTTAAAATAGAACAGTTTCTTCCCTGGCCTATCGTAAGCCCTTCCGCCAAGCTTTTTTGAGATCGAATCAAATCTATCTGAGTTAGAGGGTCATATTTTTTATCTTAACCTGTGACGTTTACCTCTAATCGATTGTTCTGACAACTGAACCATCTTTTCTTTCCTGTTCCCCATCTATTCTCCTTATTCTGGTCAAAATTTGATCAAGAGTATACGAGTTAATCTTAAGATTATTAAGAAACTCAAGCAACTTTCCCCCTGATGGTCCTTAATTAATACACCAACTTTGCTGCAGTTATATCCAGTTGTCTTCCCTAACTTGCTAAGCGACAGATAGACTGAAAAGGGTAAACAAAAAACAAAACAAAACAAAACACATATCTTCATCGTGCTTTCACGCTCAGGTTGGAAATCCAAAAATAGTCCCACTTAACACATTAGGTCACCAAGAGGTACATTTAAGGTCAATGATCCATTTACGTGTACAGGGCTTCAAAATAATGAACAGAGACTCAAACACTTCCAAGTCCATGGTCAGTTTGTAAAAATCTAATTGGCATCTGACAAGGTTTCCAGATGGTGTACATAAACTATTGAAAGCTACTCGGTAGAGTACCAATACGATGAATACCAATACGATGAACAAAAAGAGCACAATAAAGTAAGTTTTAGGAGAGTTTTCACCAAGCGACATGGTTAGTGGGCAAATGCACTGTCTTCTTCCCATCCTATCCCCTCCTGGGGGAACACTGGATCTTTGGATACAGATTAAAGTGCCGGAAGAGCATTGCAGTGACAGAAACTACTCAGTCACATCTCAGAATAGACAGTCATTGTTATCTATCGTATTGATCCGTAGATCTCTGTGAACCATCCTGTCCCAGAACCAGCCAAGACTGCCAGAGAACAATGATGATTACTGCGGCTGTCTCTAGGAACATCCAGCCAACCCCATCTAGCTATCCGTTGGATTTCTCCATCAGTTTCACCATCAATATGATGGCTGTGGGCAAGGTCCAGGACAGGTCCACATTCAGTGCTTTCACTGCCAGGCCCCCCCTGACTGTGCCACCCTGTTTACCATTGTAAATCTTCACAAGAGACTTGCATATGACGAATGTGGCACAATATACATGTGCTTCTTTTTGCCATAGTATTTTAGTGTACATTATCAGTGTTTATAATAATAATCTAAAAACAATTTACAACTACAGTGATTCAAAATGCAGCATCTAAAATGTTCTGCCGTAAAAGCAGCTGTGATGGTACGTGCTTAACCTATGAACTACTAGAATAGAACTCGTAAAGTACCAAGCGAAAGCTCACCTTGATGTAATGATATGTTCAGCATATCTTCTGCCGGCTAATTAACTGACAGGATAATTCCATATGCAGTAAAACTAAGCGTCTGCATTTGCTCCCGGTTAGAATAAAATACGAGAAATTTTCCCTTTAAAAAAAAAAAAAAAAAAAAAAAAAAAAAAAAAAGTAAAAACAATTGATTTCAAAGACTTTCTGGTATTTACTACAAACAAAATTTGTTTTCGACTTTACAAAACCCGAAAACAGCAGCTCTGACAAGAAGCGGTGCCAAGGCACAGCAGACTCGTCCCCGGCAGTCATCTTAGTGCTGACGTATAAACACAACAGGATATCTAGTCAAAGGTGTCACATAGCAACTTTGGAGTAAATCTGGTGAAAATTGACGATTTATGCCCATTTGAAATTTTAGGCCCGACCCACCTGACATTGATCCCCCTACCCTAATTGGGAGGTGATCCCCCCTGATGTAATGAGGCATGTTATAGGATGCAGATTTGAAAGATGCACATTTAGGTTTTGGTTTCATTTCGATATGAGGAATTTGAAAGGATTAATGGCGAAAAAACGATTTTTTTTTTAACATTATTGGGGCCTACAGCCTTAGCCTTGGCCCAATTTGGCCCAAAATTTAATCAGGTGATCAGAAGGTCATAGCCCATCATCCCTGTAACTTTGGTCAAAATCGCACCTGTAGTTTTCTCGTAAAGCTATTAACAGACAGACAGACAGACGGACAAGCCGAGTGAAAACAATACCTGTCCCCGAGCCCCTCCAGGGTGGGGACGGATAGTAACAGGAACAGAGATAATGTACTGATGGAAGCACTAATTACTTAGGAAATATGGCATCATTTGCTCCAGCACCATTACCTTAACAGAATTTCATTATCTTGATTCCACCAAGTTTTGAACTATGGTTTTCAGATGGAAGACATGACATACATTATGAATGATGAGGCAAATCACGACTATGCAGTAAAAATATAAAAATATGTGTCAGAGCTTAAGATCGTGGCTACCATGGACCATGACACGTACAAAGCAAATCATATTAGGTATAGTTCATGACAAATACTGATCATAATGCACAAGAACAATGGACACACACACACACACACACACACACACACACACACACACACACACACACACACACACACACACACACACACACACATGCATGCAAATAGAGATCATGCCGGCCACACATGAAAACAAGACAAACAAATCGTCGGACAACAAAAGGCCATGCCAACCCACTCCCTGACCCGCCCAACATAACGTGAGTGACTCATGGCGACCCGTGACTGTGTCAACAGTCCACAAGGAAGGCAGGACACGAAACGTAGAGCTGGGAGTACGCAGCACGATGGTTAAGCTGTTGTTCTCTCTCTCTCTCTCTCTCTCTCTCTCTCTCTCTCTCTCTCACACACACACACACACACACACACACACACACACACACACACACACACACACACACACACACACACACACACACACACACAAAATAAATCCTAATAACAACTTCAAAATAAACCCCTCCAATTGAAAAATCCAAAAAACAAAAATTCTTAAATAAAGAGAAAATCCTCACCGTCCCCGGGCCCATGTCTCTCCCTGCAGCTGCCCATGTTTATTATTTGCTCACAGTATTTACACAAGGCTTTTTATACTCAGTGATTTCTGATTTGGCCCCAGGATTTTAAAGCAAACTCTATGCGCAGCCCCGCACCAGGACCCAGGCCAGTCCTAACTCATTCGCTATCTGCTTATTTAAAGTCAGTACGAGATTAGTTTTTTACTCCGTCGAAAGTCTGATGAAGTTTATTTTTTGACTTGCTAGTTCATTTAATATTTATGTCGTCAGTTCATAGTTTGCTCTCTGATCTTTCAAGTTTAATAATAAACACGTCACTGAAGTTTAATATTTACTCAGGTTTATAGAGGATTTATCAGCTTTACTAATTACATCGTCAGCTTATCCTTTTCAACCCATCAGCATGACACTTTTTTTTTTTTTTAATTACACTGCTGCAAAAACTATGAGGTAATCTGGCTATGATGGGCGAGTGGAGAGTGAGATAATGACTGAGAGTGAGAGAGGTGGGTGGAGCGAGACGATGAGGGAGGATGCGATCGATGTGGAGAGATTAGGTGATACGGTATGTAAGTGAAATTAAGGTTTCGGAGACAGTTCCTTACTGAGTGGAAATAGAAACTCCTTTTTTTTTTTTTAAAAGGCCATCCATCACTGAACACGGATTTCGATTACATACAGCGATAGGAACACCAATACACATAAGAGACCTGTTTGATTACGGGTAATAGTTTATATCAGATCTGATCAAGTTTATGTATCTTATGTTTTCAACTTTACCAGGCAGCTAATCTTATCTTGTTCATAGTTTGCTTTAAGCTGTCCCAAGCGTATCAATTATATCAGATCATCGTAATTTAACTAGTTATGTCAAGATTATCAATTATTTCGTCAATCTCGTCATCATAGCTATATTTTTCCTGATGCAATGTCAGATCATCAGTTTAGAAAACTTTGTGCTTGAAGTGAAGACATTGCAGTTCTTTTCCAAGCAACTCAGCTTCATTGTGATAAAAATGTTCTTTGTAACTTCATTTTTGTATTATGTTACTTTTAATGCAAGTTAGTTTCCTAGAACTTAAGTCTATGAACGGACAACATGAATTTTTAACATAAGAATAGAGGTCATTTGGGACAGAATCATATCTTCTGCTCATATGCAGGCTGTACGTAATGTAACGAAAATAAATACATCCACACCATAAGCTTGGCTAAATCCAACTTAAATCCCTCGCAAAACCAGTCCAATTCTCGCTAATGATCCCTAGTCAGCATTTTTGTAGTACACTCAGTTTTTTTTCTAAAATACCGGTATGCCGTAAATTACAGTAAGACTTTGGCAGCCTAGGGAAGTGATTTTTTTTTTTTTTTTTTTTTTTTTTTTTTTACAATTAAGACCAATTCTTAAGATTCAAAAAGTCCCCATGGGACTTTTTGTAAGACAGGTGATGCCATGACCGGTTATATTCATTTTGACCATTTATTTAAACTAACATATGAAAAACAATTATGCTTGCATAATCTTTCATCATGTTAAACATAATCCTTATGCCATATAAACAAATATCAGGAAAACATAGTTACCTACAGCAGACCAACAACACACAGCATGATACTGTAACAAGAGTCAACACCAACACGCAGCCCAACTTTCCAACTGAGCACGAGATAGAGATAGAGAGAGAGAGAGAGAGAGATTGTAGACAGTGGAGTGTGACAAAGCAGGCCAGGTAGGGAGGGAAACGTCATTGTCGGGAAGAAAAATTTAGGAGGGGAGAGGAGAAAAGAGAAGAAAGAGGGAGGGATGCTATCTGTGTTGGTATTTCCGACGCGTTATGGAGGTAGGGAGGGAGGGAGAGAAGGGTTAAGGAAAGCGGGAGGGTGAAAGGAGGGGTTAGGGAGAGAGGAAGGGGAGAGGAGAAGGGTTAAAGAGAAAGGAGAGAGGGAGGAGGGAACAACAAGGTTATTGAGAGAGGAAGGGAGGAAGAGAAGGGTTAGGGAGGTAGGGAGGGAGGGAGAAAAGGGTTACTGAGGGAGAGAAATGTTTGGCATGAAGGGAGAGAGGGAGAGAGACTTAAAGTCTGGGAGGGAAGTAGTAAAAGAAGGAGGGAAGGAAGTAATATAAGGTAATGGAGAAGTGGTTGGTAGGTAAGTAGTGGATGGGTAGGCAAGTACTGTAGGTTGGTTGGTAGCAAACGTGAAGAAAAGCAGAAGAGATTAGGAGGTATGAATGTCAGGATGGAAGAATTACAGAGGCAGAAGTGGTTGGTAAGGAAAGGGGAATGAGGGAGGTAAGTAAGGAAGGAGGAATGAGGGAGGCAGGTAGGTACGAAGGTAATTGCGTAGGTAAGTAGGAAGGAAGGTTACGAGAGGAAGATCAAGAGAAAAAAGACCTTTGATAACCTCATTCACCCCTACCGTCTTGTACGGGAAAAGAAATAATTATCTCTGGGAGGGAAAGAGATCCCCAAAGGTCCCACTCTGGCTAAAAAATGATCCGGATGAAGGACTACCCTCTGTGCAAATTATCGTCCTCTTAGGAAATAAATTATAGTGTTCTCTCACATGAGGGCCGCACCCTCTCCCTTGGGAGCGGCCCTCGGAGGTCGCACCGCCTAAAAAGTGATTGAAGTGAACGTCTACCAGTATCCAAAATTTGGTGTGCTTAAGTTAAAACTATAATCGTGCATAACCATTGCAGCATGAATCTTTGGGGGCCACCTCCAGCGTGCAGGCAGATCTTTGGGGTCCCACTCTGCCTCAAACATGGCCCAAGTGTAGATCCACTTCAATCAAAACTTTGTGTTCTAGGACACTAAACATGACCCTGATCCGGAACCACGGGAGTCACTCCCTGGGGAAGGGAGCAGTTTGAAAGCCCACCCTGCCAAAAGCGTGGTAAAACTGAATGTTTACTGTTATGCAAAATTTTGTCTTCCGTGCAAATGACTGATTGCGACCGCTGGTGCCGACCACTTTCATCCCGTGGACGCGGTAATTGGGAGTCCCACTCTACTTATTAGTCAGAGCGAAGCTCTTCCACTGTCCAAGAATTATTGATTAAAAAAAAAAAAAAATCCCCGTGTCGAATGGCCAGCAGAACCCTCACCCTTCCTGAAACCAGCATTACACTGATATCATCGAAATCGCCTAATTTCTCAGCGTCATGACAACAGTTTCATATTCAGTTTATTGCCAGACACTTTTACTGAGCTAAGTAATGAGGGGAGACGCTGTCTTCGTTATCCCTTCACCATCAAAAAGTCTTTTCATTCACTTGTTTTTTGAACACGAGTAATTGCGTACTGTGGTTTGCGGTAGACTGTCTTAAAACAGTATCCGATTAATAACGGCTGGTAAGAGAGAAGCAAGCTAATGCAAGAGCATCGCTCTGAAATATTTACGCAAATTTTTAAAGTCTGAGTGGTAACCATTTATTTATGGCTTGTTGATACCTTCCTTGCAATATTTTTTTTTCTCCTTAATTCCAAATTGTTCAACAGACTGATGGAATTATTATGAAGCTCCAAAAACTTCTTTATCAGATTATATCTTGTATAATTTTTGTACAGACAGGCACAGTCATTTATACTGCGAGGGACCTCTCTGACAGAAAGGGCTGAGCCTATATTACTCTGATAATTTTTAGTGGATATGTGCTTTCTTGTAAACAGTGAAAATTTTTTATAACGGCTTGTATTGCAACTATTCTGATAAAATAATCAATGGGAATGAATGAATTCTCGGCAGACACTTCCACTGGCCAACTCTGCGATCAAACTTCCATTAGAGTTTGTCAGGCTGTGTAAAAGTTTACTGAAGAATGTAAATAACAAAGATATCGAAATTCCGTACACAGTAAAACATGCTACTAAGTAATAATGACACCATCCTACTTCGTTTAGTAACACTGATCTTAATTACTATACATACACCGTAGGGGAGAGAGAGAGAGAGAGAGAGAGAGAGAGAGAGAGAGAGAGAGAGAGAGAGAGAGAGAGAGAGAGAGAGAGCTAATCACATAGTGGTCTAGGGCACTAGTCACTGAGGTCAAATGTTTTGTGCATCGGCAAGGATCCTTAAGATGAGCATGGAAGTTTTTCGATCATGAAATTCCACGAAGGGTTTTTAACAATCACCTATCTTATAATATTCTGAAATACGGCAGCCTAGCTTTTGTACCTAGCATCTTGCAAGCGACCTTGTTATTTGAATGTCAGTATTTGAAAAGTATGGGCTTGAAACAGAGACATTCACATCTAACTTTTTGACATATATGTTTCTCCTTCCGTGCTCATGTAACTACTTTTTTAACTTCCACTATGACTTGGGAGTCAACTTCAAGACCTTTGGCGACATGTGTATGTTAACCAAAGATAAGTAGATAAGAATAATTCCAATTCAAGTGTCATTTGAATAACACCATTCCTCAGAAATGATGCTGGATTGTATAAGCAAGTAGACTAAAATTCGAAAAAAAGTATGAAAACCATGAGAAACGTCTAAACAACCACTGGCAGGCAACAAACTATGGGCTGGACAATGTTTGTACTCACATATGTTGATCTGGATACTGGATAACCATTTACCTGAAACGAAATAATGAAAACTATATTACATTAGACTTCAAGAATGAATTTTTATTAACGTGTTACATATCATAAATTCTCAGCATTCATTAGTTTACATTTTCTACAGTACAATGTGTGTCATACATCACTGTCACGGAGTTTTTATGTAATATCAAAGTGATTTTGATATATATGCTTAAATATTATTTAATTGATAATAATATTCAATAATATTGAAGAGCAGAGACAATGATTGTCTTGCTACATCAAGCAACGATTACTTTACGCTGGCTTGTGCACGATTCTCTGAGAACGAGAATTTATAAACTTTCTCAACAGTACACAGCAGAGACTAATTACTCACAATTGCTGAATTACTGTACTGTTAGCCTCTGGAGAAAGTTACTTCACCCCTGACAATAAATAACTAATACTAATAATAATATCAGGTTCTTGCTGATGCTTTAACTCCTGGCACAACGGATTTTAAGTTAATACAACAAGACTGGTCTAAGTACCAGATATGAAAGCAAACGTTTATGCAAGCTAGGAGCTATATGGAAAATAAGCTTAATTTGGAGAAATGAAACAAGATTTACTTTACATTGAGCTCAAGAAAAAGAACTGTTAAATTTATTGATTACAAAAAAAAATAAATTTAACGTTACAATTCAAATCAAATTGAGATGCACTCACTCACTCACACAGAAGCTAAATACTTACACCTAGGAAAAAACACCTTAACTAAACTCTTAAAACTAGGATTATACAAAAAGGAAATACCGGTCGATGAATGCTATGTATCACCCGGGGGGTGGGAGTTTGGATTAACTGTACTCTGTGGAGCCTGGGTGCTAGCTGACCTCTCACACTTCTGGAGCACAGAACCTCTCTCCGTCACAGCAACAACTAGACTAAGTCGTGGGAACAAAAGGGAGCAGTAGGCCGCATTTTCTAACGGTCAGAGGCAAGCAGAGACGAACAATAAAGAACAATAATATCGCTCAGTACAGCACTTAGTGAAGTGCATTAAATCGGTCACTTTTGAAAACAGTGACGAATGTTTTGGAAAGTATACCCCGAAATGGAGGGAGAAACGGTTAGCTGAGCGATACACAGTGAGTTTTCCACTAATAGTTCGTGGCTTCTCACAAAAGGGAAATGTCGCGAACTGACTCGTGACAATCACACTGCTACTACAGTGTAACCTAATTCTTGCTGCTGATGTATTACTGGCCACAATTATAGACAGTGGTAACTGGAGTTGGTACACACAATGATAAAGCATCTTTAGTCTGATGATCGATGGTTTCACAGAGAAATTTGCTGCTGAGCTTTTTCATTTTAAGGCAAATACTGTAGTTTAAAATGACAGCACTTCATACATGTATAAATTTCATATTTTCCCTGGTATTGATAGTAACAACAGGCATACACATAAAAAATGAAGAACATATTCGAGTGTCTAGTATATGGTTTCAAAACATAAAAACAGGAAAGTACTAGGATACTTTTTGACGGTGTGTACTTATGAACACTACGGAAAAGGAGTGCAGCCATCACAGGTAGTATCACCCACATGGTGCAAGTTCCCCCACTGTCTAAGGATCTTGAAAACTAATAGATAAATGCGTCTGAGGAGTAGACTGTAGCACCAGTCGAGCAGGGCAGTACTCCCGAGGTGGATGGAAAGCTGATGACAGGGAGTGCTGGAGCTCCCGTTTCATCAGCCCTCAGGACTAGTTCCTGACCATCCCCCTTTGCTGAACTTTTTCAGTGTCTCAGTTACACAGAGAGTAGGCCAGCATGCTCTCCAGTACAAATTTCTCTAACTATCTTCACCAAACTACATGCACAGTACACACTACATTTCCTATTCAAAATTTACCAAAAATGGCGTCGTTTTATCAAGCCTCGGAGTCCCCAGGGGGGGGGACCATAAATGCCCCCACCATCTGCCCCTCTCCCGGTGACGACTCAAGGTGCCTGGAACCACTGTCTGACTCTCTTCTTCTTCATTTCTGCAACATTCGCGGCCTTTCCTCTAACTTTCGCTCTGTTGAGCACCACCTCTCCTCCTCTAAACCTCACCTTCTTTTTCTAACGGAGACTCAGCTGTCTGAGGCAACTGACAGCAAACCCTTTTCTGTATCCTCCTACTTTCTCTATACTCATTTCAAAGCCAAAGGTGGCTGTTGTGTATATATACGCAACGACTTATCTTGCTCTCGTGTTCCTGAACTTGATTCTTCTGAATTCTCCACACTCTGGCTTCGGCTTTCCTGTCATTCTCTGACTAAATATATCTGTGCTGTTTACTTATCCCCTAATTCTACTGACTATCAGAAATTCTTCGACTATCTTACTTCTACGATGGAACACATTCTATCCATTTCTCCTTTCTCTGAAATCTCCATTCTTGGAGATTTCAATGTTCACCACCACCTTTGGCTCTCCTCTCCTTTCACGGATCCACCTGGTGAACAAGCCTACATCTTTTCTATCCTTAATGACCTAGAGCAGCTTGTACAGCACCCTACCCGTATCCCTGACCGCCTTGGAGAGAGCTCCAACATACTTGACCTCTTCCTCACAACTAATCCTTCTGCTTACTCTGTTAATCTTTTCTCTCCGTTGGGCTCCTCCGATCACAACCTTATTACCTTAACCTGTCCTATCACTCCGGTACGGCCTGTGGACCCTCCAGGGAAACGTCGTCTGTGGCATTTTGGAGCCGCAGACTGGGAGGCCCTCAGGCAGTACTTCTTTGATTTTCCCTGGAATGATTATTGCTTCCATGGCCGTGAGCCATCTGAGTGTGCCTTGCGCATTACGGAGGTTATTCTCTCGGGCATGGAAGCATACATTCCTTTCTCATATCCTTTGACTAACGCAAGAAAGCCTTGGTTTAATCACGCTTGTTCTAATGCTGTCCATAACAAGGAGAGGGCCTACAAAAGGTACCAGAGCCAACTCACCCCTAAATCACATCATCTTTACGTTTCTGCCCGGAATCGTGCTAAGTCTGTTCTTCGCTCTACTAAAAATAATTTCATCCATACTAAATGCTCTCAACTCTCCAACTCGAATTCTTCCCGCTCCTTCTGGCATCTTGCCAAAAATCTTTCTAACAACTTTACCTCATCATCCTTCCCTCCTCTTTTCTACTCTGATGGTTCTGTAGCTATTTCTTCTACTGATAAAGCAGATCTCTTCACACAGACTTTCTCCTCCAATTCTACCTTAGACGATTCCAGTGCTGTTCCTCCATCACTTCCCCCCTCTGACTTCCTCATGGCTGACATTAAAATTTCTTCAGCTGATGTATTTTCTGCCATCACTGGCCTCAGTACTAACAAGGCATATGGGCCTGATGGGGTCCCTCCTGTTGTTCTCAAGAACTGTGCTTCTGTGCTTACACCCTGCCTAGGCAAACTCTTTCGTCTTTGTCTGTCAACTTGTACCTTTCCTTCTTGCTGGAAGTTTGCTCTCATTCAGCCAGTCCCAAAGAAGGGTGACCACTCCCAACCCTCCAACTATCGTCCAATTGCTCTAACGTCCTGTATTTCAAAAGTTTTCGAGTCAATTCTTAATAAAAAAATTTTAAGGCATCTTTCCTATCACAACCTTCTTTCCGATCGTCAGTATGGGTTCTGTCAGGAACGCTCCACTGGCGATCTTCTCACCTACCTTTCAGACTCCTGGTCATCCTCCTTTCGGGACTTTGGCGAAAGCTTTGCCATTGCACTTGACATCTCAAAGGCTTTCGATCGAGTCTAGCATAAATCTTCAATTTCCAAACTGCCCTCCTACGGTTTCTATCCTTCTATCTGTGCCTTCATCGCTAGCTTCCTTTCTGGTCATTATATAGCCGCTATTGTAGACGGCCATCGTTCTTCTCCTAGATCTATCAACAGTGGTGTTCCTCAGGGCTCTGTCCTATCACCAACTCTCTTCCTTTTATTCATCAATGATCTTCTAAGCTGTACATCTAACCCTATCCACTCATACGCTGATGACTCCACCCTTCACCTTTCCATTCGGTTCCCGCAACGCCCATCTCAACAGTTACTTCAACAAACAAGGTATGAGGCTATGGCACGCCTAATGTCTGACTTGGCTCGTATCTCTGACTGGGGTAAAAATAATATGGTTGTCTTTAATGCATCTAAGACTACACCTATCAACCCGACAAAATCTTCCACAGGTATACCCACTAATGTTTAATAATATTCAGCTTAATCCTGCATCATCCTTGAACATGCTTGGGGTTTCATTTACTCGGGACTTATCTTGGAAAGATCATATTACATCTCTTGTAAAATCTGCTTCCAAGAGATTGGGTGTGCTAAGCCGACTCCGTTCTTTCTTTACCCCTGCGCAATTGTTGACTCTATACAGGGGTTTTATCCGCCCCTGTGTGGAGTTCAACTCTCATGTGTGGGGAGGCTCCCCACATACAGCTCTTCTCAATAGGGTGGAGTCAAAGGCTTTTCGTCTCATTAACTCTCCCCCTCTTACTGACTCCCTTCAACCTCTGTCTCTTCGCCGCACTGTTGCATCTTTATCTCTTTTCTATCGCTACTTTAATGGTCACTGCTCCTCTGAACTGTCTGCTTGCATTCCTCCACCTCTACGACGGGCGCGTAGCACCCGTCTGGCAGCAAACTCCCATCCTTTTTCTGTCCAACTCTCTAATGCAAGAGTTAACCGTTACTCCCAGTCTTTCATTTATGCAACAGGTCAGCTCTGGAACTGTCTCCCTCTGTCTGTATTTCCTGCTGCCTATGATCTCCAATCTTTCAAACGCAGTGTGTCCAGGCATCTCAAAATGATCGGATCTTGAATTTGGCTCTACTGTATATTGTATTTTGTTTTTCTCTTGGAGGGAACTGTTACTGCGGGCTCATGGCCTTTGGTTCCTTCTTCCTCGCATAAAAAAAAAAAAAATCTCATATAGTGTAAGCAGAATATAGTGTTCACTGATGTACCTTATAACGTCGAATTTAATCACTGGAAACACTACATTACAGTCGGCTGGAAAAGGCATGATCAGTAGAATGTATGGTCAAACTAATCAATTCTGAATGGCACATCAGCGAGTGGTGAAACCAAGTACGGTGTTTACCTTGTTTACAATTCGGACTAGTTGATGTCCCAAAACCTGACAATCTTCAGTATCCTTTACTGACTGAAGTAATTACTTCATACATATAAACTATAATGTATGTGGAAGAGTTCTTCAATTTAATTAGCTACCATAGTAAAAATGAATAATACTGATAATGCAGAGGATTAGTATTATATAATACATATGAGATGTGTATCTCATATAAGAGGCAACTTCCAATTAACTCTAGACATGCTGCATAAATAATGTGTAACTGCTCTCAGGCACCAACGTTGTGGCTATCTCAGTAAACTTTACCAAC
The DNA here is from genome assembly GCF_032717465.1 of Coenobita brevimanus. NCBI lineage: Eukaryota > Metazoa > Arthropoda > Malacostraca > Decapoda > Coenobitidae > Coenobita > Coenobita brevimanus. Next base: position 4,152,800 of record NC_137023.1, on the reverse strand, counting down.
AACTCAAACTTAAAATGTTATACTCCTGGTAACCTGATTAAAAAAAAAAAAAAAATAGAATGAAAAGAAAAAAAAACATGTTGCTATTATGAAGTGCCTTCATTGGTAAATCCCAGATACTTGAAGTTATACAACATTAATCGGCATTTTACAAAGAAGGTAGATCTAAATTCATTTTTTGTGATGAAATAAAAAGAGGGAAGGCGGCTAGTGTGACCAATTCAATTAAATATAGTTGTAGATTTCCAGTTGGTCTAGCTAGTACTGCAAAAAAGATCAAGTTAGATTATATTCCATCAGTTTTTGAGGAGTAGCCCGATGCATGCAGACAAGCAGCACTTCCACATATTGTACATACAGGAACTGATCTCCTCCGAAAGATAATGACGGCGAGATTTAACTTTTCCTCACATAGGCAGATTACGAATGGGAAGGGTGTATGTAGCAAGCTGGATGCACTTAGCAGTGAAAAAAGCCCTCTTGGCAATGTCTGTATATCGGAGACTGAAAATTTTATTGGTGGAACGTATAGGGGGCGAAAATATATTAATAATATATGAATGAACATAAAGTTAATCCTCTCAGTCCGGTGACATTTTTATCTTATTCTTTCTATATTCAGACGGCTGTATTTAGCCTTGGGGAAATATTTTAAACTAGAGATTAAAGTTTTCTTTAACCTGTTCACTGATAGACATCATTTTAAAGTTTAATAACATCGTCTGCAGGTGGGAACAATGTATAATAAAAGGCGCTATGGGATCAGGTTTAAAATGACTGCCACAGCGTGTACGGTACGTGTTCCATACACTCTAGGCAAGTGCATCAAGGGAGGATTATACTAACCACTCAGTCACCTCTCTCTCTCCTCTCTCTCTCTCTCAATGCCAGTGTCACATATTAATCCTCTCCTTCCTACCCCTTCATCTCCATCCTCTCTTCTGTCATTCATCTGTCATTCCTACTCCTGTACTATTCTCTCCTCATCTATATATACACACACAATCTTCCTCTCCATCTGCCTCCATTGAAATATTTCTTTTTGCTTCCCTCCCGTCATTCTTCTGTCATCCTTCTTCCTTTCATAGTCTCTACGCGTGATCGACAGCAGGCTGAGGTGGTGAAGAATCACAATAGGGAAACGTACCGTCCATTATATTCTTCATGTCTTCGGACGAAAAACAGTTTGACGAGACTCTTTGGGGTGGCTAGATTTTACCTTCATTAACTTCAGCAAGAGAAGCCATTAATGATTTAAATAAAACTATGAAAAAAGCAAGAATATAAATAACCCCTTAGCGCTGAGGAAATTATTCTTGAACTGATTTTCAAGAAGAATTCACTACTTGTCACAAAAATATCTAACAGTCTTTCTTCCAATCTTTTATTGTCTCAACAGGAGCTAGGCAAATTGGTCCGAATGGTTAAGGCGAAAATTGCCAGTCATGTTCTCCTGAGTGGCCCTGTGTAAGCAAAACACTCTTATACAACTCTTCAGATGTAAAACACTATCGGCAACATCTTGTTGGAGCGACTTCACCCATTTGGTCAGCAGCAGCTCATTCGGTTATATGGTTGACATATAAAGCAGTAAATGGTTGCTTGGTTCACGTGAAACCATTTGACTTCTCATTCAGTGTTCAAATCTCCGAAATTCTGCACTACATCATGGGAGTGGGTGGTGTCACTAAAGCTCCACTGCTAATACCCTTACATCAGTCGTAGCTGATATACTCGTACCTCTGACATATTCAGTATGAATTTTGCAGTCACTATTGTTCTAGTAGTAACATGCGCGTGTGACATGTGCAACGTGTAAGAGGGATTCTGGTCTTCGAGA
>NC_137023.1:4105960-4145960 GCF_032717465.1 Coenobita brevimanus | reverse complement strand
CTCTCTCTCTATTGATATATGTATGTATGTATACACAATCGTACTGAATGGTTTAATAAATAATACTCAAGTGCATTTAAAAAGTGAGGGTTTTCGAAGGTGAATAAATAGTTTGTATCGTTATATGGATTAATTATGAAAAAAGGAAGAAACAAAGGATAAAAGCCTCCGAAATTCATTCCTGTTAAAAACGTTGAACAAGGCCCATTAAACAAGGAAGAAACAAAGGATGAAAGCCCCCGAAATTCATTCCTTTTAAAAATGAACAAGGCCAATGCAGTATTACAATCGTTGTTTTCGAGGTATCAGTGACACAGGGACTTACAGACTGGAAGGAAAAAAGTCTCAGCGGTAAATGCATCAATATACAAATACAAATCGCCAAGAAAAAGATGCAAAGGAGCCTTCTAGATACTGTATAGGAGACTAGTCTCTCTCTCTCTCTCTCTCTCTCTAAGTTCATCAGTTTCACTCTCCCTGTCACCTTTTTCCCTTCTACATTTTTTAAAGACTTTTTTTCTATTCCTTTCTGTTCTTCCCCTCCCTCCGTTTTATCCAATTACACTCCCAGTTACTGTTGTTTCTCTCTCTTTCTCTCTCCCTGTCACCTTTTTCCCTTCTACATTTTTTAAAGATTTTTTTCTATTCCTTTCTGTTCTTCCCCTCCCTCCGTTTTATCCAATTACACTCCCAGTTACTGTTGTTTCTCTCTCTCTCTCTCAATAACTTTCTTCTAAACTTGTCTCTTCCGCGTGCCTGCCTGCCTCCTCTCTCATGCCTTTCTTCCAATGTCCTTCGTCCTTCCGCATTTCCTCATTATTCCTTAACATTTTTCACAGTTCTATCTCTCTCTCTCTCTCTCTCTCTCACCTTACCCTTTTCCCAACTTACTTTCATCAGTTAATTAACTCCTTCCATCACCCAATTCACACTGACACAGAAACAGACGTAGACACAGACACATGAGAGCATCTCCCTCTCTCTCTCTCTAGTTATCTATATATCTATATCTATAACTATACTATCTCTCTATCTATCTATAGATAGATAGATTGATAGATATACTTAATTTCTTGGCTGTATTTCCTCCCAGTGTGGAGGCACATATTCCCATTATGAACCCATTTTCTCCCTTGGACCAATATCACGCATTGATCTGTTTTTACACAACTGGCCTATTTTCCGATGAACATATTCTCTACATAAACCTGTTTTACCAGACACCTGTTTTCTACCCAGGGGGTGAAGCTTACACCCCACATGGACCTATTGTTTTCCATGGATCCATTCTTCCTTGGTAATATTTTTACGTTTTGGATCTAACCTACCCCTTGGTCGCACTTCCGACGAACCTATTCACACTATGGACCTACTCCCCACACAAAACATACATAACATACCCAGCGTATATTACCTCATCAACCAATTTTTCTCTGCTAGTTAGATTTGTCCACTTCTCAATGAGCTCTTTCTCCCCACGTGGACCGACTTATTATTTCCCATGGATCAATTTTACATCCACGTAGGTGTTTCTGGTATTCACCTATGGACCTATTTCTCTCTCACTGGAAACATTTCCCTAAGGGACACCGTTTCCCCCATGGAAGGAGGTAACTATTGCTAAGGAATCTATTCCCCTTACATACGCATTCCCTCAGTGGAATTGTTTTCACCATAAACCTCTTCTCCCTATCCATCCTCCAACCCAGTGCAGTTAACAACAGCAGGATGACTCAATTTCACACACACACACACACACACACACACACACACACACACACACACACACACACACACACACACACACACACACACATTGGTTTCTCTCTCTCTCTCTCCCTCTGTCTTTGGCCACCGCTGTTATGCTGATCCAGTAACTTCATTCGTCTAGAAATGAACTTACAAACTCATGATCTGGTAAGCTGTTTCCATAGACATTTAATCAGCCTTTGCCTCTTTCACGACTCAGCTTCTTCCTCCACTGACTGTATACCCATCAAGCCTCCAGGATGCCATGGACTCTTTGTAATTTTTTATTTTTTTAACGTGTCCGACTTTGGGCAAAAGGATCAGGACCTATTCCCAAGTCCCAGTAGTCTTCCTTGGGGCCCAGTAATCCTCCTATATCTCCACATGTCACCACTTCGGCGCTAACACCCACCATCCATGTTGATGACATGCTAGGGTTGTCTCATACAAGACTGGTGTACTGACATTGGCGGGGGTACTTTTATGACATGTCGGCGGGTCATCTGGTAGATCAGAAAAGTCTGCTTTTTATGAAATTCAGATCCTCAAACTGTTCCCTGTCCTAGCCGGGATTCGAACCTGGGTCCATTAGGACTGCAGGCCGCCTCTCTACTTATTCTGCCACCGTCTCCCCCAGACTCTGCAAATTAATTAATTTCATCGTAATCATTACTCTCGAACTCCCAGACGATAATCTGCTTAAAACTATTTTTAAAAATAATCTTTGTTTCATACAGCCTACCACAGAAGGTAATCCGAAAGGAGAGGACCACCTCTAAAAAAACAAACAAAAAAGTTTACCCACCTTTCAACTGATTCTGTGACTATAAGGGAGTACAGAAGTACGTTTTCGAGTATGAAGAGGATCCATCTACAGTATACACAAAGAAAATACGATTACATAAGAGACTGGTAGGGTTTGATTAGGTTAGTGTCGGAAATTTAGGAATAATTCCTCCCATTTTCTATTTTAGTTGGTGATGGGCAGTCCCAGTCATGCCTTAGTCACGCTTGGAAGCAGTCTAACCACTCTCGTGGTATTGAGAGAGAATTCGGTTGGGACAGACTGGACTGATTAATTAATTTACAACAGTGCTTCCTCCTAGATGGGAATGAACAATATCAATTCACTTTAATTTATAAATAGTGTAAATAGTAATGCTTACGTAAAAAGTACGTATTTGGTCCAGGCCGTAACCTCCAGTAATCCGCCAAGCACTAGCAACAGGCAACATCTTCAACAACTCCGACCATATGGCATCAACCTACAAGCCTCTCCATTGCTACTCTTAAGCTAAGTAACTAAATGACCCTTAGTGGCGAAAGGGTAGGGGGGTTTTTCAAGAATACTCCCCCAGTATCCCTGCTTGTCGTAAAAGGCGACTAAAAGGGTTGGCGGAGGGTTAGTACCCCTCCCCGGAAAACAACTAACTAAAAAAACAAACAAGAAGCCTCGGACAAGGACTGACCAAACGTTGACGACCCAGGACCGGACAAAGGACTTGGTAATGTGTACATGGAATGTAAGAGGAGCGAATGATGAAGTGAAAGAGAGAGAGATTGTCCAGGTGCTTGAGGATGCGAAAGTGGATGTATGTGGAATAACTGAAACAAAATGGAGAGGAGAAGTGTGAGAGAATGGGAGTATGGATGGGGTATATGTGCAGGAGTAGATGAGAATGAGAGGGCAAAGGAAGGAGTGTGTATAGTTGTGAGTAAAAGATGGAAGAAGAGCATAAGACAGTATGGATCAGTTGGGTCAAGGATTGTGTGGGTAAAGTTGAAAGTTGGAATACAAATGTGGGCGATTGTGTGTGTGTATGCGCCAACGCAAGATCGTGCTAGAAGAGTGAGAGAAGAGTTCTGGACAAATGTGGAAGTGTGCATGGAAAAGTTTGGAAGGAATGAGAGAGTGTTTTTGATTGGTGATATGAATGGTAAAGTTGGTAATGTGAAGGTGGATGGAATAGTTGGTGAGTGGGGTGTGCCTGCTGAGGTAGATGAGAATGGGAGTGCGTTAGTGGACATTTGTGCTGGGAGGGTTGGTAATAGCCAATACCCTCTTCAGGCATAAAATGATCCACAGGTATACATGGCGAGTGATGAGAAGGGTGGGTGGTGAACTGAATGAAAGGAAGGCAATGATTGATTATGTGTGTGTGGATGAAAGGATGCGAAGATGTGTAAAGGATGCAAGAGTGTATAGAGGTTGGGGGAGTGGACTTTCTGACCACTACTTGGTCGTGGCCAGAATTAGGATGCAAGTAAGATGGAGGAATAGAAGAAGGGAAAGACGAGAGGAAGGAGTAGTTGCAAGGAGAGTGGAAAGGTTACAAGAGGATGAGAAAAAGGCAGAGTATAAGAGAGAAGTGGAGGAACGATTGAGCAAATATGAATTGGAGCAGATGGGAGACGTGGAAGGTGTGTGTAAGATATTTACAGAAGAAATATGTGCAGCATGTGATGTGGTGTGTGGAAGGAAGAGAAGACGGAGGGGGTGCAAGGAACAGCGTGGTGGACTGAAGAGGTGAAACAGGCAGTGGCACAAAAGAAGAAAGCATACAATGAATGGATGAGAAATAGGGGCGTGGAAGAAGTTGAGAGGCGGAAGAGAGTTATATGTGGAAAGGAAGAGAGAGGTGAAAAGATTAGTAAGAGAGAGTAAGAAGAGAGTGGATGAGGAATTTGGAAGGAATTTGAGTGTAAAGTGGAGGGACTGTAAGAAAATGTTCTGGAGAGAAGTGAAAAGAGTAAGACAGGGTGGAAGTGAAGTTAGCAGGGGAGTGAAAGATAAAAATGGTAGATTACTAGTGGAGAAGGGAGAAAAAGTGAGCAGATGGAGAGAACACTTTAAGGAATTGTTGAACGTAGAGGATGGAAGTAATGCGAGTATAAGTGGCTGGGGAATGGCTGGGAGAACTAGGGAGGTGAGAAGACAGGAAGAAATCAGTAGGATAGAAGTTGTGGAAGCAATGAAGAAAGTTAAATCGGGGAAAGCCCCAGGAATTGATGGAGTGTGTGGTGAAATGCTGAAGCATGGGGGAGAGATTGTAGTAGAATGGATGTGGAAGATGTGCAGATTGGCCTGGGAGGAAGGTAGAGTCCCGGAGGATTGGAAGTCAGGTATAATTATTCCCTTGTACAAAGGAAAAGGGGAAAAAGAAGTGTGTGGTAATCATAGGGGCATTTGTCTTCTTAGTATAATAGGAAAAGTGTATGGTAGGATACTTATAGACAGAGTTAGAGAAGGAACAGAGAAATTAGTTGGAGAAGAACAGGGAGGCTTTAGGAAGGGAAGAGGTTGTGTAGATCAGATATTCATTCTTAGATCTTTAGTGGAAAAGTTTCTAGAGAAGGGAAAGAAGTTGTATGCGGCTTTCATGGATTTGGAGAAAGCATATGACAGGGTGGATAGACAAGGATTGTGGAAAGTGTTAAGAATATATGGAGTAGATGGGAAGTTGTTGAATGCTGTGAAGAGTATGTACGATGGTGCGAAGGCTGCAGTGCGTGTGGATGGTGAACTAAGTGAATTTTTCTCTTTGAAAGTTGGTTTGAAACAGGGATGTGTCATGTCTCCATGGTTGTTCAATCTGTACATGGATGGGGTAATAAAAGAGGTACAAGGTAGGGTAGTGGATGTTGGAGTGGCCCTGGTGAGAGAGGATAGTGTTTGGAAACTCCCTGTACTGTTGTTTGCAGATGATACTGTGTTGTTGAGTGAAGACGAAGGGGAGCTGCAAGGCTTGGTGGATGAGTTTGGGAGAGTGTGTAAGAAACGGAACCTAAAGGTGAATGTAGGGAAGAGTAAAGTGATGGTCTTTGAGAGAGGTGAAGTCAGTGAATGTACAGCGAGGTTGGATGGTGAGGAATTGGAAAATGTGAGTACGTTTAAGTATTTGGGTAGTGTGATGAGTAAGGATGGAGGTTTGGAGGGTGAAGTACTTGAAAGGGTACAGCAGGGAAGAAAGGTTGCTGGTTCCTTGAAAGCAGTGATAAGAAACAGGGAAGTGAGCATGGAAGTAAAAAAGTTACTACATGACAGTATTGTGATACCAACTCTAACATACGGAAGTGAAGCTTGGACATTGTTGGAAGGACACAAGTCAAGAGTGAGAGCAGTGGAAATGAGTTATTTAAGAGGAGCCTGTGGAGTCACGTGGAGAGATAGGCTGACGAATGAGGATATAAAGGAGCGTTGTGGTGTGGATGTGGATGTGATAGGAAGCGTTGTGAGGAACACACTGAGGTGGTTTGGCCATGTGGAGAGGATGGAGGGTGAAAGACTGACAAAGAGAGTGTATATGAGTAAGGTGGAGGGTGGAAGAGGGAGGGGGAGACCGAGGATGAGATGGAGGGATGGGGTGGAGAGGTATATGAGAGAGGGGGGTGTGAGTTGGGAGCAGGGCAGTGAAATGGCGGGGGACAGGGCGACTTGGAGGCGATTTGTTTGTGGCCACCCCAAACGGGATTGAGGCGTCTGGCAATAGATAGATAGATTCCAGCTTTTATTTGAGGATCCTTAAATAGATCACTTAGTTGCTTAGTAGGGAACACAACCTACACGTCATTACGATCCAGGTGAGTCCTGGGAGTAAGACATATATATCCGGACAAATTATGTAGTGTTGTAGGCCTATTTTTGTCTTGTTTAGTGCAAGTGATTAGCCAGTTAAATATTTACGACACTACCGGGGGTATATTCTAAATTTTTCTAATTTTTCCCCCACAAAGTGGTCCTTCGAACCGGATTGTTAACACTCCAACATGGCGACTGCTCTGGAATTAAATTATTATCGGGTGGCTTATATAGGCCACTCTCTGGTCACCTGTGACACCTTGATGTCTGTGCCTTCACCATGGCCCTTGGTGACCATGGAGATGATCAGAGTAGGGGGTGCCAGAGCAGACAAGTTTTTTGAGTACGAGGAATTTGCAGAAGTACTTAGACCTGGCTATAATTTGGTTATAGTCATGTTGGGGGGAAACGATATTAATGAGTCAACCGACGTGCAGGACTTAGTGGCTACACTACTACAAATTAATGAGGCTATAGAAGATGCAGGTGCTAAATGTGTGATATGCACTGTAGAAAAGAGGGAATATCCACATAATCATCCTCGATATGTGGATCCCATTGTTTACAATAAGATCATGAACGCGGTTAATAAGAAAATAACCAAGGAACTATAGTCGTTCTATTTTATAAAGGCAGTTTGGGTGGGGCGCTCTGGGACCTCAGTCTGTTAGCTCTGTTGTCACACCGTCGCCACACACGTGCTCTCTCTCTCTCTCTCTCTCTCATATTTATATTTACTACTAATTGTATTTTCTTTATTTTCTCTCTTGTTTTCGACTTTTTTTCAACACCACCCCTGAGGTAAAAGTCTATAGGTGCGTTTTTTTTTACAGCTTCCATGGCGGGAGACTGACCGAGTATGACCCGCTCACGCAGGGTTGTCCCTCGTGTCACCACCTGACAACGTCGCAAAAGCAACTCTGACAAGTCTTATGAGATTTATACTATACTATAGCTTTTTTATTGAATTACATCTATATAGAGTGTTTAAAATTCATTTATAAGTAGTTACTAGCTTAAAATAGGAGAGTGAGAGAGAGAGAGAGAGAGAGAGAGGTGAACACAAATAATTACACGTGTGTCGGTGGCGATGTGACAACAGAGCTAACAGTGTGAGGTCCCTGAGCGTCCCACCCAAACTGCCTTCATAAAATAGAACGACTGTAAAAGGGAAAATTATTTTGCTTGGTGGTAAGACCTATCCTCTGGAGGTACGAGTCATGGACCAAATTCACCCTACTTGGGAAGGAAGACGTAGAATTTGGGCCAAGGTGCGAGGAGCTATTAAATTTCATTATGATCAGTGGGTTGCTAACACAAACTAAATATGGATTAATTTTGTAGTAACCCCTAGAAGGCTTTAATTTGTAATCTAAATTTAATTGTACTATTAATTTAGTTGTTCAGATTTATGTATCATTCTTAGTATTGCTGTTTGATGCTGAATTCTTCTATGTACATTTAGTTAATTTAATTCTAGTGGTTTCATTGCTGTAGGCTACATTTAGTGATTCTATTAATTTTGATTTTCAGACTTGGTTCAATATGTCCTTGTCAAGGAGGATTGCAGGCCATAAGGCCTATGTCACCACTCTCAGTGGTAAAGTAAATGATGAATTCCAATCCTCTGACAAAGACTACACTTAACTTAAGGCCTGGAGCCAGCAATTACAGAACCAGCTGACTGTCATGGGAACACTTTATGATTCTTTATTGGAAGCCACAAAGGACGATGATGAATTTAATGAAATTTTTATAGCTAAGACTAACGAAGAAGAGAGAATTTGCCTACTATTAGCTCAAATTAATTCCTCTCTGAAAAGTGAGTCTACCCATTTAACTTGTCCAAGGGCTGAGTCGAAGCTGCCCACACTTAAACTACCCGAGTTTGATGGCACTTCGGCTAATTGGAATTCCTTCTGGGATCAATTTGTTGCCAGTATTGATTCCAGAAAAGATCTTAGTCCAGTAGACAAATTAAATTATTTAAGAGGAGTGTTAAAAGGTGACGTGAAGAAACTCATCGATGGTTTCAGTATAGAAAGTGATGGATATACCAGTGCAGTGCAGCTACTTAAGGCAACTTTTGATAATCCTAAGAGAAAACAGCACGAACTTGCAATGCGACTGCTACACCTTAAAACTCCTATTCATACTTGTAATTCCTTGGCCGAATTTAGGGCTAATCTAGAATGCACCCTTAGGAAACTGGAAAAAATGGGGTGTGATTTAAGAAGTTCCAGTTGGCTTATCTCTCCACTAGTAATGAAAAAGTTACCCAGTAAAACTATTGAGAGAATCCAGCATGTAACAAATGAAGATTATCCCCAGCTACAGGAAATTAGGGACTCATTATTAAAAGTTATTAATCATTTAGAGTCCAAAGGGCCTGAAGCTAAATCAGATTCCAGTACTAAAGGTGCTTTAACTAGAGAGAAGCCTGATAAAGTCAAATTATCTCCTAAATCAATTCCTAAGATTTACCACACTTCAGAACAAGTATCTTCACCCACATCTCCCAAGAATGCTCAGTCACAAACCTCTGCATCGGCTAGTCAGCAGCCAGCTCAGCAGCTGAAGTGTATTTTGTGTGATGGAGCACATCTGTCCAAGAGCTGTGAGGCGTATTCAGGTCGTTCTACTCGTGTAGAAAGACTCGAACAGATAGGACGGTGTGGTAGATGTACTTGTAGGCACAAGACTGATCAATGTAACTTCAATTTGAAAAGATGTGACCTTTGTAAAAAGGGGTTTCATCACAATGTCTTGTGTGATAAGCTGAATACACTTAATTCACAAATTTGCTCAGTCACTCCAACAAATCAACATACCATCTCAACTGCTTTACCGGTTGGAGCTGTTCATATTATTAAGAATAAATCTCAAATTAAAGCAAAAGTTCTTTATGACCAAGGATCACAGAGGACATTCATTTCTCAGGACCTAGTAAACAAGCTTAAATTAAAGCCTAGTGGTACGATTATTTTACAGCTGTCCGGCTTCATTAGTGAAGATCAAAGAAGAGAATATCAGCTAGTTAAGATTACTGTTAAAGCTGGCAGCAAGTACACTAGACTAGAGGCTGTGGTTAGAGACACCTTACCTAACAACATAAGAACAGATGGTCTAGAGAAGTGTTTGACCTATCTGAAAGATCAACAAATTAAAGTATCTGATCCTAGTTTGACTGATCACATAGATAAAATAGATCTCCTTATTGGTGCTGATTTCTATCCTAAATTAGTTTATGGTCTCATTAAATTCAAGGGCATAAATTTCCTAAAAGTACAAGGAGGATTAGTTGTATATGGCAATATTCCTGACAAGTTTGTAAGTACAAGAAAAGCAATTCAGGTTGCTATGGTAACGAATATATGCTTGCAGCCCTCACTAAATTCAGAAGAGCCTGACATTTCCAATTTGTGGAAAATGGATAGCATTGGCAATAAACCTGAACAGGTAACTCACGAAGAAGCTTTTGTGCTTGAAAATTATAAAAAGACTTTTCAGTACTATGATGACCAATATTGGGTAAAACTTCCTTGGAAAGTCAATCGACCTAGTTTGCCCACAAATTATAAATTAGCTCTTAATCGCCTAAATTCAAATTTAAAGAGACTTAAAGGTGAAGGAGATTTACTAGATAAATATGATCAGTTAATCAAGAGTCATTTAGAAAAGGAGTTTATCGAGGAAGTTAAGCAGGCACAGGTTGGACAAAATACTCATTATATTCCTCATTTGGCAGTAATGAGAGAAAGTAAGACTACACCTGTGCGAATAGTATTTGATTGTAGTGCCAAATTAGGCTCCCACACTAACAGCTTGAACGATTGTTTGTACACTGGTCCAACTCTAACCAAAAATCTATTAGATGTGCTGCTAAAATTCAGAACTAATGAATATGCCTTTACAGCAGACATCAGCAAAGCTTTTTTACGGATAGGACTTCAAGAAGAAGACAGAGATTTCACCAGATTTTTGTGGCCAAGTAATCCTCATGATGATAACAGTTCTCTGGTAACTTACAGATTTAAATCAGTCCTTTTTGGAGCCACTAGCTCACCCTTCTTGTTGCAAATGACGCTAAATTATCACTTAGAGGCAGCAAAAGAAAATATAGAAGTGGCTAACCAAATTAAAGATTCGCTATATATGGACAATCTTCAGGGGACTGTAAATACTGAGGAGGATCTAAAGAAATTTCATCTGATAGCCAACAAGATTATGCAAGAGGCTAACATGCCATTGCAGGAGTGGACATCTAACTCCACTGAAATAAATTCTGATTCTGAAGTCTGTAATAAAATATTAGGATTGTGGTGGGATCCAGACATTGATGTCCTTAATGTAAAAAATGTAGAGTGGGATACAGTTGATAGCAAAAGATCTTTATTAAGTAACATTAGTAAAATTTTAGATCCCCTAGGACTAATTTCTCCCCTAACTATTCCTTTAAAAATTCTAATTCAACAAACATGGACCAGATAATTAGGCTGGGATGACCCTTTACCTACAGACTTGCTGGAGAGTTGGGAAACCCTCTCAAAAGAATGCAACAACCTAGCAAGTGTTAAATTTCCGAGAATGGTGGGAAAAGAAGGTTCTTCCTATGATTTACATCTGTTTTGTGATGCTTCACCCAAGGCTTATGGAGTAGTTGCTTACATCAGTAATTATGAAGATGTTCCTATAATTTTATCTTCTAAGGCAAGAGTAGCTCCTCTAAAAGGTAAAACTTTACCGTACCTCAGTTAGAACTAACAGCCATGTATGTAGCAGTCCATTTTGGGGTGTATATCAGGAAGACCTTAAGTAATATAAAGATTAATACCACCTATATATGGTCAGACAGTGAAGTAGCCCTTCAATGGGTAGTGAACAGTAAAAGTAACATCTTGTATGTCAAAAATCGAGTACAAGATATGAGAGATGCTGATCCTGACTGTTATTATCTCCATCACAACTAAAGATAACCCAGCTGATTTATTAACTAGAGGCCTAACTTATGATAAATTTATAAATAGTGACTCCTGGTTTCATGGTCCGGAATGGTTGAATAATAAAGATCTTTGGCCAGATCTGAAATTTAAGACGAAGATGGAGCCTAAGGCGCTGACTGTCCTAGAAGTTCAAGAAAAAGAACTTAAACCCTTGTTTGATCCGGAAAGAGTTGGTAGTTGGAAGAAGTTAATAAAGATCACCAGTTTGGTTTTCCAATTTTTGCAAAAGATTAGGGGGAACGAAACTCTAAACCTAATGAAACCCCAACAATATTGGTTGCTATACTTACAGAAGAGTAGCTTCCCCGAAGTTTACCAATATTTTCAGAAACCACTTGTAACAAGGGTGCCAGATTTGGTTAAGAGTTTAAACTTATTTGAGCACAATGATTTGATCAGATGTAGTGGTAGGCTGGACCAAGCTGGTCTCCCCTTTCACACTAAATTTCCACTGTTGTTGCCTAGACAGCAACATTTGACGAAATTATTGGTCCTATATGCTCATGAAACCACTTTGCATGGTGGTGTTTCTGATACATTGTGCAAATTGAGAGAAAACTTCTGGATCCCTAAAGGCCGACAAGTTGTGAAATCTACAATTAAATCCTGCTATACATGTAAGAGGTTAGAAGGACGACCGTATCATTATCCTTCACCACCACCCTTACCTAAAGAGCGGGTGGAAGAAGCTAGACCCTTTGAAATAATCGGTTTAGATTATAAAGGCTATATGGAAGTCTTGAAACCAGACACCCTACAAGAGCAAAAGGTGTATGTGGTACTGTTTACTTGCGCTGTTACCAGGGCAGTTCACTTGGAGTTGGTCACAGATTTAACTGCCGAAACTTTTTTGAATGCTTTTAGGAGATTTGTGTCGAGAAGATCTTGCCCGAAATTAATTATCAGTGACAACGCTTCTAATTTTAAATTAGGATTCGAACTTCTACATCAGGTCCTGCAGAGTGCGGAAGTCCAAGATGAATTTACCAGCAGAGAATGTGAGTGGAAATTCATACCGCCAAGAGCTCCATGGTTCGGTGGTTTCTATGAGAGACTAATAGGCATAGTAAAAGGGTGTCTTAAAAAGGTATTATTCAGAAAACCAGTAAACATGGATGATTTACACACTATAATTACGGAAGTGGAATGCCGTGTTAACAACCGCCCCTTAACGTATGTCCTTAACAGCCTCGATGAGCCAGAAGCCCTCACTCCTTCTCATCTTATTTGTGGATATCGATTGGACTCCTTGCCTGCAATAACTACGGCACCCTATGATTTGGATCCCTCTTACGTTGAAGCTGATAAATTGAACACTAAGTACCATCAGTTATCCAAATTGATTAACAAATGGCAGGATTCATGGAAAACTCAATATTTGTCATCCCTTCTCGATAGACATGTACGCCAAAAGTCGGCTAATAAAACGGATGTTGATATTAAGGAGGGGGATGTAGTGTTAATTCACACTGATACGTCAAGGAATAGTTGGCCATTGGGGAAAGTTATTGAATGCTATCCGGATAAGCAAGGGATAGTTCGTATAGTGAAGTTAAAGACGGCCCAAGGCCTTGTACTCAGGACTATCAATAAATTATATCCATTAGAAACAGCCGTGAGTTCCCGTCTGGAAGCGCTTAATACAGCACTCGGGGACGTTACTCATGGCCGAAGGGATACAGATGCGGGAAGCTCATATAGACCACAGCGGGGAGCCGCACAACGGTTCCGAGCTCACCTGGGGGAGTTAATTAAACGGGGTGATGTTTAGATTTCTTGGCCCCCAGGATGTCGGAAATTTAGGAATAATTCCTCCCATTTTCTATTTTAGTTGGTGATGGGCAGTCCCAGTCATGCCTTAGTCACGCTTGGAAGCAGTCTAACCACTCTCGTGGTATTGAGAGAGAATTCGGTTGGGACAGACTGGACTGATTAATTGATTTACAACAGTGCTTCCTCCTAGATGGGAATGAACAATATCAATTCACTTTAATTTATAAATAGTGTAAATAGTAATGCTTACGTAAAAAGTACGTATTTGGTCCAGGCCGTAACCTCCAGTAATCCGCCAAGCACTAGCAACAGGCAACATCTTCAACAACTCCGACCATATGGCATCAACCTACAAGCCTCTCCATTGCTACTCTTAAGCTAAGTAACTAAATGACCCTTAGTGGCGAAAGACTGGGCGAATAATATTTCACCAGGGTTTCCAGCTTTTATTTGAGGATCCTTAAATAGATCGCTTAGTTGCTTAGTAGGGAACACAACCTACACGTCATTACGATCCAGGTGAGTCCTGGGAGTAAGACATATATATCCGGACAAATTATGTAGTGTTGTAGGCCTATTTTTGTCTTGTTTAGTGCAAGTGATTAGCCAGTTAAATATTTACGACACTACCGGGGGTATATTCTAAATTTTTCTAATTTTTCCCCCACAGTTAGTATGAAACTAGTTAGGTCAGCAGAAAATAGGTTAGGTGTGGTTAGGATAAATAAGGTTGGGTTAAGAAACGAAAATTTCGGTTAGGTTTGGGTAAATAAACACCGATGTGGGTATTTTCGTTAAAAAATGGCGTTCTGAGATGGAGTTCGCTGTCATCCACAGGATGGCATGGCGTCCATCTGTAAAAATAAAAATAATAAAAAAAAAAATAAATAAACGCTTTCCTCCACTTAAAATTATTAAAAAACATTGAAACTTGGAAACGCAATCAGAAAATACTTAAAGAATCTCATGAATAACTTAGGTAAAAGAAGAAGAAGAAGATGACGAAGAAGCAAACTGCATAATAAGCTGGTCCTATGTCTCCATAAGGATTACCCAGTAAAATAATCTCGTAAATCATCATCATCATCATCATCATCATCATCATGAACCAAAGACAGTGCAGAATTAAGGAACCCTCACCAACTGTCCTTCCATCGCAACATCCATCAGCCCTGCTTAATTGTGGATTTCATATTAGTAATCCACAAAGTCACATATGGTAATTCTTGGTTTGCCTAGTTCCAAAAAACATGATAACAGTATCAGTGCCATCCGCATTCACTTTTGCTAACGTTTCGATTATACTAAGACCATGTGAGGGTAACGTAGATATATATATTTACGGGAGGTCCGGATGACGATGATTTTTATTATCATAAATGTGAGATAAACTTTGGGACCCTCTTTTGTTAAGGAAAGTCATCTGGTAGTAGCCACAACGATATTAAAGGTATGTCTTGAGGCTGAGGGGTAGGGTGGTAAGTGATAAGCTCTTATTATTTATCATAACTCCCGCGTTGGTTCACATGTTTCTTCCACCATGCACTTCAATATCCTGATACAGTTTAGCGGTTCTTAACAAGTACAGCAGGAGATGATATTCACGAATCAAGCAGGAAAGCAACATCGTTTGCCATTCAAATATTTGGATGGACTTTTCAGTGACGTCCTATCTTCCTGTAGAGCAAAATGTTACCTAGTGTGTAAAATTCCTTAACCTCTTCAGTACATTTTTTAAAAATTTCGTCCGAGCCATTTCTATATTATTATATCGGGCTAATAGAAAACTTTTTGACTTGGAGGGGTTCGATATAGCCTTGATTAGCCCCTTCACCATCAGAAATCATTCCTAACTCGAATGAAAATCCTCCAGTAGCGGAGATAATGAGCTGGAAAGTACAACACCGTACTGAAAAGGTTACGGTAATAAAACTGTCAGAATGCAGCACTTCCTTTTTAGTTTACATCAGCTCGCTGGAACTAAAGGAATGATAGTGACAGTCAACTTCCAGACGCAGAATACGATCAAACATTGCACTGCCTCAGAAACCCCCTGTGTCTCTGGTGAACTATAATGTATATATACCTGGCCTTCCGTGAGCTGAATGAGGTCCCTGTGGACCCCAGCATGTTTTTTAACTGAATCCATTAAGTCATTTTTATTTTTTCGAACTGGCCGTCCCTGACTTTTATTGTAGATGGTTATTGTATATGAACATAATTTTTGAGCAAAAAAGTTTGCAGCATTTAGGAGTGACTGTAAAAAATGTTCGTGGGTCAGCTGGGACCCCACCTCTCTTTCCCTATGACTTTTTTCTCCCCCGATTTTTCATATTTTTGACATCTAAAGACAATGTCAGTACCAAAATCAATGTTTATGGCAGAAATTTGTTGGAAGATAATGGCCAACCCATTTTATTTAATATATTAAATGAGTGATTTATATGACGCTGATGAATAATAACCATTCTGTTATATTATCATTATTAACACTGTAGAAGTCACTTTTCTTTGCGTCTGTGAGAAAGGTATTATCACTTAGTTGTTTTCCCATGATATAAGTTAGTTTTCTTTGTACTTGTGTGATACTGAAAACAAGATATTTTTGTTATTTAATTTGAACATTATAAGGACTGCTGTATTTTATGATTATCATACTTTATACCAGAGCTTGTTATTACCGTATATAAAGATCCTATCCCAAGAGTAATGATAGCCAAACTTTCAAATAAACATAGGTTCAGTGCATCCATACAAAATAAATTAATAAATTTCTGATAAATGTAAATAATCTTCTTAAAAAAATAAAATAAAATAAAATAAAGAAAAGAAAGAAAAGGGACACTGGTGGGTTGGCTCCACGTGCCGTGTCGTGGGCAACATATGTACAAAACTGAAATGAAGTAGCTTTATGAATTTGGCAGAAATCCACCAGAAAGCTTTGGGGTCCAGTGGGACACCCCAAGCTTCTCGTGTAATTTGAAAAGGCTCAGCTCACGAAGGACTAGTGTAAATTTTAAAAATGTGTTGAAAAACTTTATCAAAAGAATTGAAATGATCTCTTATCTGAACAGAACTTATAAATGTTGTAGAAAAGGGTCTGCGCAGTAGGGAACGAGAGCTGTGGCAGTGTGAGGCTTGCCTTTGAGGTATGTGTGAGGTGGCAGTGTGAGAGTGTGTGGCATGTAAACATAATGTGCGGGAGTGTGAGGCTTGATTCAGTAGAAGCGTGGCATTGTGGTAGTGTTTGGTATGTTAGTATGAGGAGTGGCAGTGAGAAGTTAAACTGTCAGACATGTAGTAGTGTGTAGTGTGACTATATGATTTATAGCAGTTTTATATTTCGCTGCTTTTTGATGCAGCAATGTGTAGTGACATAGTACGACGTGGAAGGTGATGTATGGACGTGTGGCAGTGTAAGGGATTGTACTGTCGTCTACTGTAACGCCATACAAAATATATACTATACACAAGAATGAACTAAGTAAAAGGTAGGGATAGAAGTTCGCCTATTGTTCCACTGTGGCTATTGTAATTCACACTTAGGCCATGTCCGTCTCATTTTCTCTTTCCTCTCCGATGAAATATATGAAAAGAAAAATCATCTAGAGGCAGGGAGACATACCAGATTTAGAAATAATCGTCAGCAGAGGAAACTGAGAAGTCTAGGTGAAATACTGACTAACGTTTGTTCTAAACTATACCAGATCACAGGCAAAACATCATACCATTGATACATGTGGGAGTCTCAGTAGTATCCGGAGATATTGGATAGCGTCACCATCCGTGAAATTTAATGTCTCCTTCAGATCAACATAAAACTCGTATTACCGAGGGGCCACTAATGCTCGTAAAAATTAATACTTATAAACACATCAAACTCAAGTACTTTTTTGCAGAAGGAGCGCCCATACAAACTGAGGGAATTACAATACATAGCTTTCCAGTAAACTGTGACTTGTTCATGCGATATAATGTACCAAATGTACTGAAATTAACTGTATATCATTTTTTATATCTGAAAAAGTTTAGAGACTTCCTTACCTTATGCTCAATTTACATCTACATATTTTCTTAATACATATTTTAACGCAGACCAATGGTGCAGCAACTTAAATATGCATTTGACTCTTTATGTGTGTGGCCAAGTCTGCCAATACTCTGGTGGCGGTCAAATAGTATGTCAGCGCTAGGTTAGTGTGTTTTCCTGCCCTCTTGTACAATAAAATATCCATGCCAGTTTATTCCCCAGGGAGGTGGTTTTCCCTTATTCGTGCACCCTGCACCAGGAGATATTTATCAGTAGGAAGCATCTCCTTTTTTACAGTTCTCTTATAACATTTAACCACCTGAATAATGCGACGCCATTTTACGTTATTCTTGCGAGCACCAGAAAGTTTTATTCAGCATATGTGATATTTTTCGACTGGAGGGGTGATACATTGCCTTCATTACCTTATTCACCACTAGATGTCTCCCCCATACTAATACAGTTATCTGGTGGCAGCAAGAATAACGTCCAAGTAGTGAAGGCATTAACACAAACATCGAAATTTGGTGTTGCTCAAACAGAACAACAAAAGGCACACAGTTTTTGACATACGATTGTGACGGGAGGGGGTGGAGGTCGCAGAGATTTCCCTCCTCAGAATTACATCCATAATGGCTATGGATGTCAACATGCATTTTTTTAAAAATAATATATGATCAGAGCTGATCACAGCGCTTGATAAAGCAGTAGAGGCTGGTAGGGAAGCATTCTCTTTAGTGTTTTGGTTTGGCTATGTTTAACACTCCGTCCCCTATGACTCACTCTCAACTGGAGAATTGATTGGCGTCACCTGGAATACAAAATACTGGAGTTCTCCAGGATCATGATAAATATATTGGCAACAATATTCATACCCTAAGTCTCCTATGCTCACACTCAGTTAGATAATGTGACGTTTGCTGGCATAAAATACTAGAAATGATGCGGCCAAGCGTAAGTTAAAGGCCCGGCATACGAACGAATGTCCAAACACAGTTTCACGTATATAAGTATGATTCTTATTCTCTACTATAACAATCAGCCTTTTATCCAGTATATTTCCATTATGCCGGGAATTGAACCCGGGACTCTTAGGTGAGAACCAGGCAGCAATTCACTACACCACGACCAGGTAAAAGCTATCTTACATTGTAACAATCTGTACCTGGTCGTGGCGGAGTGGATTGCGGCCTGGTTCTCACCTGAGAGTCCCGGGTTCGATTTCTGGCAAAATGGTATTATATTGGATGATTTTTCCTTTGTAAAGTACAGGCTTCTCTCTTCATTCTGACTTGCCGTAAGTGCTTGGGATAGATTAAGAGCATCTACTTGCCCGAGTGCCAGGGAGTTATTTCGTCCTCTTCAGGCTCACAGAGGGGGAAGAGGAATATTAGTTACAAGATTGTAACAATGTGAGATAACTTTTACCTGGTCGTGGTGTAGTGAATTGCTGCCTGGCTCTCACCTGTGAGTCCCGGGTTCGATTCCCGGCATAATGGTAATATACTGGATGATTTTTCCTGCGTAAAGTACAGATTTCACTCTTCAAACGGCCTATTAGTAATCAGTCACTGTCTTACGAATTGTTTTCCTGGTTACTGTGTCCATTGTTAACCTTTTCGCTATAATGACGCATTAAATTTATTGCTGCTATCTTCAGTCAGTCTTGTAAAGTTTTAGATATTCCGAACTGGGGATGTAGATATAGTTTTCATTAGGCATTTCAGTGCTACGGTGTTTTCCTAAGAAGAACAAAGTCACCCGGCAGCAGCAAGGACAAAATACATACTAGGTCCTCAGGCTGAAAGGATTAACATTTCATATCTACAATTATGAAACTCCGACGCTTTATGAGAAAGATATCTGGCAAAAGGAATCGTCAGTAATCAAAACAGCTGGAGATTCACCTCCTTGCACCGCAGCCCCAGGAGTGCAAAGGGATTACTGAACGCGACGGACAGAGTAACGTGACAGCTATGGGGTACATGGCTTCGTGCACCATCGTACTAAAACCATTACTTAACGATCTTAGCACATAAGAGACTTTGCCTAGAGATGGGACTAAAAATATCCCTCAACCTATTCAGCACGATGACGTATAGTTTACTCATGCAACCGCCCTATGAATTTATTCAGCTTAGGAGAGTCTTATCGTAAATAAGGCGCCAGAAAAGCCTACAATAACGTCTTTAGTACGGTAACATTATTTATAACTCTTTTTGCTATAACAAGACGGTTATGTGCAACTTGAAATATGCAGTATACACCACTATATTCATGCTATCTCTAGTCCCTTTTTTTTTTTTTTTTTTTTTTTACTTTTAAAAAATCTCACAGATAAAGAAAATCGTAAAGTGAGTCAGATTATAACGACAAGAAAAAATAATACACCTTTGATAGGCGCAACTTCACATGCAATACAATAATTGGACCGAAATATTTGTTAACAGGCTAAGTACTTCATAAACAAGGTCTGGCTCACTGGCCGTCTCAGTGCATGTAAATGCCCGGTGCTCTGCCCTCTCCCTTGGCGTCATATTTACGGGTATTCTAGCAAGACGCAGGTATGCAGTAAAATAGTACTCTCGTACTGTGCATGTCTGTGTGTCTAAGTATGCATATAAGTATGCATGTATATAATGACAGCTTGACCCACTGAATAATTTTTACGACTGTTCCGGCTCGATGCAGGTACACGGTTGACTAGTGCTCTTGTACTGTCTATTTCAGTGTGTATGTATGTATATAAATATATAGATTATTTATGTATATCTCCCATCCAGTAACAAATTCCCCGTATATCCAGGACCTAAACTTTCAAATCGGTAAAAGGACTCAGTGAGCGAGTGAGTGGGTGAGTCAGTGAGGGACACACGCACTACATTCTGCCGTCCCTGTGGATACGGCTAATACTCGTCATGAAACTGGAGGGGTTAGGTGTCGGCAGAAACTCGAGATAATGACGTGGACGTGGTGTGTGGGGGCTGTGGAAAAATAGGACAAAGTTAGGCCATCAGTTACAGAGGGTTGTAATATATTTTGTGGAAGCTGTGTGTGTGTGTGTGTGTGTGTGTGTGTGTGTGTGTGTGTGTGTGTGTGTGTGTGTGTGTGTGTGTGTGTGTGTGTGTGTGTGTGCGTGCGCGCGCGCGCGCGCATAATACCCACCTATCTTCAATCTCCAGTCCTGTGGTTATTTATTTTTTTTTTTCTATACTTGCATTTCCCTCTTACAGCGGCACGCAGCACACGCCTGGCAACACATTTTCTCTCCAAATCGCTAATGCAATATTTAACAGTTATTCTCAATCTATTTTCTACGTAGCTTATCAAAAGTGGAACAGGTGTTCTTAGTCTGTCATTCCCATTACCTACACCCTCCAGTCTTTTAAACACATTGCTCCGTGTTCTAGTCTGTAAGGAGGCTCCCTAACGCGCCTTCGTTAATGATTTATTTTTAAATATGGCTGGTTAACATCGCATTGCAAGTTAATAATTAATACAATGGCGATATTACAGGGATTTATGTAACACGGAAAAAGACGGTAATATGTAAAAAGCTAATTAAGTCGCTTAGGAAAAGGTGTTTGGAAGCTTCCCTACCCAACGAAGATATGGGCTTTTGTGTCCTTGCATCTTGAAACTAGAGGATAAATAATTTGTCTTTCTTTAAAGTTTCTTAGGACGGGATAAGTTTGCAGGCTCCCAGGTTTTGTTTATATATATATTTACGTAACAATAGGTACAGCAACCACACTGTGTATCAAAACAACATTGTTTTTATAATTGATGGTGCAAAACTTCATAACAAGAGCGCCTCCATTACACCTTACCCTCCTGATACTTCTCGGTGGCAATATTTTCAAATATATTCATGGAATGATTTCAGGGGCTCTAGAGTGTGCATGTGTCTGTTTGTGTGTGTGTGTGTGTGTGTGTGTGTGTGTGTGTGTGTGTGTGTGTGTGTGCGTGTGTGTGTGTGTGTGCGTGCGTGCGTGTGTGTGTGTGTGTGTGTGTGTGTGTGTGTGTGTGTGTGTGTGTGTGTGTGTGTGTGTGTGTGTGTGTGTGTGTGTGCATAATACCTATCTATCTTCTATCACCAGTACTGTGATCACTCTTTTTTTTTTTTTTTCCTACTTGCATTTCCCTTTTACAGCGGCACGCAGCATACGACTGGCAACACATTTTCTCTCCAGATCGCGAATGCAATATTTAACTATTATTCTCAATCTATTTTTACGTAACTTATCAAAAGTGGAATAGGCGTTCTTAGCCTGTCTTTCCCATTACCTACAACCTCCAGTCCTTTAAACATATTGCTCCGTATTCTGGTCGGGTAAGGAGGCTCCCCTACCACCTCTTCGTTAATGATTTATTTTTGGATATGGCTGGTTAACATCCCTCTGTAAGTTATTAATGAAGTGAATGGCGATATTACAGGGATTTATGTAACACGGAGAAAGACGATAATGTGTTATAAGCTAATTAAGTCGCTTAGGAAAAGGTGTTTGGAAGCTTCCCTACTGGACTTGAATATGGGCTATTGTGTCCTTGCATCTTGATATTGGAGGATAAAAAATTTGGCTTTCCTTAAGTTTAATTTAAGAAGGGATAAGTTTGCAGGCTCCCAGGTTTTGTTTTTATATTTTTTTACGTAACAATGGGTACAACAACAACACCGTGTATCATAATAATAACATTGTTTTTAAAATTAATGGTGCAAAACTTCAGAACAACAGCGCCTTCATTACAACTTACCCTCCTGATAATTCTCTGTGGCAAACTTTTCAAATATATTCATGAAAGGATTTCAGGGGCTTTAGTGTGTGCGTATACCTGTTTGTGTGTGTGTGTGTGTGTGTGTGTGTGTGTGTGTGTGTGTGTGTGTGTGTGTTTCAGTTCCTAGATCCTACCTACATCATCTACCATAGCAGGAAATAGGGTGACAATGTCTGTACTGTGGGTATTGATGATGATGAAGGTCTCAAGAATAAACACAGTCGTTTGGGGGCAGGAAAATTAAAATGAAGACGTCAACAGCATAAACTGATTTACTCCTCGCTATGATTTTTGTTTTTTCTTTTTATTTTTTGCCACCGCCAAGCTATTCTATTCGTCTTAGAAGAGCCCCTAGTGGTGAAATCTTTTACTGAATATTTTATGTACAGTTTTCAGTTCTCTTTCCATCTCTTTTAAGCTAATTAATACTGTTTGAAATTTGAAGAACATATGAAAGTTCGTCACGTACTGATCGATTGACGTCTAAATACCAGTAAGTTATCATACATGAACTTACATTCTCAAAGGCAGCGCAAGTAGTTCTAAAATGATATGTTACTCTAACCATTTGTAACTCTCCGACGTCTTCCTTTAGTTTATTCCTACTATTTTCGAACGAATTTACACAGAGTAGAATCCACTTCCCTTAGTATAGGGGTTAACAGAGACTTTGTACCCTTTCGCTGTCAGGTTTCGCTTGATATTTGATTAAAATCGTCTGCCTGTTACTGGATTAATATGGAAAATTAGTTATCATAGTGGGGGGGTTAAGAGAGAGAGAGAGAGAGAGAGAGAGAGAGAGAGAGAGAGAGAGAGAGAGAATCTAATACCACTGAAACCCTTCATGGCTCTGAACACACACACTCACACGCATATATGCACATGCACGCACGCACATACACAGAAAGTCCCTCTTGTCTCTTTACCTCACCTCTCTCTTCTTCCTTCCTTCTCTCACTTCTCTCCAAATCATCCTTCTCTCTCCTTGCCTCCTCTCTTCTGCCTTAATGCTTCCATCACAGGTTATCTCATCTCATCCATCCTCTTCTCCTCTCCTCTCCTCTCCTTACCCCTTCCATCTTTACTTTCCCACTTCTCTCTTCTTTTTCTTCTCGTCTTCACCTCTTGTATTCCATCATTTACTTTCCTTCTCTCGTACACTCCTGTCAAGTCTTCATTTCCTCCTTTCCACTCCTTTCTTCATGAATAGCATCATATTCTAGTGCTTTAATCCATCGCTACAACTGAGCACTGAAGACGGAGTGATGCCAATTTTAGGCCATGTTATAGTAAAAAGGGCATAGTTGTCTTAGGTAAACTCAGCAACATTGGCCAACAGCAGCAGGAGTACATGAAAAAAGACATCACCATATTAAAGGAGATAAGATTTATTTATGTCTTACAACTGCTAATATTGTGGAGGTTCTTAGCGTCGTATTCTGTATCTTTGGGAGGTTTCCTAACACCTCTTCAATAGCGACTTGTTTTGCATTTGACACCTCAGTACCCTCTTGTGTATTATTGATGAAAGCAATGCCGATCCTGAAAAGATGAAAATAACGTACAGAAGAATGCTAAGGTGTAATAAGCAAAACAAATCACTTAGGAAGAGGTGCTACGAAGCTTACGATGCAACTTAAAATACAGATTATAACCCAGACTTTTACCGTGCAAGTGGGCCGTGATCTCCCTGACTCAGTCCCGCAATACCACTTCCTCTGCATATTTATTCCAGTTATTATGTTCTTGTACGAGAGTGATGCAAAATATGTCAACATTAAAAACAGTAAGCAACAATCAACAAAAATAGTGCAGTATGCAAAAAAAAAATTACAAAAGTACGTGTGAATACAAAGTCACCTACGACGAGAATACGACCCATTGTAGGTGAGTCCCTGGCCTGATGGTGGTGAATGAGGTGGGCTTCACATCTCATAACACCAACACTCTCACAACAGCGACTGAACAATGCACCCAGATACTGCCTGTATTTCCACTAGAACTCACGGGCAAGCTGTGTGTCCTCCCTGAACTGTTCACACACACACACACACACACACACACACACACACACACACACACACACACACACACACACACACACACACACACACACACACACTACATGGTGGTATGATAGATTTTTTTTTTCTTTTTTTCACCACAAAAAGTATAACCTATACTTTCGGCAGCACCGTATATATAAAAAGTTCCAAACTTGGATCTAACCGAAATTGCTCCACGTTCCTCATATTAGGAAATACTGGATACTTACATGATCAGTCTAATGCAATGATACTTTCCTCATAAGGGCGCACTTAAAGGGAAGGGCTTAAAGCATCCCATCACATCTAATCGTCTCTTACACACTTACGCAAATGATATCTATGTTTCATTTAACTCTTGCTACAACCAGATAATTTACTTAGTTTTAGAAGACTTTTGGCTCTACATGTCTTAGATACTGCCATTTTTCAACTCCTGAACTACAAGACCTCTCCGCAGAGCGAAATACAGTCATGACAATATTAAAACCGGTCACCAGAATAAAGGGGTTACGCTCAACATAATTGCCTAGAAAAAAATCATCATATTAGAGGAGTTAAAGGAAATGTTTTGTAATATTTCAGAAAACTTGGTACCGTGTATCAGAATGGAAAACACGACAAAAGTGACAAGGCTTTTTTGCCAACTGTGTTTCCTCCCTTTTTTTTCCTTTCCAATCCACCCACGTTCTTCCACCCCCACCCCTTCATTAACTATTCTCTCTCTCTCTCTCTCTCTCTCTTTATTTGTCTGCCTGTCTGTCTGTCTGTCTCTCATGCACTCACCTACCCCCAGCCACTCCCCTCACTCCCTTCATAATCACTTCATCCCTCCCCCTCCCTCTCCCCTCACGCAATCATCTCAACTTTCCCCACCCTTTCACCCTCCCCTAACTGTGTGTGTGTGTGTGTGTGTGTGTGTGTGTGTGTGTGTGTGTGTGTGTGTGTGTGTGTGTGTCTTTTTTATATGACCGACTGTGGGCATAGGCTTCACAGCCTACTTCCAAGGCACAGTAGTCCTTCTACATACCATACACCTCTACATGTCACCACTTCGGCGCTAACACCCACCGTCCACATTGAATACATGCTAGGGCTGTCTCATAGAGGACTGGTGTATTGGTATTAGCGAGGGTATTTTTACATGTCGGCGGGTCTTCTGGTAGATCAGCAAAATCTGATTTAATGAAATTCAAATCCTTAACTGTTCCCTGCCCCAGCGGGGATTTGAACCTGGGTCCTGTGGGACTACAGGCCACCTCTCTACCGTGTGTGTGTGTGTGTGTGTGTGTGTGTGTAGTACCCACCTGCCTTCTACTCTCGCTCACAGCCAGCCAGGGGTTTTTGTACTTCAAGCACCTCTCTGATTACGTGTAGTCCGAACAACTAATAAAGGGATAGTACAGTATATATCATAAACCATTTAGGAGAAGATTTACTACACACACATACACACACACACACACACACACACACACACACACACACACACACATAGTTAAAAGACAGGGAGCGACAGGCAGAGAGGGAGAGCGAGTGGAAAAATGAGGAATGAGAGTGCAGCTACGGAGAAAATAAAAAGGGGAGAAGCAAGGAGAGAACAACGAGAGTTAAGACAAGAGACAGTGAGAGGTGAAATGAGATACAAGCAGTGTGAAAGGGAAAGAGAAAAGGAAGATGTGAATCGAAAAGCCGGGAGACAGAGAGGTAGTGACAAAAGGGGAGACAGCTGAGAGAAAATTGGAATGGAGCAAACACAGAAACAGGGATAACAAAAGAAGAAAGTGGGAAAGAGAGGTACAGAACGGAATACTGAGAACGATATGAGAAAAATTAGAAAAGAAGGCAATGTAACAGGGAGAAGGAAAAAAGTGTGTTATTCTGGCAAGGACGCAGGGAAAGAACTAAGCAGGATAAGACGAAAGCATTGAGGCTGAGTAAAACGAATGACATTCAAGTAAAAAGGGAGGGAGAGAAACAGAGAAATTAGAGAAATTTGCGGAGAGAAAGTAGAGATTAAGGGTGGGAAGAAAATAGGTTAATTTTTTGGGCCAGAAAAAGGAGGGGGATGCTAAGAAGGGAAGACAAGGGAAGGTGCAGGGAGGGAGGAAGGGAGGGAAAGACAGTAGGAAGAGCGGAATGGAAAAGATTTCGGGTGACAGGGAGAGACGGAGTTATTAATGGGGAAAGAAAGCAGTGAAGGAAATGGATTTAGTACAAGTAAAGAAATACGGAGAGAGTAATGAAGAAAAAAAGGTAACACATGTAACAGATGTAAAAAGTAAGACAAAATTATGACACAGGGAGGGAGAAAGATGAGTGAGGTAAGGAGGGAGTGACAGAGGGGAGGAGAGACGAAGGAAAGGAAAGAGAGGGAGGAAGGTAGGGACTGTGCAGATAGCTATAAAGAGGGGAAGGAGAGAAAAGGAAACTGGCGATGAGACAAAGGATCCAGAGAGAGAGAGAGAGAGAGGGAAAGGGAGGGGCAGTACACAGACAGGCACAGACAGGTCGACAAATGTTCAGAAAGTGTGTGTGTGTGTGTGTGTACTTCTGTCCCTGCGTCACTTCTATAACATTGTTCCATTTTTTCACCTGAGTGTTTTCCTCTTCTCTGCTTCAGTTTCTCCTCTCACTCACTTTTTTTTTTCAGTATTTCTCCTGATTGTTCTTACCATTCCAACTCTCTCTCTCTCTCTCTCTCTCTCTCTGTAGGAATAAAGAGATTGTTCTCACAGTCTATATCTCCTTAATACGGCCACTTCCTCAGTTACTGTGGAATTTTGGTCGACATACGAGTACATTTATGAGTTCAGGAGACTAAGGTATCAGGTTTGCCTGAGGGCTGTGGGACTTTTTTAGTACAAACTCGTAGACTACGGGGTCAGCTCATTAGAGTGTTTAAAATTTGAATGGGTTTCATAATCATTACATAGAAAGTTGTTTACTCCTAACACGGACTCGGCACACAACCTTGGCTGGAAGCTGTAAATGAAAAAAATTACCAGCAGAATTACGTGAAAACTTTTTCACGTGCAAGATCAGCTCCACATGGAACCGACTCAACATGGACGTTGTTAACATTACAGTAGAGAAGTTTAAGGGATTCATCGGCAGGATACACTAGAATAAATGTGAATTGGATATGCATTCCCAGGCAAACAAGAAGTATCTCCAGGGTATGGGCTGCATAGTCATTTAGATCCTAACTTTTCCTTGTAACTCCTCTGTGTGTGTGTGTGTGTGTGTGTGTGTGTGTGTGTGAGAGAGAGAGAGAGAGAGAGAGAGAGAGAGTAAAAGAGGTGTCAACTATCGCCACATTTAACCCTAGATAGACAATCTTGATTTTGTTACTATATTAGGTAATGTGGGGTCTGACAGACCCCACGGGAAAAAAAAAAAATTCCGTTTGAGATATTTCAAAATGCTTCAATACACAAATAATTCAACCCCTTATCTGTAAATAGGGCCAGAAAAAATAAAGTTTAATGGAAAAAATGTTTTTTTTTTAAGGTTTATACAAAAATGGTTAAATTTTAGGTACAAAAATTTTAAAATTAAATCTTGCAAAACTGAAAAGTAATATCATGATTCCTTGGGTGGTCTGCAGTAGACCGATGTTGGGACCTTCTGTATACAAAAGGAGAAAGACAGCAAATTGAAATAAAAAAAAATCACAAGAGGGCTCAACTGAGGTTACATTATAGGTAATCTGGGGTCTAACATACCCCAATGGCTCTATAGAGCAAAATCAGAGCCAGGTACAGCTATGACCCCATCATCACCATGAAGAGCATCACTAGGCAGGAAGGTAATGAGACGGTCTGTAGACCTTATGCTCATATTTTTTAAAATTAAATTTCGGGGACTGGGGTCTCTGAGACCCCACATTACCTATTTAGGGTTAATCACAGCAGATTTATTGTGTGTGTGTGTGTGTGTGTGTGTGTGTGTGTGTGTGTGTGTGTGTGTGTAAAAGAGGTGTCTACTATAGCAACATTGTTTTTATAATTAATGATGCAAACTTCAGAACAACAGCGCCTCCATTACAACTTAACCTCCTGATAATTCTCTGTGGCAAACTTTTCAAATATATTCATGGAAGGATTTCGGGGCCTCTAGAAAGTGCATGTGCCTGTGTGCGTGTGCGTGCGTGTGTGTGTGTGTGTGTGTGTGTGTGTGTGTGTGTGTGTGTGTGTGTGTGTGTGTGTGTGTGTGTGTGTGTGTGTGTGTGTGTGTGTGTGTGTGTGTTTCAGTTCCTAGATCCAATTTACATCATCTACCATAGCAGGAAATATGGTGACAATGTCTGTACTGTGGGTATTGATGATGATGATGATGATGATGATGATGATGATGAAGGTCTCAAATATAAACACAGTCGTTTGGGGATAGGAAAATTAAAATGAAGACGTCAACAGCATAAACTGCTTTACTCCTCGCTATGATATTTTTTTTTTCGTTTTAATTTTTGCCACCGCTAAGATATTCTGTTCGTTTAGAAGAGCCCCTAGTAGTGAAATATCTTCCTGGACGATTTATGTACATTTCCCAGTTCTCTTTCCATCTCTTTTAAGCTGACTAATACTGCATGAAATATGAACAGTAATTTTTAAAAGTTCGTCACGTACTGAACTATAGACGTTTATATACCGGTAAGTTATCATACATGAACTTACATTCTCAAACGCAGGGAGAGTAGTTCTGAAATAATATGCTGTTGTAACCATTAGTAATCCACTAAGGCTTCCTTTAGTTTATTCCTACCATTTTCGAATGAATTTCCTGATAGCGGAATTCACGTCCCTTAGTATCGGGGTTAACAGAGACTTGTAGCCTTTTCGCTACGTCAGGTTTCACTTGATACTTAATAAAAATCGTCTGCTTGTTACTGGATTAATATGGAAAATTAGTTATCATAGTGGCGGGGTTGAGAGAGAGAGAGAGAGAGAGAGAGAGAGACAGAAAGAGAGAGAGAGAATCTAATACCACTGAAACCCTGCATAGCTCTGAACACACACACTCACACGCATATACGCACACGCACGCACACACATACACAGAAAGTCCCTCTAGTCTCCTTACCTCACCTCTCTCTTCTTCCTTCCTCCTCTCACTTCTCTCCAATTCATCCTTCTCTCTCCTTGCCTCCTCTCTTCTGCCTTAATGCTTCCATCACAGGTTATCTCATCTCATCCATCCTCTTCTCCTCTCCTCTCCTTACCCCTTCCATCTTTACTTTCCCTCTTCTCTCTTCTTTTTTCTTCTCGTCTTCACCTCTATTATTCCATCTTCTACTTTCCTTCTCTCGTACACTCCTGTCAAGTCTTCATTTCCTCCTTTCCACTCCTTTCTTCATTTTCTTTTCCTTAATCAGCTTCATTTATTACTTACATTCATATATCCTTCCATTTTCCTTTGATGTGCTA
The DNA here is from genome assembly GCF_032717465.1 of Coenobita brevimanus. Taxonomy (NCBI): domain Eukaryota; kingdom Metazoa; phylum Arthropoda; class Malacostraca; order Decapoda; family Coenobitidae; genus Coenobita; species Coenobita brevimanus. The sequence continues at coordinate 4,116,576 of NC_137023.1, read as the reverse complement.
AGACATTTTTAGCGCTTATTTTCTTAGCCCTTATTTCTCCTCGTCTTTCTCTTTTTCTCCTTCCGCTTTCTGACCCTGCTCCTGCTGTCTTTCCTCTCTCCATATTCCTTCTCCCTTCCTCTCATTTTCTCTCCAACGGATTGCTCCCTAATACACTCACTTCCTTCCCTCTTCCCCTGTTCGCTCTCTCAACTATCCTTCCTTTTGCCTCTATCCTTCCTTCTCCTTTCCTTTCTTTCACATCGTTCTCTCCCTCCCTCTCCCCCTCTTCCTTCTTTCGCCCTCTTCTTTCCTAATCCTCTCTCTCTCTCTCTCTCTCTCTCATTTAACTTCCCTCCACGTCCCTCCTTTATTGCCAGCCTTCACCTTCCTCCTCTTTCTCTGACTGCATTCCTACCTTCCTCGCTCCCTCCCACCCTTCCCTCCCTCCCTCCAGTCATTATTTTATTCCTTCCTGCCTTGTCTCTTCTTTCTTATTCTCTTTCATATTTCTTTGCATCTTCATCTATCAGACCTTTATTTTTCACAATCTCTCTGTATTCATATGTTTCAATACACACACTTCCCCTGTTTATCTCTCTTGGTCTTTTATTTACTCCAGTTTCTCTTCACGTCTGTCTAATCTTTTTATTTTTTCCTATCACTCACTGTACCTCTGTCCTTTTTGTCTTCTTCAGCTGTCTCTGTTACCCTCTTTGCACAAGTTTCTCTTCACGTTTGTCTATCGTTTTCCCGCTTATCACTCTGTACTTCCACCTCCTTCTCTTCTGTATCTTCCTACATTCCTTTATCTCTTCAATTTCTCTCTACATCTGACTCACTAAGGATTTTTTTTTTTACATTTCTATGCTTCACTACCTCTTCAGCTCGAATGTCTCTAATTCTTGTCGCCCCAGGAAGCTACTGTTTCACTTAAGGGAGGCCTCTGGTACTGAAGAGGTTAGACACAACTGCTGTTTATTTTAGCAGTTGACGTTCTCTACTTAATTATATTCCTGTTACCTCCTTACGATTTTACTTAGCTTAGACGGGACCACCTTGTATTAAAGCGCGTTAAAAACAGTCGTCTTAAACCCTTCAGTGAACAGCCTCTTCATAACCCTCTCAGATTCGGGATAACTCTCGTGTTATTCTCCTATCAGCACCAATACTTTCGTTAAGCTGATAGTCAGTCATATGGGCCAGAGTTGGGGTCATATTCTCGTCGGATAAGGAAGCTCCTTAACATATTTTTTTGCTTTTACCATATATTTCTCCATGTGACATTTATAAATTTTTAAATCTTACTTATGCAACTTATGTCGATAATACCAATGAGTTACTATTATACAACTGACGATGACGTGTAACATGTAAAATAAAACGCTTAGGAAGAGGTGTCAGTTAGCTAGCTTCCTTGCCCTACGATAATACGGCCTTAGTACAGTCGCCATTAACCCTCTCATCGTCAACACAACTGTGATGTTCTAATCAGATAAGTTCAGACGATTTCATTCAGCTGAGAGGGAATCCAAGGAGCCTGAGAGAATTAATTTCATTCCCGGTATTCCCAAGATGATAAAATTCGGCTTAAGTAGGACCTCTGGAAGTGAGGGGATTACGACTTCTTCACTGATACTCCCTCATTAATACTCCTACGCCAGTGTTTTACTAATACGATACTCGTTCAGTAATTTTTCTTCAATAATCTTCCTTCATTTTTATTTCTCCATTAACTACCAGGCTTCCTTACTGATTAGGCTTAATAAAAATTATGAAGTAATAGTTCTGTCGTGACTATGGGAGAGATAATACTCCCTAATGCTTTTTCACAACTAATTCTTCACTGATACTTCAACACTAATACCCTGTCACTAATATTCCAATACTATCACCTCCTCATTAACACTCAGCTAGTAATACTCCTTCACTAACACACCTAATGCCACCATCTCTGCCCTGCACGAAGAACAGGTTCTGGGAAGGTCAGAGGGAACCATTACCACGTCTAACCCCCTCCACCTCTATTTGATTTTTTTCATTTAATTATTAACTTCCCTTTTTACATAACACAGTCAAACGATTACATTCAGTTTTGGGGAGACTCTTTGGCGATAATTCCCATTTGATATGAGAAATATTCTCCTAAGTTGAAGGAAACATCCGGCAGTAGACTGATAGAGAGAGAGAGAGAGAGAGAGAGAGAGAGAGAGAGAGAGAGAGAGAGAGAGAGAGAGAATCATGGTGTTTAATGAGTAAATGGCTTCCTTCCCTTGATGCATCACACAGGGGTCGACGAAACAGATTTCCTTAATGGAGGAAGATACTTTAAGGGATGTGGTAGTCTCAGCCCCACTATCCTCCTCCCTTTTTCTCTGCCTTTTATATTTGATTAAAAAAATTATCGGTGCATATCTCACCAAAACATCGAACTATGAGCTTTGCAACTACAAGACAATAGGCAGAGGGCGGTATACTTAGTTCCCTTAAAGCAATGGCCCACATTCACATGCCTGACCAGTAAAGGCTTAATACTTTCACAAGCATCTTTTTCCATCTTGACCCAGATTTTCGTCTCTTTGCGGCTAATTTCACATAGCTCAATAGAAGAATAAGACAATACTTTAGCTGTACATGCCTTCCGTGAGGTTCTTCATGAATAGCATCACAGTCCATCGTTACAACTGAGCACTGAAGACGCAGTGATGCCAATTTTATGCCATGTTATAGTAAAAAGGGCATAATTGTCTTAGGTAAACCCAGCAACATAGGCCAACAGCAGCAGGAGTACATGAAAAAAGACATCACCGTATTGAAGAAGATAAGATATATTTATGTCTTACAACTGCTAATAATGTGGCACTTCTTAGCCTCGTAATCTATGTCTTCGGGAGATGTAACACATCTTCAATAGCGATTTATTTTGCATAGTACACCTCAGTACCCTCTTGTGTACTATTGATTAAAGAAATGCCGATATTGAAAAGATAAAAATAATATACACAAGAATGTTAAGGTGTAATAAGCAAAAGAAATCGCTTAGGGAGAGGTGCTACGAGGCTTACGATGCAACTTAAAATACTGATTATAACCCAGACTTTTACCGAGCAAGTGGGCCGTGATCTCCCTGACTCACTCCAGCAATACCACTTCCTCTGCATATTTATTCCAGTTATTATGTTCTTGTACGATAGTGATGCAAAATATGTCAACACTAAAAACATACAGAAACATTCAGCAAAATAAGAGGTGTAATATGCAAAATAAGTTACAAAGGCACATGTGCTACGAAAATAACAACGCCAACGAGAATACGACCCATTGTAGGTGAGTCCCTGGCCTGATGGTGGTGAGTGAGGTGGGCTTCACATCTCATAACACCAACACTCTCACAACAGCGACTGAACAATGCACCCAGATGCTGCCTGTAATTCCACTAGAACTCACGGGCAAGCTGTGTGTCCTTCCTGTACTGTTCACACACACACACACACACACACACACACACACACACACACACACACACACAACTGCATGGTGGTATAATAAAGATTTTTTTTTTTTTTTCACCACAAAATATATAACCAATATTTTAGGCGGCATTATACATCAATATTCAAAAGTTCCATGATATTGGATCTGACCGAAATTGCTCCACGTTCCGCATATCTGGCAATTCTGGATAGTTACATGACCGGTCTACTCTAATGCAATGATACTTTCCTTTTGCTTGCAAGATTACAGAATGTATCCTATGGTTAACAACTCCACTACGATGACACCCTGGTTTACTTACTTCTAGCTATCGCGAGTGATTTTTCTTTTCATTATAAAGGCCTTCTTATATGGAAGGACTTAATGCATCCCATCACATCTAATCGTCTCTCTTACGCACAAACTCAAATGATATCTATGTCTCATTTAAATCTTGCTACAGCCAGATAATTTACTTAGTTTTGAGAAACTTTTGGCTGCAGATGTCTTAGATACAGCCATTTTTCAGCTCCTGAACTTCAAGACCTCTCCACAAAGCTAAATATAATCATAACAATAATAACACCGGTCGCCAGACTAAAGAGGTTAAACTCAAAATAACTGCCTAAAAATTGCAAGAGAAAATAATCAGATCGGAAGAGTTAAAGGAAATGTTTTGTAGTATTTCAGAACACTTGGCCTAGTGTGTCAGAATGGAAAACACGACAAAAGTGACAAGGCTTTTTGAAAACTGTGTGGCTCCAATTTTTCTCCTTTCCAATCCACTCACGTTCTTCCACCCCTATCCCTTCATTAACTACTCTCTCTCTCTCTCTCTTTTATTTGTCTGCCTGTCTGTCTGTCTGTCTCTCATGCACTCACCTACCCCCACCCATTCCCCTCACTCCCTTCATAATCATTTCATCCCTCCCCCTCCCTTTCCCTTTACGCAATCAGCTCAACTTTCCCCACCCCTTAACCCTCCCTTAACTTTGTGTGTGTGTGTGTGTGTGTGTGTGTGTGTGTGTGTGTGTGTTTCTTTTTTATATGACCGACTGTGGGCATAGGCTTCACAGGCTACTCCCAAGGCCCGGTAGTCCTCCTACATACCATACACCTCTACATGTCACCACTTCGGCGCTAACACCCACCGTCCACAATGAATACATACTAGGGCTGTCTCATACAGGACTGGTGTATTGGTATTAGTGGGGGTATTTTTACGACACGTCGGCGGGTCTTCTGGTAGATCAGTAAAGCCTGATTTAATGAAATTCAAATCCTTAACTGTTCCCTGACCCAGCGGGGATATGAACCTGGGTCCTGTAGGACTACAGGCTACCTCTCTACCATGTGTGTGTGTGTGTGTGTGTGTGTGTGTGTGTGTGTGTGTGTGTGTGTGTGTGTGTGTGTGTGTGTGTGTGTCCCTCATGCACTCACCTTCACCCAGCCATTCCTCTCACTCCCTTCATAATCATTTCATCCCTCCTCCTCCCTCTCCCCTCACGCAATTATCTCAACTTTCCCCACCCCTTCACCCTCCCCTAACTCTCTCTCTCTCTCTCTCTAAACAGTTCTTCGGTTATCTCAGCATTCTCTCAGGAGCATGAATGTGTGTGTGTGTGTGTGTGTGTGTGTGTGTGTAGTACCCACCTGCCTTCTATCGCCAGTACTCTAGTCACTGTTCTTTTCAATTCTACTTACATTCCTCCACCTCTACGGTGGCACGCAGCACCCGACTAGCAACACATTTTCTATACAACTCTCCAATGCAATAATTAACTGTTATCCTCAGTCCATTTTATACGTAACTTATCAAATGGGAAATTGGAGTCAGTAGTGTCTTTTCCATTACGTACTGCCTCCTGTCTTTTAAACCGACTCATATTGGCCAGCATTCTAGTTGGGCAGGTTAATGATTTACTTATGAATATGGCTGGTTAGCATCCCATTACAAGTTATCAATAAAGAGAATCGCAGTATTATAGGGATTTATGTAACACGGAGAAGGACAGTAATGTGTAATAAGCTAACTAAGTCGGTTAGGAAGATGTGTTAGGGAGCTTCCCTAACTTAAGAGAATACGAACCATTGTGTCCTTGCATCTCGAAATTTGTATTTCATTAACTTAGTTTTCTTAGGAAGGGATAAGTTTGCAGGATCTCAGGTTTTGTTTTTATATTTTTTACATAACAATAGGTACAGCAACAACACTGTGTATCAAAATAACATTGTTTTTATAATTAATGATGCAAACTTCAGAAAAAAAGCTCCTCCATTACAAATTACCCTCCTGATAATTCTCTGTGGCAAACTTTTCAAATATATTCATGGAAGGATTTCAGGGGCTCTAGAGTGTGCATGTGCCTGTGTGTGTGTGTGTGTGTGTGTGTGTGTGTGTGTGTGTGTGTGTGTGTTCAGTGTTTCAGTTCCTAGACCCTACCTACATTATCTATAATAATGTCACCTGTAAGGTGACAGTGATCGTGGTGTGGGTATTGATGATTATGATGGTGATGGTCTCAAGTTACACAGCCCTTTGGAAACAGGAAATATAAAATGAACACGTCATCAGCATGAACTAATGAACTCTTCGCTATGATTTTCTTTTTTTTTTTTTTTGCCTCCACCAAGTTATTCTATTCGTCTTAGAAGAACCCCTAGAGATGAAATATCGTCCTGAATGTTTTATGTACGTTTTCCAGCTCTCTTTGTCTCTTTTAAGCTGACTAATATTGTATGAAATTTGAAGAATAGTATATGAAAGTTCGTCACGTACTGAACTATTGCCGTCTATCTAATTTATAGTAGATGTGCTTACATTCTCAAACACAGGGCGCCTAGTTCTAGAATAATATGCTATTTTAACCTTTTGTAACCCTCCGACGTCTTCCTTTAGTTTATTCCTACTATTTTCGAATGAAGTTCCTCAGAGTAGAATTCACTTCCCTTACTATTGGTGTTAACAGAGACTTTGTAGCCTTTTCGCTAGAGGGAGAGAGAGCGAGAATGTAATACAACTGAAACCCTGCATGGCTCTAAACACACACACACACACACACACACACACACACACACACACACACACACACACACACACACACACACACACACACACACACACAGTCCCTTTTGTCTCATTACCTCACCTTTCTCTCTTCTTCCTCACTCCTCTCACCTCTTTCCCTCCTTCCTCCCTCTCTCTCCTTCTCTCCCCTCCTCCCCTTTTATGCTTCCATCGCAGGTCATCCCATCTCATCCATCCTCTTCTCCTCTCCTTAGCTCCCCCATCTTTATTTTCCCTCTTCTCTTTTTCTCCTCATCTTCACCCTTATTGTTCTATCTTCTATTTTACTTCTCTTGTACACTCCTGTCAAGTCTTCCTTTCCTCCGTTCCTCTCCTCTTTTCCTCCTCTTTTCTTTACTCTACTTCATCTATTACTAACATTCATATATCCTTCCATTTTCCTTTGATGTACTTTCTCTGCCCTTATTCCTCCCCTTCTTTCTATTTTTCTCCTTCCCCTTTCTGTACCCCCTCCTGCCCTCTTTCCTCCCTCCATGTTCCTTCTCCCTCCACTTCCTCCCTCCCTACCTCTCATTATCTCTCCAACGGATTGCTCCCTAATACACTCACCTCCTTCCCTCTTCCCCTGTTCGCTCTCTCAACTATCCTTCCTTTTGCCTCTATCCTTCCTTCTCCTTTCCTTTCTTTCAGTTCGTTCTCTCCCTCCCTTTCCCCCTCTTCCTTCTTTCGCCCTCTTCTTTCCTTAACGTCTCTCTCTCTCTCTCTTTCTCTCTTATTCTTCTTCCCTCCTCGTCCCTCCTTTATTGCCAGCCTTCACCTTCCTCCTCTTTTCCTGACTGCATTCCTACCTTCCTCGCTCCCCTACCTCCTTACCTCCCCTCCTTCCTTCCCTCCTTCCCTCCAATCATTATCCCTTCCTGCCTCTTCTCTTCTTTATCTTATCCTCTTTCATATTTCTTTGCATCTTCACTTATCGGACCTTCATTTATCACTCTCTGTGGACTCATGTTTCAATATGCACACTTCCCCTATTTATTTCTCTTGGTCTTTTATCTACTCCCGTTTCTCTGCACGTCTGTCTCATTTTTTTTTTTCTATCTCTCATTGTACCTCTCTCCTTTCTCTCTTCTTTAGCTGTCTCTGTTACCTTATATGAACAAATTTCTCTCCACGTTTGTCTATCTTTTTCCCGCTTATCACTCTCTGTACTTCCACCTCTTTCTCTTCTTTATCTTCCTATATTCCTTTCTCTCTTCACCTTTCTCTCTACATCTGACTCACCCACTAAGGATTTTTTCGCATTTCTATGGCCTCACTACCTCTTCAGCTCGAATGTCTCTATGTTTTGTCGTCCTAGGAAGCTACTGTTTCACTTAAGGGAGGCCTCTCGTACTGAAAAGGTTAGAGACAACTGCTGTTTATTTTAGCAGTTGATGTTCTCTACTTAATTATATTCTTGCTACCGCCTTACTATTGTGTTTAGCTTAGACGGGACCACCTCGTATTAAAGCGCGTTAAAAACAGTCGTCTTTAACCCTTCAGTAGACAGCCTCTTCGTAAGCCTCCCAGATTCGGGACAACTCTTGTGTTATTCTCCTGTTAACACCAATATTTTCATTACGCTGAGAGTCATTCATGTGAGCCACTGTTAGGGTCATGTAAACGCTGGATGATGAAGCTCCATAAAACATTTTCCTAACCAGTATATTTCTGCATGTGTCTTTTTTATTAATAGGCTTTATTTTATTAATGCAATCCATGTCGATAATACAAAGGAGTAATTATGATACAAGAGAAGGGTAACGTATAACATGCAAAATAAATTGCTCAAGAGGTGTGAGTAAGCTTCCTCACCCTACGATAATTCGGGTTTAGTTAATATAATCCCCATTAACCCTCTCATCGTCAAAACAACTCTATTCACTTAAGGTCAGACGATTTCACTCAGGTGAGAGTAAATCCAAGGAGCCTGAAGGAATTAATTTCATTCTTGTTACTCGCAAGACGATTACATTCTTCCTAAGGCAAACCTCGGGAGACGAAAAGTTTAATACCCTTTCACTGATACTCCACCGTTAATACTACTACTCCAGCACTTCACTAATACCCTTTCTGTGATATTTCTTCAATATTCCTCCTTAGTTATTACTTCTTCATTAACACTCTCAGGCTTCCTTACTCACTAAAGCGTAATAAAAAAGCCTGGAATAATAGTGCTGTCGTGATTATGAGAGAGACATTACTCCTTAATACTTTTTCATTACTAATTATTCACAAATACTTTAGCACTAACACTTCGTGACTAATATTCCAACGCTAACACCTCCTCAGTAATACTCTACTGTTAACAGTCCTTCACTAATACACCTAATGCCATAATCTCTCCCCTGCACCAACAACAGGTTCTGGGAACGTCAGAGGGAACCATTACCACGTCTACTCTCTTCCACCTCTAATTGATTTCTTCATTCAATTATTATTATTATTATTTTTACATTACACCATCAAACGATTTCGTTCATTCTAGTGGACGATCTTTTGTTATTATACCCATTTCTTATGAAAGACGTTTTCCTAAGTTGAAAATGTCTGGTGGTACACTGATTGCAAGAGAGAGAGAGAGAGACAGAGAGAGACAGAGAGAGAGAGAGAGAGAGAGAGAGAGAGAGAGAATCATCGCGTTTAATGAGTACATGACTCCTTCCCCTTGATATATCACTGAGGAGTCGACGAAGAAAAATTTCCTTTATGGAGGGAGATACTTATAATTAATGTGGTAGTCTCAGCCTCACTATCCTCCTCCCTTTTTTGCTGCCTTTTATACATGATCAAAAAAGTACCGGTGCATAGCTCACCAAAAGATTGATCTATGAGCTTTGCGACTAGAAGTCAATAAGCGGAGGGCTGTATACTTAGTTCCCTTGTGGAAAAATCCCTCATTCAGGAAGTCTGACCAGTAATGGCTTAATTCTTTCACATGCATCATTTTTTTGCCTCAACTCTTGGCCCAGACTTTCGTCTTTTTGCGGCTAATTTCACATACCTCAATAGCAGAATAAGACAATGATTTAGCTGTGCATGCTTTCCATGGGGTTCTACATGCATAGCGTCATATTCAAGTGCTTTAATCCATCCCTACAACTGAACACTGAAGACGGAGTGATGCCAATTTTAGGCCATGTTATAGTAAAAAGGGCATAGTTATCTTAGCTAAACCCAACAACATAGGCCAACAGCAGCAAGAGTAGGCCTACATGAAAAAAGACCATATCTCTCTCTCTCTCTCTCTCACACACACACACACACACACACACACACACACACACACACACACACGCACACACACACACACACACACACACACACACACACACACACACACACACACACACACACACACACCTCACACACCAATAAACTAAACAGGATTACCATTTAATACTGTGCACAGAAATTACCATACTTAAAGTGAGAGGAAGCAGGGAGGGAAACAGGGGTGTAGGAAGGGAGAGAGGGGGACTGGGAAAAAGAATGAAGAGAAATAGAGAAAAATGAGGAAGCAGCGGAATAGAGGGAAGAGAGGGAGTAGGAGAGAGAGAGAGACAAAGGAAAGAGGAGAGTAGTAACCAGACAGAGCGGGAGGGAGACACAGAGTGGGAGTTTTCAGGGAGGAGGTAACGGGGAAAAGAGTAAGGGAAGCAGGAAGGTCGTGAGGGTGGCAAAGAAAAGGGAAGGACGGAAGGAAGGAAGAAGGTGGGGGAGAGAAAGACATGGGAAAGCGGTAAACAGACAGTAAGGGTGGGTGATAGAGAGCGGGAGAGCAGCACAAAGAAAGGGAAGGGGGGAGGAAGAAAGGAGAGCAGGGAGAGATTGCGAGGGTAGTGGAAAAGGGGTTCGAGGAAGGGAGAGCGGGCAGGACAGAAAGTGAAGAGAGTGGTTAGCACATACGAAAGCTGGAAGACAGGGAGATGATGGGAGAGAGAAAGAAAGCAGTGGTACTGAGACTGAAGGGTAGGGAGGCAGTAGAGGAAACAGATATGTAGTGAGGATGAAATAGTAAGAAAGCAAAGATGGAGAAAGATAAGGAGAGTGGGAGAGTAAAGATAAGGAGGAATGGCTTAGGGAGGAATGCAAG
>NC_137023.1:4045960-4100960 GCF_032717465.1 Coenobita brevimanus | reverse complement strand
AATGTGAACCTGGACTACCACTGGCTGTGTGTGTGTGTGTGTGTGTGTGTGTGTGTGTGTGTGTGTGTGTGTGAGAGAGAGAGAGAGAGAGAGAGAGAGAGAGAGAGAGAGAGACTATACTTCTGTTTGTGCATACGTTTGTTTTCTTGATTATTTGTTTATTTGTTTGTTTGCTTTAAACTTGCGCTTAACTCGTACACTGAACTCTGTGTTTACGGTTGTGTGTATCTGCAGGTATGTGTACGTGTATTTTACTGTGTTAGTAGCGTGATTGCACTGTGTGTGTGTGTGTGTGTGTGTGTGTGTGTGTGTGTGTGTGTGTGTGCAGCAGAGCCATGGGTTCCTGCTAATCACAATCAAGTTCCGCTCTTAGCAACATTTACCAGTGCTCTGTAATCCCTGCCTACCTGTCCGCCTTTCCTTCTTCTGTCTCTTCCTTGAAATTTTCCAAACTCCTTCTGTCCCCATTATTTCCAAAGTCGTCTGTTATTTCCATTGCTCCATTATTTCCACATACATCCATTATTTGTACAGCCATTCTTTATATCAACATTCCTAACATAATAGACCTCATTACTTCCACAGCCATACATTATCTCCACAGCCCCCATTGTTTCCTAAGTCATTCAAAACTTCCATAGTCTTCATTACTTCTAGAGCCATCCTTTATTTTTACAGCCATTCTTTATTTCCACAGCATCATTATTTCCACAGCCGTCTACTATATCCACAGCCGCCTATTATTTCCACAGCCTTCATCGTCTCCATTATTCCCCCGCCCAACCATTATTTCTCCAGCCTGCCTCACTTTCTTCCCAGCTACCTACGTTGCATCCCTACCCAACCCTTAATTTACCCAGTCTCTTTCTCCAATATTTCCATATCCCTGTTATCCCCATTACCTCCTCAGCCTTCCTTTCCCCATTATTGTCCCAGTTCCCCGCCTTAATTACTCAACAAGACTGTCAGATCAGAGACAAAAATGGGTATCCCAAGGCAAGAACGTGGCGTTGAACATGATGTTCATTTTGCTCTAGTACGTACAGTTTTTCTGAACTCAGTAACCCTCACACTCATCCCTATAGTTCAGTGATCCCTCTTTTTATCGTTTTATTCGTGCTGTTTATACGTCTTTATATACATGCAGTGTATAATACCCAACACGTACATTGCCAACTGTCTACATCCACGTTCTTGAGTATGTCTATGTAAAATCATTACGCTTAATATAACTCATATTCCAAAGTTATGGATTGATAACACCTCGCCGATGTGAATGATCCTAATGCTTTCTGTTATACATGTGGAGGTTTCACTCCAAAGAAGCAGAAACGGAAAATCACGTCCCTTGTAAAGACAGCTTATCCACATTATTTTGGCATTCAGATTGGCGACCAAGACAAACGATGGGCGCCCCATATCTGCTGCGTGACTTGTTCCAACTCTCTTCGGGAATGGCTAGCAGGAAGGAAAAAAAGCTATGCCTTTCGAAGTTCCAATGGTGTGGAAAGAACCTAGTGACCACACAGCAGAATGCTACTTTTGCATGACAGAAATTGTGGGATTTTCTTCCAAAAACAAAAACAGCATTGTTTATCCAAAATTACTGTCGGCAATAGAACCGGTCGATCACATGGAGGACCTTGCCATTCCATGGCCACCAACAAATGTGTATTCCAGACTTCAGATGAGGATGAAGATGGAGAGGCATCTGGAGCAGCTGCCCCTGATTCTGAATTCGAATGTCAGTCGTCTGGCAAAGTACCCCATCAATTCACCCAAGGCGACCTTAACGATACTGTACGTGACATAAATTTATACAAATTTATCAATCAGAACTACTCGCTTCGAGACTGCAAGAATGGAACTTGTTGCATCCAGACACAAAGGTGACGAGTTTCAGGATGAGGCAACAAAATTTGAAACATTTTTTTCAAGTCAGACGGAGGAGTATGCTACTGTAGCAATATCGCAGGTCTGTTTGAAGCCTTGGGAAGGATTTATGATCCTGACGAATGACGACATTATCTTACTCCAGCAAATCAGGTCTGAAGGCTGTTCTCCTCCACAATGTGAACATGCTTACCCACTATACCACTCGTTTTTGCTCCTGAAATAAAGGAAACGTACGAATCGATGCAAAAACTCCTCCTGTGGACTGAGTACGATGAATTCCGATGGAAAATATGCAGTGCTTTGAAAGTAGTAGCCAGGCTTCTTGGACTACATGGAGGATTCACTAAATTCTGTCGTTTCCGGTGTTTATGGGACCGCCGTGATGTGCAGCAGCACTACATCCAGCGTGAGTGGCCTCCCCGAAGTTCCTACGAAACCTATGGAACAAGCCACTCGTCCATGCGGAAGATATATTATCATTCTCCCGCCTCTTCACATCAAGTTGTGCTTGATGAAAAACTTCGTCCAAGCCTTGGATAAGACAGATGCAGGCTTCGCGCATCTGAAGAAAGTCTTCCCTAAGACTAGCGACGCCAAACTGAAGAAATGCATTTTCGTTGGCCCACAAATTCACAGCCTAATGAAAGACCGTGAACTTGATGCAACTCTCGAGGCAGACGAACTTTGGAGGTCTCTTAAGAATATTTGTGCTGATTTTCTGGGCAGCCATCGCTGTGAAGATTACGTGGAAATCGTTGAAGAGCTTCTGGTTGTGTACCGTGAACTTGGATGCCGCATGTCCCTTAAAATTCATTTTCTTCACTCACATCCTTTTTTTTTCTTTTTTTTTCCAGCAAACTTGGGCGCTGTTAGTGACGAACAGGGTGAACGTTTCCATCAGTATATTGCGGTAAAGGAACAAAGATACCAAAGTAGAACTAGTGGTGGTTTGATGGACTATTGTTGGATGCTGACACGGGAAACCAGTGTAAAGCACACACACAAAAAAAAAAGTCTTCGAAAAAATACTACGAGTAGCCCTACCTATATTCACAACGAAATTTACATACAGCTTTGGAATAATACACTTGATTATGTTTCTGCATATTACTCTTACATCCCAATTAACATTTCTTGATTTAAAAAAAAATATTCCATGCACAACCAGGTGATTGAAGCATATTGAGATCTGACTAGTGGAAGAAAAATTTCAAGGCTAAATTTAAGAAAATCTGTGGGTAACAGAGAAAAAGTATAAACATATTTGTAATCAGCTCGTCAATTTAACATAAATGACCCACTTCTGAACTAGATAAAAAGTTGAAGTTTGTAGAGCAGTGTCATTTTCCAGCCTTCTGTACAGCCCCATTATTTCCTCAACCCTAAGCCCATTGCCTCCCCAGCCCCATCCATTATTTCCTCAGTCCATGGCCCCCTTATCTCCCCAGCCCACTCTCCTCCCATTATATCTCAGCCACCCCTGCACTGTGAATCATCATGCTGGCTGTTATGTCTGACTTGCCAATACCGAATGTGTTTGTGTCATTTCCCAATGAAGCCAGTGTGTCGGGTTGCCCAGCTTTGCTGTGCGTCTGGTTCAGTCTTCCTGCCACTCTGTTGCCAACCAGGTGAGCTCATTCCGCTCATGCTGTAGTCATCGTCTGGATGTACGTATTTTAGATATAGGGGTAACTGGGGTACTCTTATCCCCTAACGAGTTTTAGTTGGGGAAAACTAGTTATGCAAATAAACTAAATTGCATTTATGAAGAAAGGGAGGGAAAAGCAGAAGCTCCCCCCGTCCATCACTCTATCCTGCTTAGCAGCTGACAGGATATAAAGAAAGAGGCACATGAATGCTGAGTAGCAAAGAAAGACTTTTTTGTGGGGAGGGGTGTATGTGGGAAAATGGAAACATAACAATCAATCCCAACTCTATCAAAAAAGGGCAATCACATGAATATAGTCATAATAAATAATCTTTTCTCAGCTTTCAAAAACTGTTAAAAAAAAGTAGGAAAGTATAAAAGGGAGGTCAGTTTGGAGAGGGAGGTTTAGCGATTAGTAGCCTATGTAAGAAGAGCAATTTCTGCAGATCCTTTTGTCGAGGCCATTCTGCACAGAATATGGTGCAGGCAAAAGATAGTCAGACCTCAATCGTCAATCCGCTGAATACTTCACTGAATAAAACTGTTTGGCAGTAGGGCTATTGAAATGAACCTTTTCATGCACGGACTCGAATCGAGTCATTAAATACCATCCTGTACAATGCACCATGATGCACATCGTCTCAAACAAAGGAGGACACCAGTTTCCTGCCGATGTGTGTCATATATATATATATATATATATATATATATATATATATATATATCTATATATATATATATATATATATATATTTACCCGATTCGTGTCATGGTGTGCTTTACAGGTTGTTAAACAATCTAACGACTCAAACCACCTGTGCCTGAGAGGGTGAGGAAGTCACCGGGTATAATAGGTTAATGAAGCTATCACCAGGGGACTTTTTACAACGATTCTAGTAATTTAGCACTACATGGTGATCAGATACGGCCATAACAGAGGTGGTACGTATTATCCTATGCCATAAAAAGAATGGATCAATACTCCTTTTCACACTGTGCACTCCAGCTGCCTTTCACTGCACAAAGGAGCGTCTTCAGCACCACCTTCACCACTATAGTCCGTTTGTTTTACCTGATGGAACTGGGCCACTGCCAAACTTTCCTTAGTAGTGACTGCATAAAATTCGATAATAGTTATGCCGTAGGAATGATTCTTCTTGGTTACAAGTCAAACTGATCCCCCAGTCTGACTACCACCGGGCACTGAGTGGGCTGACAGGTGTCAGGCATTTTTGTCAGGTAAGAATAAACTCGTTATAAATGTTAACCAGTTTACTACGAGCACTTTTTTTTTTTAATTATATCCGTCACATTTCCAGACGACTGTATTCAGCTTTAGTGACGACTTTTCAAACTGCTGGGTTAATTTCATCCTTCTTTAACCTCTTCATCCGTAGATTTGCATAAAATGGCCAAATAAAATAACCTCTTTATAGCTTGAGTGGCATCTTCAATAAGGTGGAGTTTATTAGATTCTACTCATACTACCGGCAGACAATTTTATTCATCTAGGGAGATACTTTCGGAACTACCGAGGGACATACGGCCGTAGTCTTAAACTGTGGGAAAGCGTTCACCTTGCCCTACCCGCATCTTTTTGTAGTCTTAATGCATGAAAGGGAGAGCGTTCCCCGGTGAATGGGAGAGGGTTACCACAGCGTAGCACTGGAATCCGCGGGGGGTCTCGTAGCACCCCTTCGCATGCCCCTTCGTCATATTATAGCAGCCCTGCGCAAAGAAAACTATGTAGAATTTGAAGGACCCTATGGTGTGTGTGATAGGAATTTTAATTTAATGATAAAAACATCATGTAACGAAAAAATAAGCGTTTAATATTTTTATAATTTTAAAAGACTTCACCACTTCTCCGGGGATGGTTAATTTATGAAGAGACGAAAACAAAGATGAGATACTGTTTCCACTTCCATTTTATTTCTCAATATTTCTACCAAGCTGTTTATCAGATATGGTGCATGATACTCTTATAATTAGTTTGATTAGTACGTGAAATAATTCCTACGGTAAAGAATGGCCGAGTACTACCTAAACAGACGACTAGTGCACAGCCAGTTGGTTTGAATTACGAAGTCTCATGTTTGCGTTCGGTGAGCTTTTACATGTCCGCACTATTTTGTTTTAGCTTGGCAATATACTTTTCTGGTGTATTTTGGTGATATTTGAACGAATTTGGCTTTTATTTTCAGTGTTCATGATTGGTTTTCAAATTAACCCCTCCACCCCGTGTCTTTGGGGGTGGGATGTCGGGGTTCTGGGTGGGAAGAATGGCAAAAACAAGCATTTGGGGCGGAAATATAGTCAAAATCGGTATGACCAGCCAAGGCGTATTCGTAGGGTTATTACTGACCGCATGAACTCCTTTGAAGCTATGTCTGACACCGAATTTTTCCTGCGGCACAGGATCTCCAAAGCCTGTATGCATACTCCTATACAGAGTATTTAAGAAAAAATGCCAGTCTTTAATAACTGAAAAGGTAAGACTTGCAGTCATTAATAGATTATATTGTGTGTGAATCTTAGAAACTGTCATATGTATTGTTTTTATTTTAAGATTTTGAATTTTAAAATTAAACAGTGTTACCAACTCTTTGCCGCGCCTACCCACACGAAGGGGTGCGCTCTTCCGCTTTCAAGATTACCACTTACGCTGAAGGTGTGAGCTTCCACCTCGAGTGGGGTGCGGGAAGGGTAACCCCTGCCCTCAGTTTCAAGACTACGGGGGTTACTTTACCCATTGCTTAGTGTGTGGTTTATGTGACAGACTTGGGTGCATCAGTATTCTATGCAGATGATCTATGAGGCGCCTGGTAGTCAAGTAGGCTAAGACACTCAAACCGGACGTGGCCAATAAAGGGGCTATCACACGGGAGACTCGTGGACGTCCAAACTGACCGTGGACGTCCAAATTCGCCCCCGCGGGAGGGTCATGGACGTCCACGGATGGAAGGCCGCCTGACCCATTCGTGGACGTCCACGGTGACCGTGGACGTCCACGACTCGGTAGTTTCCTTCATCTCTATGGAGTTTACATGTAGCTGTGGCCAGGTAGCGTGTGTCATCTGCTATCTTGAACACTGTAGTCAGTTGATGTATTATATTATATTATAATTAATTCAACCGTCAGTAGACTTTGTATAATCTTTTATCATACGACTTGTAATATTTCTATTTGTCACAAAAAATTGTAAGATACACCAAAATGTGTTAATTATGATGGAATGTCGATTGATTGTTTACAAGAGAGGCCCGCGCACGTTTATTTCTGTTTGTCAAAGAAACTTTTCATATATACCAAAATGTAAATATGATGGAATGTGGATTGATTGTTTCCAAGAGAGGCCCGCGCACGTTCGAAAGGCATACTCGGGAAGAAAGCACTACAGTGCATATTTCTATACTGGCTGCTTTCTTCACTCCGTGGGAGCCATTCTCTCATCCACAATGCCCTCCTTCTCCCCCTCCTTTGTCTTCTTGCAGAGGCTTCTTCCTCATCCTGCAGGGTTAGGACTGCAGCACCCATTGCAAAAGTCACAATCTGGTTCATGTCCATTGTTGTTGCTGATAAACACGTCGTCTGCTAGGGAGTTGGAAGTGACCTCCCAGTCGCGTGGGGTGAACTCGATAAAGAAGAAGGTGGCCGTCGACGTCCACCGTGTGATAGGGTATGGACGTCCAAGCTCAGTTTGGACGTCCGTTTTGTGCTGCACAAATTGTTCACGGGTCCCCGTGTGATACCCGCTTAAAGGTTTAAATCCAGGAAGACTGGGGTTTATTGTTCATACTGTGTCACTCAGGGAAAAAAATGGTCACCTTCAACTTAACTATCGAGACTAAAGCCTAGCCCTGGGCCCCTATGATTTGTACTGAGCGATAAAGTATTGATAGTAGATACAAACTCTACATTGGGAGATAGAGAGAAAACTAATTAATTATATCCAAGGAGAATTTAAGTATATCCTTGATTACGGTAATTTTAAATTTCATTCTTGCTACCTTCGAGCTATTTCATTCAGCTTAAGAAACGAAATTTAATAAGGCGGGATAACGGTTAATTAAGACTGTATAAAAGCCCATCATAACAAAATTTGGTTCCTCCAAAGCTGACCATAATCGTCTAGAAGAAGAAAGAATAAACCAATGAAAGGCGTCACCAGAATAAAGGTGTTAAAAGGGTAAGGACAACATCGCAGTAAAAGGGTTAAGCTCTTCACTCGACGTTTATTTCCCAAGGGTCCTGGAGCGCATTCATACCTTTATGAATCCAAATGGCAGCCGTTACCACGATACCACCTGCAACATTCTACTTTCTGCTGGGCTTTGGCAGATTCTAATTAATAATTACATTAACCACTTCAACGGTGCTAGAGAGGGGAGCCTTCGCGTGATGGTACTATTATAATTGAACGGCAGAGCTATCTGGTTATACAAACGACCCACAACTCCCGCCCCATCCACGAAGGGAGAATGGTGGACAGCACAAGTGAGGCAAATTCAGCTTGTAGTTCACTAAGTTCACGTCCAGATGAACAACAACAGCATTGCCTTCAACACGAACATTTCATTATAATTACGTTGCTGTTGGACGATTTTATTCAGCTCCTGTGATATTTCTTGTAGTGAGAGGGTTATTGACGTCTGTTATTCAATCTGTTAGCATCGAAGGGTTTCTGTTGAGTTTGATAAGATCATCTGAAGCTAGAGTGACTAATGAAGACCAAGACATGACCGTAAAGAAGCGATTAATATGTATTTAGATATATCTTGGCAATGCAATGTGCTACGCGATTCTGATTAGATATTCACTCTTTTCTCTCAATCCCTGTCACTCATTTCTCTCTCTCTCTCTCTCTCTCTCTCTCTCTCTCTCTCTCTCTCTCTCTCTCTCAGACCCGACTTACTCCCTCTACCTCCTTCCCTTGGGTTAAAGCAGAGGTGGTAACATGTGAACAAATGTCAGAGTCTGTGTGTCTGGTATACATGTGTACGTGTGTGTCTACGTATGGAGGCCTCTGTATATCCCTGGTGTTTATGTATGCACTTGCGTCTACATTCTGCGTGTCAGGTGCAGGAGTTTTGGGTGTGTGTGTCTGTGCAGAAGTGAATTGTTAGTGCTGTGTTGGAGAGAACTCACTGAGACTAGGTATCTCATGGACTCTGCCCCCCACTTTCCTTTACCTGTGTCTCTCTGGGTTGTCTTTACGGTACCTTTACCTATGACTCTCTGGGTTGCCTTTACCTTTACCTATGACTCTCTGGGTTGTCTTTACCTTTACCTGTGTCTCTCTGGGTTGCCTTTACCTTTACCTATGACTCTCTGGGTTGCCTTTACCTTTACCTGCATCTCTCTGGGTTGCCTTTACCTTTACCTGTGTCTCTCTGGGTTTCATTTACCTTTACCTTTACCTATGACTCTCTGGGTTGTCTTTACCTTTACCTGCGTCTCCCTGGATTGCCCTTAGCTTTACCTGTGTCTCTCTCGGCTGCCTTTACCTTTACTTTTGTCCCTCTGGGTTGCCTTTACATTTGTCTGTGTCTCTCTGGGTTGCTTTTACCTTTTCCTGTGTCTCTCTGGGTTGCCTTTACATTTGTCTGTGTCTCTCTTGGCTGCCTTTTCCTTTATCTGTGTCTCTCTGGGTTGCCTTTACCTTTACCTGTGTCTCTCTGGGTTGCCTTTACCTCTACCTGAGTCTCTCTGGGTTGCCATTACCTTTATCTGTGTCTCTCTGGGTTGCCCTTACCTTTACCTGTGTCTCTCTGGGTTGCCTTTACCTTTACCTGTGTCTCTCTGGGTTGCCTTTACCTTTACCTGTGTCTCTCTGGGTTGCCTTTACCTTTACCTGTGTCTCTCTGGGTTGCCTTTACCTTTACCTGTGTCTCTCTGGGTTGCCTTTACCTTTACCTGTGTCTCTCTGGGTTGCCTTTACCTTCTTCCCGTGTCTCTCTTGGTTTCCTTAACGTTTACCTGTGTCTTGCTTTGTTGCATTCTCGTGATGGTATTATGATGTTTTCTACAATTTTTTCAGTAGCGATTTATATGTCGTACTGTTCTCTCTCTCTCTCTCTCTCTCTCTCTCTTTCATATGCTATTGCAGTCTTTTCAGCATTGAACCACTTTCAATAAATAAAGTAAATGTGCAGTTTCTTCCTGTGCATTCAGAGAAAACATGGAAACTGCATAGCCAATCCCGCGATGTGTGGCAATTTGGTTTAAATTCATGCGCTCATTTTGCCCTATTTCTGATTATTTTTATTTTTGGAAGGGGGTCTGACCCTCTGCAAGAAGTATCGGGAGGTAACGCTCTCCAAATATCGGATGACGGATGAAAGTCCCTTGTTTAACATGTTGTAAGACATCAAAGTTATCTCGCCCGTCCTGCCAATTATTCTGAGCATTTTAAATTTGGTTAGGGAGGTTACCGCTTAAAAATCATGGCTGGTAAATTGTCAACAGTATGGTGTAAGACCGTCAGAGTAATTGGATGAACTCACTTTGGGAAGTTTCATTCAAATCTTTCGTCTTTTTTCATCGTTTTTATTTTTAGGAGGGAACTGACCCCCTCAGGAGTCATGAGGGAGAGGGGGAAGAATCACACTCCCTAAATGCCGTATTACGCATAACAGGCCATTGTATAACTTGTACTACGATATCAGCGCCAAATGTGCCCTCTTTTCACTACTTCAGAGAATTTTTTATTTGGTGAGGAGGTGGCTTTCCCCATAAAAAACATGGTTGGAAAATTGTTTATAGTGGAGGACCTTCCCAGAAACCAGTTGAATATTCACATGGGTAGTTTTAATCAATTCCAAGTAACCTAAGAAGAGTTAAAACCACACACACACACACACACACACACACACACACACACACACACACACACTGAATCTCACGTAATGGTATAGGCCTAGGGTGTGGTGCCGAAGGGGATGCCACTATGCTTCGCAAGATTGATAGCATGAAAGACAATATTAATGAAAAAAATTCAACACGAAAGATGCATTTAAGGACTTCCTTAGCCGCCGATGGGAATAGGTACCATGTGTGTGTGTGTGTGTGTGTGTGTATCGACAAGGTTAACGATATTTTCACTCTCAAGCTCTTACGACTCACTCTCAGTTGATAAATGTCGTTTTGCGTCAGTCTGAGTAAACAATAGAGTCACCTCGACGATGACAGGGTTGATAGTGGCAGTATCAACTTTATCATGATTTTGACCATACCCGTTTTACTCCAACTTGCCCCAGACTTTAGTCCTTTGGTGGCTAATTTCATAAAACTCGATAGTACAGTAGAGTAAGACAATACCACAGCTGGACATCCATTCCATAGCATTTCTTCGTGACTAGCATCGTATTGTAGTACTGATCCATTGTTACAACTGAGCACTGAAGATGGAGAGACGGCAGGTTTTAGGCCAAGTTAGAGTAAAACAGGTATAGTGTTGTAATCCAATTAATACCAGAGACTTTTACGCTGCTGACAGTGCTTCATAGAGGCTTTAATGTTACTTGTTTCCCTCTTTTCCTGCAGTTAATATTTTGGTTAATCATTTTTAGGTAAATATTTTGGGAACAAATTTGATTATCCAGCATGTAGACAAGTATCAAGGAATATTCAAGAAAACTGACTACGCTATTTCATATATGGCATAGAACGATGCAGAACAGAACAACTGTCACTGCAGTTCTTCAAAGGGTAATGTTAACTGTTTTTTCTTGTTTTCTCGTTTTTCTTTACGATGCTCGTTGTCGCTTCCTTCCGGCTTTATTTCTGGGACGACAAACCAAAAAATATTACATACGTCGAGCATTTCGGTTTGGATTCTTGAGACACCATTCTTAACTTCTCTATGTAGAAAAAGAAATAAAAGTGTAAAAAAAAAAAAAAAAAGGTGGGAGGGGGGCGAAATCAAATGCAAAAAAAAAAAAACATCCCAGGAAACTCGATTTATGTTCTTCGACTTCAGGCCAGGTTGCTGTACGTGTCAAATTCGATTCCAACGTATCCTGTAGCCATTTTTTTTTTTTTTAATAACCTACCAGAGTTAACAATTTTGCTCAAATACATTCACACACACACACACACACACACACACACACACACACACACACACACACATAGATAGCTAGATAGATAGATACAGATATATAAAAATAAGAATGAAACTTTAAAAAATGTCATGCAAGTGTTAACAAATGTTTCCTTGATAGGTCAACCCTGTTTTTTGGTCCATTAGAAACATGGGCATCCGGTGCTAGGCTACTTACTGAAGATGTTTAAGGTAGGAATATTTAGTCACCCATTCCTGAGTGGCATTATGTGAGGCAGAAACCCCAACCATCCATCTTTTGTAAATCTTTCTGAACAACATCGGATTCAAGAGCTTGCCGCGGCACACGACTCTGAGGTTGTCATTATCGTACCCTGCCAACCTAAGCTTCAACATTGCTTCCAGTTTCGTGCATATTATGATACGCGTTTGATTCGTGTTTAATATATTCGTGTATAATATATTCGTGTATAATATATACGTGTACAATAATATGATTCGTGTATATTATGATACGAAATGGGACGCATTGTTGAAAGGTAGGTTGCCAGGGTACGATAATGTCACCCTCAAAGTCGTGCGCCACGACTATAGGCCTTCACTTAGGCATATGACTACTATCCATACTATTTGGCTTCTTGGGTTACCAGTAACTATTTGACTTGTAGCTCAGTGTCAAGTCGCCTGAAGGCAGCATTATATTTTGAATAAATGTATATTGGTAAGGGATGAAGGGTAATGGTAAGGGTCTAATAACTCAACAAGCAGGTGCGCATGTGAGTAACGGAGGGAGGTTAGCGCAAAGGTTCTAATAACTCCGTCAACCACGTGGCGCATGCAGCATGAGTAAGGGAGGGGAAATAGTGGCAAGTTTCTAATAACTCAGTACCAAATGCAGCATGAGTAAGCGATGGTAGGCAGTGGTAAGGTTCTAATAACTCAGCCAACTAAGTAGCATATATGAGTAAGTGAGGGAAAGTAACGTTCCTTATAACTCAAATAATTTAGTGGCACATACTGACCCTTAAGGGATGAAGCTACCAACAGACCAAGATGTCACAGAACCCTTAAGTTTTGCAGACAAGGTAGTTCATCGTCGTCATCGGCAACTCCTTCGTTGCGCCATCAGGAGTGTAGGGGCCTGGAACGTGGCTATTACGTTCCGAAATTTAAAGAACGGTAGACCAGTGTAGCTTGCTCCTGAGTGGCATAATGTGACAAATAAATCTAAACAATTCTTCAGATATAAACCATTGCATATAAACTAACACCTTGACTGAAACGTACTGTAGGCTGCGATATGCTTGCCCTAATAGCCTTCTACGTTGTTCTGTTGTCAAAGCTTTTATTTCTTCTTCTGGTATTTCTTCTCCTTTAATCCCTTCACATGGCCTCACCACGTGCAAAGAATGTGGACGTGGGTCGGTGAGTGGAGGGAGTTCTTAATGGTGTCAGCATATCAGTGGTCTGCATATCCGTGGTCGTAACACTGCTGTAGTGTTGTCCAGAATGTGGGGAGACACCGCTCCGATACAATGGTGTCCAGTGGGTAGCTTCGGTGAAGCACAATGATGTTCAGTTGGTGGCTTAGGTGAATCTCAACGTCTTCCTCAAGTCCTTTAGAATGAATCATGGTTCAAACTTCCTACGGCACCTTATATTCTAAAAAACATATTTCCGTCAGCTATGAAGTCTTTTGCACTTCCTTATGAATTTTATTTGAATACTGTGATCATCAACAGCCTTCATTGCATTACTGACTCAAAGTATGTCGATATGATGATGATTTCAGTAACACAGAAGAGAGTACTGAGATTCAGTAAGCCAACTAACTGCTAAGAAATAGATGCTAGAGAGTCTCTTTGCCCACTAGAGTACTGCCTTTGGTGTTACCGTCGAGCATCGTCGGTCTTCCTTGTTATTGTTGTTGTCTTGCAGGGTGATAGAAACTCCTCCGCTGCTACGTATGTTGTGCCTCTCCTGGCTGCACATTCCTCCTGCAGTGTTGCTCTGGGCAGGTACAACTACAAGTCTTCATGCTGTTCCCGGCAGACACAGAAAATAGGACACAAGTTGCAAGTGTCATTGGTGTCCGGGTGTGATCGTTCTCTCCTCCTTAAATTCCTCAGTCCCGATGGCATGATTATTATTTTATTCTTTCTCCCTCAAACCTATTTTTTTCGGCTCAAGAACGGACTCTTTTAATGAAAGGATTAATGAAAGTAATGTTCTAACTCTTCCATTTCCAAATGTCTCTCCTGAAATGGTGATAATCATGTGGAAACAGCAAGAATACAATGAAAAAAAGCCCCTCGGTTATAATTATGAGACATTATGAAGTCCGGCTTTTGGATCAGAGCCTCTTGGTAAGCGCCACCTCGTTTCCCGGCGATTTTCATGTCATTTTTTATCTGACCACGATGCCCCTGGGTTCTGGTCTAGAATGAGCTGGGTCGGAAATGGTTCGACAGATGACATCAGAGAAGTTGTGAAAATCTGATCCATGCTATTGTATCTCTCCCTGTAGGGGTCTTGATTCGGCTTTTGTTGGTGTATTTCCTCAATGCTCATTAAAATTACAATCAAGGACATGTCAGAAAGTGCCATATCACTATTATGTTGTGAACGAAGTACAGTAAGATAGGCTTGTGTCTACTGGAGATTTCAACGGGACCTGAGCAAGTAATCAGCAAATGGAACTTGACAGACCTACTTGTAAGAGTTTGTTTCGGTTTATTTTAAATCACTCAACATCAAGCTTTTGCACGGAAAACATATACTACACAAATGGGTCAAGGTCATTGTTAGAAACAGTAGGTGGAGGCTAGTGACTGTCAGCAGGACAGTTACAGAGTTCTAGTTTATTTGGATTTTACACCTAAACACTCCCTTCTCTGCTATTTATGCCGTTTTAATATCAACACTGTTTGCCTCGATAACATACAAGGAGATACTGAGGTGCAATGTGCAGAAAAAATCGGTAAGAAAGTTGTGCTACGAAATCTCCAAACAAACTTAGAATACGATGCACAGGTCGATGAAGGACAGAAGTGAGGTTAGAGCAGGTGACAGTAGGACCAGTAGGACCTTAGGCATATCCAGCAGGGTAGACGGTGTGTGGCTATCACTTCAATGATACCAGAGAGGAAGTGTGCCGATCTGGCTGACTACCTGCCTACATACCCCAGGGCAACAATAACGCGAAGGAGGACTAATATACGACAGATGAGGGAGAGATCTACCCAATGAGTTCACCAACATTTCAACATGCCTTCAGTGCGTGATACATCAAACATAACATAAATGACTAAGATGAGTCCAGGGATATACAGGGAGGAAGCAGCAAAAGAGCCAATTGGTAAGAAAAAAGGTAAAAACGAATAAGATATATTATAAAATAATTTTTGGACAGATGTATATAAAATAATTTTTGGACATAATATGTAGGAAAGCAGTCAGGAAAAATACAAAAACCGTCCCCAACATAAAGTATACACAATAATTAATCAAGAACGAAAAATAAAGCTGGCAGAATTAAATTGGTTTAAAAAAATTATACTTAAAGACTCCTCATATTGTTAAAAAATAAGTGTGGGCGAACAATCAGATATAACTGAACTGAATACACGCCTCAATGCCCGCGGAAATTAAAATCATACTGCAGTTAAGTTCTATAGATTCAGAACGTCATTACTGATCACTCTTATTTACTGACGATTTTATTTGGCGTAGAATAGCCTTTCTGACAGGAAGGACTAATGTATTTCATAATCCTTTCATTTGTAGAGGCTCTTCTATACAGAATCAAACTGTCTGAAGCAACAAGAATAAGTTTACAAGTATGTCAGCAATGGAGAGTCTCACGTCTTGGGACTCTCCATCGCTGAATAATGTGGCCTGGGAGTAGCAACAATAAAATTATATTGGCGTCTTCGGGCTAAAAAGGTAAAGGAAAAGGTGCACAAAAAAATAGTTCAGAATTCATATATTCATCCATGACAGCAACCTTGGGAGCTGGTGTGTGTGTGTGTGTGTGTGTGTGTGTGTGTGTGTGTGTGTGTGTGTGTGTGTGTGTTTGTGACTAGTATATTCCGTAAATTCGCCTGTGGCTATTTGGTATGTATGTGTCCGGAATGCAGCCCATGTGCCTAAATTCTATTCTGCCTCATATACTGAGTGTGCAGAAAGTTGGTTCGGCACTCTCCTATGCAAGATACACAAGTCTGATGCTAGGTTACTATAGCTGGCCACTTGTGAGTTCTGGGCTACAAGAAACTTGCAAATATCGACACTGGTCATTTTCGAAGTATTAGCACAAATCGCGCAAAAAATGGAAGAAAACCCAGTGAAAATAGCTTTGGCATTATCAAGTATTTGCAGACAATGTTATGCTTCGATTTTGCCGTAAATAAGGAAAGTGCCTAATCCAAGACCGTCCATCATTTCACAGTATTTGAGAAACTGCTTATTATTGCCTGTTTTTACGTCAAAATCGAAGCACAACATTGTCCAGGAAGAACTTGATTTTATCTCAAAGCTAATTTCTCACGATATTCACCTTCTTATAAGAAGATAAATGGTAATACTATACTGCAAAAATAGCGAATGTCGATAAGTTCAACCTGCATGTTGCCAATTCAGAATAAATATGAGTTGGTGACTGGCTTATGGTTCCGACGGCAGTACATGATCATGCACCTCCAGTAGGCTATATTCTTCGCAATTCGAACCAATGTGTAGAGCACAGAGCTATCAGCCCGACTGAAGATTTTAACGACTACACTCGTTTTACTCTAACAAAGTTGAATGGTCATCTCTCCATCTTGAATGCTGACCTGTAACAGGAGATTATCACTGTAATAAGTTTCTAGTCACGAGGGTGTGCTATGGATAGGCTGTAAGCCAAAGCATTGTCTTCCTCTGCCACTGAGCTATGAAAAATATGCTGCCATCGGATGAAAATCTGGGCTAGTTTAAGTTTAAAAATAAAAAGAAAGAAAAAGGTAAAGATCACGACAATTCAAGACCTCCAGGA
Organism: Coenobita brevimanus; assembly: GCF_032717465.1. Lineage (NCBI taxonomy): Eukaryota > Metazoa > Arthropoda > Malacostraca > Decapoda > Coenobitidae > Coenobita > Coenobita brevimanus. The sequence goes on along the minus strand of NC_137023.1, from coordinate 4,084,315 downwards.
ATCTACTGAGTGTGTATTGCATAGACAGTCTGTGTTTATATATTAATTTATAGTTATATGAGATACACGTATCTGAAACACGCCTGTACAAAAACTACGTATATGCAAATGATTATGCTACAGGTAGTAAGATGTTGCCAGAATTCCGAAGGCTTGAATGATGTGTAAATGACTGCGCAGCCCATATATCTGAACATAATGCTGATAGTTCTCCCGCTTCCCTACTGGCTCTTTCCTTGTTTCTGGATTCGACCTCATCCAGATTTTAAATATGAACTAAGGTAAAAATGACCTTATCAGATAGAAAGATAGATAGATACATAGATATACCCACACACTGATATCGCAACAATGTAAAGATATAATGATTTTTATCCTTCTTGGATCCTCTTCGCACATCTTTATTTTTGTCTTTACATGTGTCTCAACTAGCTCGTTCTCTCCTGAAGTGATAACCTCTTTAACCCGATGCCATACTTTCCAGAAAATTTTTGTTGCCGTCGGTTGATTTTAATCTCCAGTGTTGATGGAGTTACTGGAGACTGTATCTAATGCTTTTAGTCCATGAAATATCCCCCTAACGGAACAAGATGTCGAAAAAAGTAATCTTTTTTTTTTTTTTTTTTTTTTTTATGTGCTCGACTCTGGGCATAGGCTTCTCAGCCTGCTCCCAAGGCCCAGTAGTCCTCCTACATATCGTACACCTCTACATGTCACCACTTCGGCGCTAACACCCACCGTCCATATTGAATACATGCTAGGGCTGTCTCATACAGGACTGGTGTATTGGTATTAGCGGGGGTATTTTTACGACATGTCGGCGGGTCTTCTGGTAGATCGGTAAACTCCGCCGTAATGAAATTCAGATCCTTAAACTGTTCCCTGCACCAGGGGGGATTTGAACCTGGGTCCGGTAGGACCGCAAGCCACCTCTCTACCGACTGAGCCACCGCCTCCCCCAATCTGAACAAATAAACTGCTTAATGCTTGTGTGGGTGGCAAACAGACGATATTTCTATACAGGAAAATGCTGCAGCTGGTGGGCAAATGGTTAGAGGAGTGATGTGTTATTTGAAAGAACGCGAGTTGGAAACTAAGCTACACCAGGAAGCAGTCTGATGGTTCTAATTTTGATAACAGAGACTTTACTGGTCATCGACACGATCCACCGACACGTGATAAAAACAATGGCGCTGTTACCATTATATCAACCCTGAATGTTGCAGCTGTAGCAAGCATTCAATATGGAAAGTTGGTATTAACTCCGAGGCAGTAATACGTGAAGCTATGTGGCACGTAGGAGAAAATATGAGCCTCAGGGAAAGGGCAATCAACACTTATGATAATAAATGGTGTACACGGAAAAAAAAAAAAAAAACTAAATATATAAGCCCGACAACCTCTGACTCTTTTCGAACCCTTATGTAATGCGATTATCTCAATTTTTACCCGTCCTGTAAAATGACAATGTTGAAAAATTCTTTCAACATATCTCTGATATATGTGGTAAAATTCATTGTAAAAGTGGATGAATAATGTCTGACGTATGAGAAAAAAATATGCATTAATGGTTGAACACTTCGCTGGGAAAATAAAATGCAGGTCATTATCTTTTCGGAGAGAGAGAGAGAGAGAGAGAGAGAGAGAGAGAGAGAGAGAGAGAGAGAGAGAGAGAGAGAGAGAGAGAGAGAGAGAGAGAGAGAGAGAGAGAGCACAAAATTATACTCTTAACAGTTATGCTGCAGTTGGTATACTTGCATGCTTCAGTCAAGTGAACACCATGAGATTTTGTGCAAGTGAGAGAAACTCACTGCAGCAAATGTTGAAAAAATAGAACAGCGAGGCTTTTGTTGTTGGACTCTCATGGCCCTTGGAAGGCCTCAAAGTACACTTGGCGTAAAAAGGCCCCAAAAGGTCCTTATGCAAGTGTGACCGATCCCAATGAGGGTCGGGTATAAACTAATCTTTGGTTTACCTAGAAACTCGTGAGAGAGAACGAGTACCTCAGTACACCAAGGTTGGCTGGCGTGTCTTGCCAGGTGCTGGGCTGAGTGAATTATAATAAATAATCCTATTAAAATTTTTACGACTCGGGACCATAAACATAACATACCTTTGAGGACCATTTAGTGGGATCCTAGAAAGGCTTCAGTAACTGTCCTAGAGGCACTAAGGGGTTTTACTATATAGTGCTTTATTTTCTATCACCAGTGATCACTTCATTACTGTCACATAATTTATATTTCATTCCTGCTACCGCCAGACTGCGTTATTCAACTTTAGAGATGCCTTTCGTAGTAAATGGCTTAGAAAAATTCTCCACTGACGCCTGCAGTCTATACAAGCATTCTGTTTAATAAATTATTTTACTTCTGCCACAATCAAAAGGCTTTATTCAACTCAGAAATGACATTTAGTAGTGAACGGGTTAATGAGTTGTATACCGAACCTCTCCAGTTCAAAATGTCTCTCCTAATCAGAATTTAATAGTACAGTAGTAGCTAGAATACAATATGAAAGTCACTGGGCTAAAAGGTAATTCCTTTCATTACCTCCGCCAAGGAGGTTAAGTTTTACCCCACGTTTGTTTGTTTATTTGTTTGTCTGTTAGTCTGACTGTTTGTCGGCAGGATTACTAAAAAGGTTATGAAAGGATTATGATGACATTATGTGGAAGGGTGGGCCATGGGCCAAGAAAATGATTAGGTTTTGGGCCGGATCCAGATCACAAGTATCTTGCACAATATCTCCAAAAGTTCTCAATGAATTTCAATGAAATTTTATGGAAATTAACCTAATCTTCGGATCCGGATCCGGGATTATTCAAAAAGTTATGAATGGAGTTTGATGAAATCTTGTGGAAGGGTAGGTCATGGGCCAAGGAAGAAATTCTTAATTTGGGGGGCGGATTCGGATCCGGAGTATCCAGCACAGTATCTCCAAAAGCTCTCAGTGAATTTCAATGAAATTTTTTGGAAAGGTGGGCCATGGACCAAGAAAGAATTCAATAAATTTTGGCCTGGATCCGGATCCTATATCCACGGATCTGGATCCAAATCCTTTTTAATGGCAATGGCATTGGCGGAGGCATGCACTGTCTGAGCACTATCTAGTCTATTATTCATGTCATTTGATGAGTCTTCTTTTCCTTCTTCTTTTTTTTCTCTCAGCACAGATTGTTCTAGCTTTTTAATGTACAATAAACAATGAGCCAAAGGATGCAATCCTGGAAAGTGATGTCCTGTTCAGGAAAAAACAATCCATATTAAGATCGGTTATTTTAAGGTGCATGGAAGCATTAGGGTCAAAAGACAACAAGTTAGACAGTACAAAACACTGGATGAGGAAGACAAGTCTAGAGTTGGCCAGGTCCATATAATGATAAAGGACTTAGAGTATTAGTTAACTTTTACGTACGTGAGCTGGGCAGGAGAGAGAGTGCGTTGCCAGCAAGTGAGAGTGTGTTGCCAGGATGATACCATTTGCCTGCCATAATGAGGAAGGGATACATACAGATACTTAAGTTGGCAGTGACCACTGAAATAGCAATAGTAAAAAGATAGGAATGCAACACTGCAGCAGCGGCAGGAGAGAGAGAGAGAGAGAGAGAGAGAGAGAGAGAGAGAGAGAGAGAGAGAGAGAGAGAGAGAATCAGAGGAGGAGAAATGAAAGGCTTTTGATTCCACCTAATATAGTCGAGTTGAATGTGGTGAGCAACCCACAGATGAGAATTATATTTCCCACAAAGGTGAATATATCTCCTGTACTAATTGGGCAACTGAGGAGATAAAATGAATAAACCATAGATGGTTAAGCGATCCCAATCTCTGGAAAGCATATTCTGCAGGGGAAGTAATTTAATCTTTTCATGACAGATCCCTAGAGAAAGAAACCCCACGTATATTAAACGATGATGATGACTGTGTTTAAGTGTTGCTGAAAATAATGCGATATGGCGGGAGGAGGAAGATGTGGGTACTTACAAGATGGGATTATTCAGCTTCTGATTTATTAAAATGAATAATGTTTATTTGCACAATTCTGAATAACAGACACGTCTAAATCAAAAGTGCCGTACCCTTATCCTACGATTGTTGTAATACTAACTGCTGTAATGGAAGATGTGAAAAGCAATCGAAAACTAAAGGACGTAGTCACCAGCATAAGAGTGGACAGAGCTAAATGTGCAGCTTAGGTCACTAATGAATAAGTGGGAGAGTTGGTAAAAGGAGAGAAACCTGAGGAACATCACTTCTGATAACTTCAGAAGATAATCAGCCGTCTAAAACAGCAGTTTTGAAAGACCAGAAAGACAAATACAAATGAAGGCACAGACGGAAGGACAGAAAAGGTAAGAGGGCAATTTGAAAACTAAAGAATCTGTGCCAGACTCGTTGAAAACCTTTCATATGTCAATGGCAATGACAAACGTCTCGTTACTGTATCAGATGGAGGATCAGGAAAGCAAGGACACTGTTAGTGGAGCGTACGTATGAGTACCCATACTGACGGTCAGGAAGGACATTATGAGAGGACTTGTGTTTTTATGATCTATTGGAGACAAACTAAAAATTTAGGAAATGCAAGCCATTAATCAAAATATGATAGTTAGACGGATAAGAATGGCCACTTTTCGTAGGGATAATCTGAATAAAAGCAGCAAGAGGAAAGGGTAATGGTTAACAGAGGCAAAAAAAATGCTTTGGCAGGGTCTCGTCAATGAAGCATACTTCTGGAGACCAATTGGAAGGACTTCTTTGGGAGTAAAACCTAATTGATCCCTGTAACTACGAGAGATCTTTCCTAAGGTGAATACTGGTCTGGAGAAAGCAACAGTGAAATAATCAATGCGATATCAGGTTATAGAGTTTAATGGAAAATATTTTGGTCTGCTGATGAAAGGCTGACCAGATTAGTAAGATCTGCAGTATTAATGGGGATATACAGATAAAGATGGCTGCACAACAAGCAGGGTAATATTAAAACTTAGATACAATACGTCCAATACAAATGAAACGAATATATTCTCTGTTGATGTATATACCAGTTTAATGTCTGACACCATTTCCTGTGAGGGGTGACCTAAAAATTACGACCAGGTATTTATATCCAAGCTAAGTAACGATTCCTCTTTCAAATTCCCTCCTACCTTGTTCTTGGTTCACCTCTTCTTCCAACCAATTTACCTCCCCCGAACCCCCAACCCCCAGCCCCTCATACACCCTCACTGTCAGTACTTCAATCTCTCTTTATGGCCAAATCACGTCAAATTATTTCCCTTTATGTTTCACACTATCAGACCTCAACAACGTGGTCCGGTCTCCAGAAATGACAGAGATCTAAGAAAGAGAACTCGAGACTGAAGTAAATGGCCAAGTTAAGATATTGCGCTGGTGAACAACGGTGTAATATTTCATGCTGCCTATACTGATGGAAAATGAAAATAGAAATCGTCTTGGGGTAGAAAGTAATGAGAAAGGGGTTATTTTGCATGATATATAACCATGAGTATTGCGGAAGTTTGGTGAGACATTCTTCACAATTTCTTGATCAGGTTCAGAGAGAGAGAGAGAGAGAGAGAGAGAGAGAGAGAGAGAGAGAGAGAGAGAGAGAGAGAGAGATTTGTTTCCGTTTCGCTTCACTGTTTTTATTTCAGTGTGCCACCCTCATGACAAACAACCTCGTAAGACCCCTTCTACGTATGACGGCACGGGCTTTCCATTCCAATTCGTTTTATAAGTGTCCTTAAATATCTCTCTCTTTCTTTCTCTCTTTCTTTCTCTCTTTCTGTGTGTGTGTGTGTGTGTGTGTGTGTGTGTGTGTGTGTGTGTGTGAACTCAGTGGTATGGCAGCGAGACATACGTAATGAGTGTGAGAGTGTGCACGTGTCAATGTAAGATGCAAGGTGTAACTGAAGGGGACTGCGTGCGTGAGACAGTGTAATCGTAAAAGTGTGAAAGTGAGGCGTGGAAGGAGATGTGAGTGTGAATGTGGGTGTGTGTGAGGGGTAAGAGTAAAGGTGCGAGTAGGAGCGAAATTGTAATCAGGAAGGGAGTGGAACAGAGGCTAAGAGTACGAAAGAAAATGAAATACGTGACAGAAAAAAATATTACTGGTGTGAGTGTTATCCCGGGGAGAATGGATGAAGAATATTACCCACCTGCCCCATGCCTGTCCTACAGGATGATTATTAAGGAGCAGGTGATGGTGGTGGTGCTGAGAGGGTGGAAGGGAGCTGGAGTTCTTACCCCTTTTATGCATTTTGGATGACCTGCTCGGTTTGTACGTTCTAGAGTGGGTTCGAGTTCTACTAGCTATCAAGGAGTTTGTGGGGTTTGATGCTCACACAATGAAATCGCTCGTCAGCAGCATTCAATACAGAAGTTGGGTATTATGGTAAAATGTGGGAGTGCTCGGACAACTGAAAGGCCTCTAGGAACCAAAGCCAAAGTGGGACAAATTACAATCATGAGTTTACCCAAACATGTAGGCTACCGTATCAATACCTTCCTTCACTATTGCTTCACCCTCTGAGCCTTGTATCTGTCCGACCCTCCTAACCTCTGTATGACTTTTACTCCACCTACTTATTAGAAGGCAGCGACCCCATCGCCCAGCATTTATTTTGCACGCAACCTCATACCTTGGTTATCTACAGACTAGGGATATTGGGCTGTAATAATGATGATTCTGATGCAGACGGCGAAACTCGGAGTAGAAGCATGAAAGTATGTATTACGTGGAGTAAAGTCCTTTGACTTCTATGACTTCTTATAGCTCAACAATGTCGTCTGGTACTATCGTGAACAAAATGAGCAAGCACGTCAGTACCGGGGAAGCTATTCATGGGGATAGTTTAACTCTGTCTCTGCTAGAACTGCTTGCACCTGAACAAAGTGGTCTGATTTCCGCCTAAAGGAAATATTTTTCTCTATTCATACCCGTGAAGCGGTTCCTGATGCTAACATGCTGTACTGTCACATCTTCTCTCCCTCGACTAAAATCGACAAGCTAAGCTTGATTAACGTAGCTATATTTTTTGTACTCTAACTGGGCCTAAAATTGCAATCTCTCCATCATAAATGCTGAGTTGTAACAGTAGATTAACAGTCGAATATGGTACTTGTCACGAAGTAGTGCTACGGAAAGGACGCAGAGCTGTAGCATTGTCTTTTGTGCCACTGAGCTCTTTAAAATGAACTGCATTAGGACGAAAATCTGGGCCTAGTTAAGATAAAAGAAGTATAGATGGACCCATGGCTGCAACAGCTTTAATGATCAAATGGGAACAAATTAATCAGATATTAGGAAGACAATAATATCTCATTCAGGGTAACTTTTTCAGTTCAATGCCAAAATTTTCTTGTTTACTATTGCCACTTTCAGATGATAATGTTTAACTAAGGAGAATCACACTGTAAAGGAATTAATGGGGACTCTATATATCCTTTACTGCAAATGATCTCTCCGATATCTGTTACGAGATAGCAGGTGGGGAAAAAAAAGTTTCAGTAAGCTAGATGAATGCTAGGATTAACCCAACTAATATTGTTTGGCTATTGCCTGAAAAAAGTAACTGCGATGTAGGGAGGGCGAGGGAGTGTAAGAAAGGAGGCGAGTTTGAGGGGGAGTGTTCCACTAACTTGAAGAATTAACAAAGTTGGTTCATGGCGCTGAAACCAAGTAGACCTCTCTCTCTCTCTCTCTCATGCTACTGTTGGGAAATTCATTGTTATCTGAACTAATATCCTCTCTCTCTCTCTCTCTCTCTCTCTCTCATGCTACTGTTGGGAAATTCATTGTTATCTGAACTAATATCCTCTCTCTCTCTCTCTCTCTCTCTCTCTTTCTCTCTCTCTCCATACCATACGTTATCTCTTTTTCTTCTCTCCCACTTTATTTCCACACTTTCTTCCCTCTTTCCAGGAGTTTTATTCAACATAAATATTGCTTTCTGTCTCTCCTTAATCATTATTTCCACCTTACTCAACATATATACCAGTCTCTTTCTTCCATTCCTCATTCTTTCCAGTAATTTCTTCCCAACATATTACTGATTCTTCTTGTTTTAGAGCATTTGTCGTCATATACTGCTTTGCTATCGTCCTCACTCTGACTTTCTAGACTCTTTATCACGCTGTGCTCTATTTGACGTTTTCGTGCCTCTCCCAAGAAAAGTAATAATATATTTTCCTTCTCTCTCTCTCTCTCTCTCTCTCTCTCTCTCTCTCTCTCTCCACACACACACACACACACACACACACACACACACACACACACACACGCACACACACGCACACACACACAAACACACACACGCACAACGGTGTTGTTGGGTGAAACGTAAGAGGCAAAGTGCGTAAAGTGTGTGTGTGTGTGTGTGTGTGTGTGTGTGTGTGTGTGTGTGAGAGAGAGAGAGAGAGAGAGAGAGAGAGAGAGAGAGAGAGAGAGAGAGAGAGAGAGAGAGTCATTGTAGTCCTTCCCGGCCCCGTACACTCTTGTGGCATCCGTATAAGTGACATAATCTCACCTAACAAGGTACTAAACCAGGGATTTGAATCCAATCCCAGCAAAGTGTGGGAAGAGGGTGTGACACCCACAGTATGTCCTGGATTAGTAACAAAGGAAAGAAGGATATCTGTCTTGGGGAAGTGTCATTATTTATTGATATTATTATTATCATCATTATTATTATCATAACTACCGTTTTGTTGTTGCTGTTGGTGGTGGTGATGGTGGTGGTGGTGTTAGTTATCTCCTGATGGTCTAATGGGTTATGACGCTGCAATCGGATGCAGCTCTTAAGGGTTATCATCCGAGGGATAGTAAGGATTTATTGCGCACATAATACCGCTCAGGTGCACATAACTGGTCACTCGCCCTAAACATCTGGACTGTGAAGCCTAGTCCCGCGTTTCGTATGGGGCAAGAAAGACTGGATGACGTACCTATAGATCTCAAGATTTTTTCCTCTTATAGCAGACTTTTCAAAATACCGTAGTTACATACGGCATTTATTAATCCTTTTTCTATTACGGCGCTCGCTTAAGTTTAATAAAATTATTTGTAGCAAAAAAAAAAGAAAAAGAAATAAAAAACACTACAAAATAGAACACAAAAATTCCTGGACTGAATATCATTTGTTGAAAACTTGTTATCATCATATCGATGTTAATTTTAAAACTAAGATTTTTTTTTCGTATTCCCGAACATTTCTCGCCCCGGACTTACTAAATTTACTGTATTTACTGATATATGTGAGGAGCAATAAATATTTACTGGAAAAGAAAGTCAAATATCGATGTTAGCACTGAACCTGATAATATTTTCCTTTTTGTTCGCGGATATATCTCACCCTCACAAACTTGATATATTTAATGAGGTGTATGATAAACGACAGTGCTTACTGGAAAAGAAAACCAAACAACATTTTCATTTATTCATAGCAAACATACCTCATCCTTCAACTTACTGCATTTATATATGTGAAGAAGGACAAAAGCTTATAGGAAAAGAATTCCATCATATCGATTTCAGCGCTAAACATACCGGTAGTATTATTTTGCTTGTTATACACTCATATACTTCACCCACGCAACCATACTACTCGTACATTGCTGAGGTATGTGACAGACAATAAATCCACTGGAAACAAAAGCAACGCACAGTAGGCTATAGGTGTTAGTACTGAATCAAATATTTTAAAGATTATCCCCAAACATACCTCACCCACCCAAACGTAGTGCATTTACTGATACATATGACTGAGAGAACAAAAGCCACACGAGGAAGATAAATGTCAAAGGTGCAACAGGTACAGTAAGGGACAAGGGTTCCTCAGTATTCCGCTGCATCTACTACTCACTTAAGGCATACCCGTCACTTTTCTCTCTGACGCATCATATCAAGGAGAATCATCCACAGGCAGCGAAATACCAAGCGTCTCAGCTTTGAAATATTACCCGACATAGAAACACAAAAGCAGAAGAGGCTGAAATGTTGGGCTACCTTTTGTCTCTTACTGAACATCCAAGACACCTGAACACCATGAACTCCAGGGGATCGATCGAGTCCAGGCACCACCGAATTTTAATCATCTTGACTTTCTGCAGCTGCCAGTCTGACGGCGGGAATGTGGCATATGTGCGCTGGCTGTATGTAGGTGTGAGGTAGGTGTGTGGGTGGCTGTGGATGGCCTCGGAAGATATGTGGTGGGTGTGGAGAGGTGCGGGGTGGCTGTGTGTAGGTGTAAGGCAGGTGTGTGAGTGTGGGGCAAGTGTGTAGAAGTGTGGGCCGGATGTGGAGAAGTGTTGGGCAGGTATGTGGAGGTGTGAAGTGTGTGTTTGGCTGTGTATGGCGAGTTTGTAGCGGCAAGGGGCAGATCTACAGATGTGTGGGGTAGATGTGAGTGCGTGTGAGGCATGTGAGGGTCAGGTAAGAAGGTGCCCACATTCTCACCACTCGCCCCCACCACAATTAGGGTCACCAACGAAGCGGAAGGAGCGACCACCACCACAGCTGCGCGAAGAGAAAAACCAAGTTAGTTAATGAGTCGTGAAATTGCGAAGATGTAAACAGCCTCCATTTTACACAAATCATTAGCACAGTCAGCCATCATTACCACCTTCACTGTAGTGGAATAAGAAGTGTTATATGACGTTATCACCGAATTACCACATATTCTTTGAAACAGTCGCTGTCACTGCCATACGGGTACAGGGAAGAGAACCTCTTTTTTTTTTTTTTTTTTTTTTTTTGTACTACCGTTTGCTAGAAATCAAATCGTTAACGACCAAGGAACTACATTAAATTTACACTTTTAATAATTTTACTGATAAATTATTTCATTCACATGAGAATGGTTTTTCGTCTTCTAATCGTTACTCATTACTTTGACATACACACATACAAACCCAAATATCTAAATATTAATTTCACAATGAGTACGGCTAGAATGTTCAGTGTGTTTTTAATACACAATGTAATTCTGAGCACACATGTCGAAGTGTTCAACTTAATTATGAAGGTTTCCAAATTCATATGCAATGGATATATACCAAACACTGTGTCCGTGGCGTTACTGGACTGCAACGCAATGCCTCGTCGAACTCGGACCAAATACTAACATTATTACAGCAATACTTAATAGCTGAAAAGATATCCTCTACACCAAGAAACGCAAGAAACTGTCTGGCTCCGTAAACCGAGGCCATACGCTACAGAAAGGGAACATTAAATATATTTTCCAACCATTATCAAGATTATTAGAATAATCATAAGTCAGTATTAAGTATAGTTTTAGTGGACGTTTTTTATTCTAATGTTTACTTTAAAATTATCCTGTATATAACACGTCCCGACAAAAGGTAGGCAAGTTACCAGACTCACAGCAGGCGGTGTGGTGAAAGATGGCTGAGGTGGTGCCCTCATCATGGAGAAAAATCTGGGCAGAATTACAGAAACATATGTATGACCAAGTAACTTTTTGCTGTCGGATTTTTTCCCGTGAAGGACATGTGACATGGACAAATTTTGCAGGCTGCTTTCCTTATTCTTCCTGTAAAACAGCATAACAGTTACGATCAGGATTTGGTTATGATTTTGCCTGTGGATCGCGGCCTGAATACGAACATGTGCTGCTGCTCGCCGAATGTTAAAACTCTGGTTACTAGATTTCATCATATCAACAAAAAGTGCGCTCTGAGTGGCCTTACTTTGAATGAAAAGGAAACTGTCATTGGCTGAAAGCAGTTCATTTCCTTCTGAATAAGACACTACTTGCATAACAATTTTTATATGTTAAGTGAACTGTAATATCGATAATACAGACAGAAATTCCAGAGATACTGACCACTGCGGTACATTATTAACTCAGAGCAGGCCAAAAGGCAACGTAGATCGTCTCGGTGTGGCGACTTAACCATGGAGTTGACTGGTAAGTATAGTGAGCGTGCAAATCTTCGTCTCACACAAACGTTTAATAATTTCCCGTATACAAACATAGACAACAGTATTATTAATGTCACAATGATTTTTATTTAATTATTTTTGTACCTTGAAAATAAAATATATTTGCTCAAGTATTTACTATAATAACGCGTATAATGAACAGCGTAATGCCTGTAATGCCTCTTTTATGACGCACTATGTTTCTGCGTGTTCACTGATGGAAAAGGTTTATGAGACATTTATGTAGGTATTTTTTATGGCCCTATACTTTTATGGCCCCAGCAGAGGAGTAGAGACCCGGGGCTAAACTTTACAGTCCATAAATTTAAGGGAAGAATGACCATGGCATGATCTAAGCAACAAACCACAACCTTCCCTTTAACTTAATCCCCTTATGGGTCACATCTAGTCTGAGTGTCTTAATCCAACAAACATTTAGTTGTTGATTATATAGTTGCCATTCAACATAGTAAGCGGCTTCTTGAATTACTGAAAATTATTAAGGTTGTCACTTGGTTTTAAAATCTAGTGAATATAATACCACATCAAATGAGTGCAAGTTGAGCACCCACACTAACTACTGCACTAAGACTGAATATTTTCTTTCAGTGACACCACATTTTATATTCTTCTTCTACCGGCCATCTTCAATACCTGCTTCGGTAAAAGAGGTGGCATGGTCAAGAATATAGCGTCACCAATACCTACTGTGTGTTCAAGTAAAAGTGTTCTTAGCATTGTCACATGTAAAAGTGTCCTTTGGTCTACCAAGTGTTCAGGTAAAAGGCCCCCCAGTAACTTCCATGTGCCTCGGTAAAAGATCCTTCAACACTTATTATATGCTCAGATCAAAAGGTCGACGTGTTGAGGAAAAAGAAAATTAATGTGCTCAGGTAAAAGGCTCCTCCAAAGTGTACGACATACTCAGGTAATATTATCAGTTACTGATTCTGGCTGGCGGCAACAACTGAGCTCGTCACTCTCACTAATTTCATCCTTAGTGGCCAAACATTATCATTCCACACAAAATTGTCCGGACTAAGCTGATTAAAGTATAAAGTTTAATAAAATGATCGCAATTAAACTCGTTTCTCTGAGGATCTCATGTTTAGCTTAATGATGTCTCAAGTTCAACATGTTTTTTTTTTTTTTTTTCATCATGAGTTTCATTAGCCTCCGTCAGAAGTTGGAGGCTTGTTTAAACTTCCAAACGCTCGGGTTACTCCTCTTCAGGGCAATAAAACTTTTTTTTTTTTTAATTCTCAGCTAAAGAATACGGCCTGTCGTAAAAGCATTAGCAAGTCTTCGTTATTCCATTCAGTACGATGGCGTCTTATTTTAGTTTATATTGCTACTGCTACAAGATTTTTATTCATTTTAATGAACGGGAAACTGACGGGGTTAACCCTTTCACTGGTACTGCATCTACTGTAGTATAATCTGGCTACTGCAAGACGAATATATTCATCTTAAATGGCTCCCTTGAAGCTGGGAAGCTAATGATGGCTGTATCTAACCCCTGGAATTCAACAAGTCTATCTTAATCTGGATGAAATAGTAAGGAGATGACGGGAATAAAGATTAGATGACAACTACAAGTTGAACAGCTTAAAAATATTGTTGTCAGTATTAGGCATTTCTACTGAAACAGGCAGATTTTGATGAACTTTTTTTTCCCCCTTAGGGAGGCTCTGTAGCACGTCTTTAGAGTATTATTTCTGTTCTTTTTCAGCTGTTTCAGTTAATGGACATTGTTTAACTTAATATTTTCTCGCAAAACAGCACTTTCTTGCATCACTGGTTTAAATGAGTTTATTTTGGGTAATGTCAAATAATTTTGCTCATTCTCAATTTAGACCAGTATACCATGGGTTAATAATCATATATAAAATGTAAACAATACCATCAAAAAGAAATTTCAGATGACGGATGTAGAGGTATTAGGTGCTGAGCAAATCTAGTAACCTTCCTATGCACTCCCTTTCAGTATAATCTTCATGTCAGTCTCTCGTGTCGTGTTTAGTATTTTTGCTCACAATTAAGGGAAGTCATAGAGTAACTCCAATTTTATTCTGCCTGGTTGAGTATAATCTACGAGGCAATACTATTGTATAACGTTCCTTATGTTTATTTCATCCAAAGCTAATTCTCGTTACGAACATTACGTGAATCATATCGATTAGCAGAGACACTGAGTCTAAGAGCTGTTTGGTAATGAAATGCATGATAAGTAACTGTGGTGGAGGCGACTGCAACAGAGACCAGTAATACAGAGCATGGCCAGAGGAGGAGGGTTCGGAATTTCTAGCTGCATTCCAGGGAAGTTATTCACGTATATACGAATTAAAGCTCTCATGTTTTGAGGGTTTACCACATATAATCTTTCAATAGTCAAAGGCATGTTGTCTCACCAGCTCCGCTTCTCTGATCAGCTTCCTTCAGCTTTTCACTCTTCGAGGCGACATTATGTCTCCTTCTCATATTGTCAGTATTATGATTCTCTGTTCTTCTGAACTCTGCTGATACCCTTTCTTCATTATGGCTGGCACGCAGCAGCCGTTAACCACACACACACACACACACACACACACACACACACACACACACACACACACACACACACACACACACACACACACACACACACACACACACACACACACACGTTTTTTTGCCCAGTTCCAGCAGCCTCATGCAAGAGTTAACTCCCTGGTCAACTCTGAAGCTGGCTTCCTTAGCCTGGTCTTCCCCTTGCCATCGATGCCCAGGCTGTTGAACACAGTAGATCCAGACATCTCCAGCTGAATCAATCTTCATCTTAGCTTTCTTTTGCCAAGCTTTCTCTGCATATGATTAATTATACCAGCTCTCAGCCTTTGGTTTAATTACTTCGGTATATATGAGGTATTGATAATGACCCGTATATATGAGGTATTGATAATGCAGTTCGACTATTTCTGTATAATTCTTGCTTCCCATAGATTATTTAAGCCATAACAGTAGGTGAAAGGGATGTAAACAATCTCAATGAGCCCCTTTCAATACGATGTTTTTACATACTCCTCTCTGCCTCCAGACGATTTTATTCAATTTAGTGGAGGCATATGTTAGCGAAGGAGTTTATGGCCCAATGGTCTCATAGGCTCATGTAAGGCTTATGTAAGGCTGTGCTGCTGTTGGTCAAAATGCTAGTAAAGTTCATGGGCATTTTCACTGTGGCGCTGCGAAGAATCAATATTGTATTCTGGGCAAGGTTATTCTGGTTGGAAAATATTTTGCTGTCTAGAAGTCAGAATATGCCAGCAGGAGAAAATATGATGGAAAACGGATGAAACTGGAAAATGGGAGACGTGTTTCTCTCTCTCTCTCTCTCTCTCTCTCTTTCATTTTTGTTGCGGTGGATAAGTCTTCCTTGGCAGCTTGTTAACAGGGTCTATCTTTACCTTGTATCAGGAAAATGCCATCCTTAAGTTCAACGAGTAAATAGACCTAATCCCTCTGAGGTGTTAGGGTGGCCAACTTAAACACTTGAGTTCGGTCTTAGGGCCGGTCAGACTCTTAGACAATGTTTGTTTCCTCTTCGTCCCTGTTCACCTGGTATTCCAATTATTGTGTTAGTATAATTATTGTGGCTTTGGGTTAGTATAATTATTGTGGCTTTGGGTTAGTATAATTATTGTGGCTTTGGGTTAGTATAATTATTGTGGCTTTGGGTTAGTATAATTATTGTGGCTTTGGGTTAGTATAATTATTGTGGCTTTGGGTTAGTATAATTATTGTGGCTTTGGGTTAGTATAATTATTGTGGACCGATTCTCTCTCTCTCTCTCTCTCTCTCTCTCTCTCACACACACACACACACACACACACACACACACACTGAGGACTGTGAGTTAGTCTGCTAATGAATATATTGTTTCGGGTAACATGGACATTTAATAACTGGACGAACTAGAGGTGTGTTTCTGTGTGCAGGCTTTGTGTGTGTGTGTGTGTGTGTGTGTGTGTGTGTGTGTCGTTATCGCATATACTCAAAGGATTACAGAGATCAAACAGCAGCAGGCTCTAAAGGATCTGAAATCCTGTTTAGTTTTGTACATACGTTCGTGCTGTGTACAGAGTTTTCTTTTACTCAGCCTATCATACTTCAGACTGGGACTGATAAATACAACTTTCACTGACACCTTCGCTCATAGAAGGCTCCTTCGACATAAATACAGGTGACTAGTAGGTGTTGCTGTTGTTGTTAATCCCAATCGTCTACCCGGACAGTACCATCAACCGTATGCAAGCCACGACACGTGCAGGGTAGTCCAGTGCAGTGGACCGGTGTTACCTTGCGAGGCGCGAGTAGGAGTATAAAGACTTGGTTCCTGGATGGACGTCGCACTGGCGTCTCTCCACTCACTTGGCAGGAACTCCAGATGAGGTTTTACATCATCCCAGTATTTTGTAATGTTACTACCACCCAGAGTTGTAAATGGTTTTCTTGGTTACGGAAAGCAATTAGGTTTGTCTCTCAGTGTTGAGCCACCTGAATTGGAAAGAAGAGTAACAGAATGTGACAGAAAGGATGGAAGAAATAGGAGGAGAGGAGGGCACATACAGAAAAAGAATGATAAGGGTGATGATAGAAAGAGGCAGCACAAGATTAAACAAGTGAATGATGGTCACAGTTGGTACGTAGAATATGCTAAAAAAAAAAAAAAAAGACGTCAGTGACATGTACCATAGCTTCTTTGTCTTCTTTAGATACATCATATATTATTTAGCTCTATTTTCTTCATTAACTCCACCATTATCATCATCAAGATCATTCAAACAGCAATATCTCCATCTTAATTATGATATTTTCATTATCACTATTATTATTCCTGTTATCCTGTATGGGAAAGAACAAAATGTACAGAACATTCCCCCTCCCAGAAATAATGGCTCCCACCTCCATACTCTCGCCATGCAGGCCGTCCAGACATTCAGTATTATTTCACCCATCGCTGTCCAATGGTAGATCACTAATGAGGTTGTAATTACGTTTTATTGTAGCCGTAAGTGTCCTGTAGTTTAACTCGGTTCAGGCAGTTATTTTTATGATCACTTAACATGGAATTAATTGCATGTAAAGAAAGTACATAATATTGTACCGTATTGTAGCCTAGCCTAGGATCCCTACGTCTCGCAAGGGGTAATATGAGACTGAAGTTGTTTTATTGCATTTATGTGATATAAATTTTTTTTAATAAATACATTTTATCAATAATAATACAATTACCGTACTTGGCATTTATCCTTAAACACGATAGAGTATTTTTTATTCTATTCCCTCTCCTACCAAACAATTTTATTTATTTCACAGGGACTTTTCGAACAAAAGGGTTCCATATATCGGTAGCCGTAATAATATATTTAATTATTTGATTGTTTTCCTGATCTGAATATAATTGTTAGCAGAGAGCATAGCCTACACTAAACCTTACGTCCTTGAAGTGAAATGGTTAGCTTAACTGTGGCTCTGAAAACAAATCTACTATCACTTTAGCCCCTAACAAGTTCTCCTTTTTTATGTGTCCTACTCTGGGCATAGGCTTAATAGCCCTTTTCCTGAGGCACAGCAGTCCTTCAGCTTGTTACACCTCCACATGCTGAATGAAACTGTAATAATAGTAATGATTAAAAACTGATGATGATAATAATAATAATAACAATAATAATAATAATTATAATAATAATAATAATAATAATAATAATAATAATAATAATAATAATAATAATAATTCCGATAGGGATATGATCCTCTGTCCAGTGACGTACTGTACCTCATGTCTTACTGTATTTAGTTCCGGACGGTATTATACCCGTAGGATAGAGTTTTTTGGCTGTAAACTATTACTACGAGGGCACAGTACTTCCGAAGATGAATAGAATTATATGAACTTAGCCAAAACGAAAAAAAAAAAAAAAAAAGAGGGGGGGTGCAAGAGGGTTAATGAAAGTACTTTTGAATGATTTGGTATTTTTAGTGTGTTTCGCCTCACTCCTCTAATTGTGATTACTGTTATTGTGTGAATTTTTGAAATCACGGTAACTGGACGGTATTATCCTCATCATATGATTTCACTTCCTAGTAATGGCATGAAATCTGATAGTCTTTAACTCATAATTATATCCATCGAATAACACATTACCGTACATGACTTACAAATTTGGTCGAATAAGTGAAACAGTTCAATAACCTTTGCTTCATACTACTTCATTTTTTTTTAATGAAAAAAATCTCATTGCATAGAGGACAAGAGAAGCTGTTTCCATTAAAAGAAAATAACCCCAGGACGAAAGCTGAATTATTCAGGTTCTGATCATTTCGATATGCCTGGATACTATCTATCTATCTAAAGCCCGACGCACTAATCCCGCAAAGGGTGGTCGGAGACAAAACGCCTCCAAGTCGCTCTGTCACCCACCATTTGACTACCCTCCCCCCAACTCACTCCCCCCTCCCTCATATACCTCTCAACTCCATCCCTCCACCTCATCCTCGGTCTACCGCTCCCTCTCCCTACCTCCACCTCACCTACATACACCCTCTTGGTCAGTCGTTCATTCTCCATTCTCTCCACATGCCCAAACCACCTCAGTGTATTTCTCCTAATCTTCTCAACCACATCCACATCCACCCCACAACGTTCCTTCACTTCTTCATTCGTCAACCTGTCCCTCCATGTCACTCCACATGCTCCTCTCAAGTAACTCATTTCCACTGCTCTCACTCTTGACTTGTTCCCCTCTTGCAAGGTCCACGCCTCGCTTCCATACGTCAGGTAGGGATCACAATACTATCATGCAGTGACTTCTTAACTTCCATACTTACCTCCCTATTTCTCATCACTGCTTTCAGTGAACCAACAACCTTCCTTCCCTGCTGTACCCTTTCATGCACTTCATCCCCCAAAGTTCCATCCTTACTCATCACGCTACCCAAGTACTTGAATGCACTCACATTCTCCATATCCTCACCATCCAACCTCACTGTACATTCTGTGAACTTCATTCCTCTCAAACACCATAACTTTACTTTTGTTTACATTAACTTTCAGCTTCCTCCTCCTACACGCTGTCCCAAATTCATTCACCAAACCTTGCAACTCCCATTCATCTTCACTGAACAATACTGTATCATCAGCAAACAGCAACACCGGAATCTTCCAAATCTCACCCTCATTCATTAGAGCCACCCCCACATCCACTGCCCTACCTTGCACCTCCTTTACAACCCCATCCATGTATATATTAAACAGCCATGGAGACATCACACAATCCTGTTTCAGTCCTACATTGAGATCAAAGAACTCACTCAGCTCACCATCCACTCGCATCGTAGCCCTAGCTCCTTCGTACATACTCTTCACAGCACTCAACAATTTCCCCTCCACTCCATATATTCTTAATACCTTCCACATGCCTGAATACACTGCATATAAAAGACTGGAGTTTATAGATGAAAAGACAGACTGAGGAAGACACTCTCAGAGCTGACCGATGCATATATGACTTAGTGAGAGTACTGGTAAAGCCCTGCACTATAAAACTAAACAGAAAGCTAATTTGTGTCACTAAACGGATGCCGTGTTCCCGTCGTAAAGAGGAAAGAATGGGAGTTCAGAAGAACAGTGACCAGAACAGTGGCGAAGAAAGCCAAAGAGAGAAAGGCAGCCTACTCGTTGTTGACCCTGTGGCTTCAACTTGTACCATATCACGCAAAGGTTACATAAATGGTCATTTTCGTACATCATCTGTCTCTCCACGAAGTCTCAATTTTTTTTTTTCTCCCTAGCTTTCTGATGTCAAAACTATTTAATATATTCACTGCTTCAAGTACTGACACAATCACAAGTTCTCAGGGAATCTTTTTCCAGCATTGTGTCCTGTCTTCTGTTCCCACTGGTACGTCATAGAATTCCATATTATATCTGCATATTATACGGTGTGAGCATAAAGTCTTTTCCTGATTATGAAAAATCATATCTCAAAGACCATTCTAGATAGAAACATGAATGTTGTAGCATTGTGTAGACGAATTCATAGAATTTTTTCAAACATACTTTACAGACATTTTCACCCCTACATGTGGCGCTGCAGTAAAATGGAATCTATGAAGAAGAAAGCGCAGTGTGTTTTGTGGTATCACGGAACAAAATCGCCAGTTACAGTTGAACAATAATTCTGAAATAACTATGGACGAGATCCACCAGATGTTAAGAGTATGAAGGGTTGGTATGAGAAATTTAAAGAGACTGGCAGTGTTGGTGACCTCAAAAGAACTGGTAGGCCATGCTCAAGTGAAGAGACTGTTGATGCTGTGCGTATTGCTTTTCAAGCGCAGCCCTCGCAAATCAATTCGTCGTGCTTCAACAGAATTCAGGATACCGCAGAGCGCAGTGGTTAATATTTTGCACAAATGCCTTCGTTTGCATGCGTACAAAGTTCAAATCGCTCAGCTTTGGAGCCAAACGATTGTCCCTGACGTGCTGCTTTTGCTGAGGAGATTCTGCAACAAATTGATGAGGGCAATGATTACCTGAGGCGTGTTGTTTTATCTTATGAGGCTACCTTTCACATCTCGGGGAAGGTAAACAGGCACAACGTTCGTATCTAGGGATCAGAGGACCCACATGTTGTTGTGTTAGAGCACAAGAGGGACAGCGGTAAAGTCAATGTTTGGTGCGGTCTAATGCATAACACGGTTATTGGACCTTTCTTCTTTGATGAGCTCACCATTTCAGCAAACATTTATTTGGACATGTTGGAGCTTTACGCTGCACCTCAGTTAGAAGAGTTTCAACCACGGGTAGTTTTCCAACAAGATGGTGCACCGCCACACTGGGGTTTAGCTGTCCGTCAGTTCTTGAACGCAACCTTTTCCAAACCGATGGATTGGAAGAGATGGTCCAACACCATGGCCGCCACGTTCACCAGACATTACCACTCTTGACTTCTTTTTATGGGGTATACGAAGGGCAAAGTGTACAGGTCATCAGTTCCTGATCTTGAAACTCTGAAAGGCAAGGATAGTGCAGGCAATAGCGAAGGTGGCTGAAGACATGCTGCAGAACACATTGCGTGAAATCGAGTATAGTTTAGTTATGCTCCGGGCAACAAATGGGGCACATGTTGAAGTTCATGCATAAAGGAAAATAATACATCTTGAGATAAGGTATAAGCTACAAAAAACAGTATGTTTGTACCTAGCATATGTTTTGTCCAATAAAGGTTTGTAATCAGGGAAATGCTTTATGCTCACCCTGTAAATCAATATCCTCTTGTATGTGATTGATATTATGCCGATATTAATACTATATAAGTACCATACTGGAAGTATACCCAAATAAATCACTAAGGAAATGATGTTACGAAACATTCCATACACCACCATTAATACGACCCTATGTTCGATGTGTAGAAAGACCCCTACCCCCAATCCTCCTCCCTCATCTTATTGCAGTCCAGCACACACCATTCCCTTGCCTATCACATGCCTTGCCTTCCCATGACCTGAAACAAGTGCACGACAGACTTCACACCTACCTTGTCTTGTCCGCGGCGGCCGTAGATGGGGATCGGAAGGGTAGGGTAGGGGGGGGGGGGGCTGAGAGTGGTGCAAACTGGGCAAGTAATGGGGAGCTGGGGGACAGAAATTCACCTAATACTTCACTTCATTTACATTTCACATGACCACTGGTGGCATAAATTACAGAAGGTGAGAGAAGCTTGGTGTGTTTCTCCGGCCACAGATGATTTTCTTTGATATAATACATCAGGGAGGAAAATGATGGACATGTCTTAGGTGTGATGTAAACGAACTGGAGTAGTAAGTGATTTGTTTTGTCCCTCCTTTGCACATAGGTAGTCAAAGTGGGGAAGGAAAAAAAATAGTGGAAAAGAACAGAATCGGATACCGTATGAAGATCTGATTTTTTGTACCTTGTCTTACCTGCAGGCAAATTCTTCGTACGCTGAAATGTTGAGTTAATCTGAGTAAGTCTGATAGGTAAAATCTGGCTACCTATTAATGATGTAGTTAAGACGAATGGTGGTAATGTTGGAGAATGATTTTTTTTGGGGGGGTGGGAGGGGAGGTTGTCTGCCTTGGTCTTCAGTCCAGACCTTTAGAACAGCTTCCGTATTTACTTCAGCACAAGAACCTCTTTTAAACGGCATCTTGTCTCTAATCAGCTTATATTATAGTCCGAGGCTGTTGGGTATTATTTTTCTCTCGAAAATATTGCTCTATAATTTTTCGAAGCGTAGAGGGTTGATATAGCCTTGATAATCTTAATGAAATATGAGGACCCTTTCCTTTTTTTTTTTTTTTTTTTTTTTTTTTAACGGTATGAATAGACTAAGGTGGACTTCACACGGAGTCTATTGGTAATAAAAACACTGACCTTGAACACGGCATCACATCACAACTTTCAGACCATCACCAGATTCAACCAAACCAGAATGCATATAATTACAGATCAGGCATATTTCACTACTGAACACAGTGTTGGCAGGCAAGGGTTAAAACTGGTGCAATAAAAAGAAGTTTTGAGCAATGGCGGAACTCCTTACAGCTATTGTTTTCAGTCTGGAATTTTTGGCTGTCGGTGTTTTGTTGGATCAGTGTAAATACTCCAACGGTTGTTGAGTGTTTTCACCACGATGACGTATTTGGGTCTCTTTGCTGCCTGAAGACGATTATGTTGACAAAATTAGGGAACCATGTATACTGAAAGGGTTAAGAATCAATATACATTAAACTCCTCCACTTTGAAGAGCGTCCTGGAAGCCTAATATAATCGTCAAGTGGAAGGAAGAATATGACAGTTAATTCTCCTCAGGGCTCATGGGGTAAATGCTCCCACCACCACAACTGTTCATCTGTTTACCACCACACGTCTTTATCTCATAAGTGGTGGCCGAAAAAGAATCGCTTTCATGTCACTCGGTCCTCCTCTAACAGGTTACGTCTCTCTCTCTCTCTCTCTCTCTCTCTCTCTCTCTCAACTGCATTTAAGGTTTGGAAGAAATTGAACTGAATAGGATAAAAAGGCTGCCATATATGCAAATCCTATTTGACGAAGGCATTGCTGGCCTGAATAAAATTGTCTCTACGTGGCAGAATGTAAAACACGTCACCGTAATGGAGGAAAAACTCTGTGTACAACTGTAACAGTGAGAACACATGTCATGACGAGGGAACTGAGAGGGTTTAAATAGAGAGGAAAGGTCACGGAGGGGGTGGAGAGGTGAAAGAGAGTGAGAGACATGAAGATTTATCTGTGTGTGTGTGTGTGTGTGTGTGTGTGTGTGTAAGAGAGAGAGAGAGAGAAACGCAAAAATGAGTGACAAACTGAACTGAACCGTGATAATAAGAATAATAAATATATAGCAAAGTAGCAGAGGAACGGGAAGGCATGGGAACAGAGAAAAGAAGAATGAGATATGGCAGATGGAAGGGGAAAAACACCGATGAAAAGGACAGAAAGAAAAACAAATGGATGTGGAGGCAAGAGAAGAGGGGGGACGGTAGTGAGGAATTGTAGTTGAAAGGAAGAGGTGTACAGGAGATATGAAGAAGAATAACAGAGGGAGGTAGAGGTAAGGGAGGGGGAAGGAGGAGTATGGAAACATAGAAGACTTTATACAGGAGGTGGAAAGAAAGGAGTAAGGTTCATTAACGGAGAAAACAGGAGAGACAAATGAGGGAAACTGAGAGAAAGTAGAGGGGGGGTTTGGGACAAAGGAGAGGGCGAGAGAAGGTTCTCAGGGAGGAAAACAGCAGAGAAGAAAGGGAAAACTGAGAGGGAGAGAAGGAGGCAGAAGAGGAGAGAATCCTGAAGCCTGGAGGGAGAGAGCGGTTGAGTCTTTCAAAGGACGTGGAGATAAGGAATGGCCTGGAGAGAGGGAGGGAGAGAGCGAAAGAAAAAGAAAGATGGATGGCCAAGAGGAGCTGAAAATAGGAAATGAGAGAGTGAGAGAGAGAGGTAAGGGAGGGTATGGAAGGGGGGAGGGGTGATGGTATTTCGTTTCCACAGGTGAAACATGATGCCTGAAATACACGTGAGTTTTAATGAAGTTACTTCCCTACCCTTCCCTACCTGCCTGCCCACCAACCCCCCCACTCTCCCTCCCTCATCTGTTCTGTTTATATTCTCTCTCTCTCTCTCTCCCTCTCTCTCTCTCTACCTACCCCTTCTTTCCCTCCTTCCATCTCTCCCTCACTTACAAACCTTGTCCTCCGTTCTCCCCCTCCCCTACCTACCTTTTCCCTCCCGTACTCCTTCCTTTTCCTATTTCCCGTCTATTTCCCTGCTCTCCTCTCCTCTTCCTCCTCTCCATCCATCCATCTTCCTCCTTTGTGTACCCTTCCTCTCTCCTTCAGTTTTTCTCCTACCTGGTGTTTTCCCCTCCCCCTTTCACTCTATCACGCACTCGGTCATCAGTTAACTCGTTCATTACTCTCTCTCTCTCTCTCTCTCTCTCTCTCTCTCTCAAAACAGTTCCTTTCCTTTCATGAATTCTTTGGATAGCTACTAAATTGCCGACCAGATAACACCACACTTAGCATCCTGGTGTTGGTGGCTGGATACTTGTGTGTTCATCCACTCTTGTCTGAGTTGGTTGGTAAGATCAGTACACAGGGTAACATCTGGGGGAAGAAGCTGAGGTAACGTGGATGATGCGGTGGCCATGTACACCAGGATAGTGGGTGAATTTCCCGCCAAGGCTCAGGGCGTACGTTACGGAGATTGAGCACAGCGGCTAAGTGCTTCAAGGTGTCTGCCTCATTCTCAAGTTTTGCTTTTAACTATTTTTCAACTATTTCCTCTGCTATATTGTTTACTTTTCCTTATACTAGTTTTCTTTTTTTTTTTCGGATAATGTCAGCCAATACTGTCAGAATCAAATATCTCATTTAATTTTTTCTGTCAGTTTCCTCTGTTTAAGGCCTCCACCAGTCTGCCCCCCCCTTTATCTCTCTTCCTGTCTGCTTCCTTAATTTCTTACTTCTTCCCTTCATTTCCTTCCTTGCCCTCTCATTTCCTCCGTCCTTCCTTATCTCCCCTCCCTCCTTCCCTCCCTCCCTTCTTCCTTCCTCATTACCCAGCAGCTCACGTGGCTGTATGTGTCGTGTGTGTTGTGCCATGCCATGCTTCTGAGCTTAATTTGACTAAGACAGTTTAACCACGAAAAAAAATCTGTGAAATCTGTCTTGGCCTCATCCACAACATTTTTTATGGGACAGTTTGTTAGGGTGATAATGGTGTTAAGTTATATTTCACTGAAGCATACAGTTAATTATCTTCTGTTCTGTAGCAGTTCTTTGCATTCGACATTGATTTTTATTAGATAGTGAGTTCGAATACATGAATTGAAGAGGATGTCTAAAATTTCAGTAATGAACGTACTCAATCAGTTATCCAAGAAAGTTCCGGTAGTAACTAAGAACAAGATCAAAATGAAGTTATAATCTGTAATATACCGATGTTTATGTTTATATCTAGCTTTCTTTCTGTCTGTCTTTCTAACTGTCTGTCTATCTGTCTATCTTTCTGTCCATCTTTCTACCTACCTACCTACTTACTGACCTAGAGAGAGAGAGAGAGAGAGAGATAGATAGATAGATAGATAGAGAGATAGATAGATAGATAGATAGAGAGAGAGAGAGAGAGAGAGAGAGAGAGAGAGAGAGAGAGAGAGAGAGAGAGAAAGAACGTATTTCATGTTTTCCCTGCTATCAGGCGATTTCATTGAACTCATGCATGACCTCTCGTTTGAATGTGCTTAAAGGTAATCAATACCAATCAGTTTTTTCTTTGATAAACCTCACGCAAGTTAAATAAAATAATTAAAGGTATTGTATGTGAGTGAATTGGAGAGGGGAGGGGGAGGGCGAGACCGAGGATGAGATAGAGGGATGCAGTAAAGAGGTATATGAGAGAGGGGTGTACGTTGGGGGGAGGGCAGCGAAATGGCAGGGGTCAGAGCGACATGGAGCAATTTGTTTGTAGCCACCACTTACAGGATTAAGGCGACTGACTATAACAGAGAGATGGAAGGGGACCGGCAATTGGAAGGCTTGTATTGTGTATGAATAATATTGTTGTCCATTAGTTCACTAGGCATGTTGTTGATAGTGTTACCAGTTATGCAGTTGCTTTGTTTTGAGGTTCTGCAATACCCCGTCCTGATGTAAGAGCAAGAGTAGGGATGATGATGATGATGATAATGATGATGATAGGAATGATTGATTTTATTGGGTAGCAATGGTGGTAGATGGTGGCGACTGCATCCACCGACTTGATGTAGCGTTGCCTACTTCTTCCTTCACGTTCATCATTCTGTTTCTCTGTCTGCCATCCCCTTTTCCTGCTTCTTTTCCTTCCTGCCACATTTTATTAGTCTTCTTTCCACTTCAGGTGTCTCTGCACTGAGTGACAAGTCTAAAGGTTTCCTGCAACCCAGGATACAATTTATAACGTTGGGTGGTAGCCATATAACTAGATAATGGGGTGATCAGCTTACTACGGTGCCTCTTTTAAGTGAGTGGAAAGGTGCAAATGCCGTGTCCATCCCAGAGCCAAACTTCCAGACTTTTCCCCGCTCCTCGTGCGAGGCGCGGTCAACCGAAAAGGAACATCGGTTTACTGCATCCGACGGCACTGTAGGCGCGGTTGTTTGTCAACGGTTAATTGATCAGCAGGGCCTGACGGACCAGCGTTCATCAACAACAGTTAGGTGGCAGTTAATCATTTGTAACCATTCACTATGGTGCTTTGCTTTTAGCAGACCTTTCAACACAGGACAGACATTTAATAGTGAAAGGGCCAATGAAGGTTAAATCTAACTCATGTCGTCGAAGACGTCTCTCTTAAGCTGAATAAAATCGTCTGATGGTGGCAACAATAGAATATAACGTCGGTCATCAGGGTGAAATATGAATCCGTATGAAGGGTCTCGCAAGCGTGAGGAAGGACGATTTCTTATTTTGATTTTGTGTTCTCTCCTGTTTATTTTTTTTATTTCACTTTGAAGTCTTTATTATTAACCCGTGCACTACGGTGAGTCCTCTGTGCTTTGTTCTTGCAATCTCCGGTTGATTTCTGAACTACACAATTGTAGCTCGTTCACTCAAATCGGACAGACGCCTAACGTCTTCTAGCAATGGTGGGTAAATCTGAGTAATAACCAAGAAGAGAATCTTTTTCCTGATAACTAAGGCTTCTAAGATTTCATGCAACTACGGATTAGTATTCAGGTTACAGAAGTGACCCAGTTCCGTCAGATGAAAACAGGTCAGCTATAGTGTAGGAGCCGAGAGGGTGTAAAGCCTTGATCGATGTATGGCCGCATTGGCAGGGCTCAGTTAATAGTACTCCCACCTTGGCTCTTTCTTGTTACTGATGTTGGACTCCCCGAAGTTAACAGAGGGCGATGGGTGGTGAGGTTATACCACTCATACGCTAGTTTGGCATGAAACCGTCATCTCTCCATCTTGAATGCTGAGTTGTATCAGTTGAGTAGCCTAACACTAGAATATGCTGCTGCTCAGTGAGAAGCGTTTTGAAGAAGTTATGGAGTCGTAACTTTGTCTTTTTCTACCAGTGAGCTACGTAGGAATAGCAGGAAAAGGAAGAAAAAATTGACCACGTTAAGGTTAAATCGGTATGGGATGATGATGATGATGATGAGGATGATGATGAGGAGGAGGAGGAGGAGGAGGGACGAGATATGATAATGGTGACGACGACAATTTATCAGAGCAGCACATTAGTTTTACTTATCTTGTAAATTCTACCTCCTGACATGCCCTAATGGATATGAGAGAGAGAGAGAGAGAGAGAGAGAGAGAGAGAGAGAGAGAGACTTCTCTCAATAAATACATCAATAAAAATAATAATTAAACTTCTGTACCTCCATTTCGATACCTATACCTATATATAGACTGTGTATATATATATATATATATATATATATATATATATATACTATACACACACATATATATATATATATATATATATATATTTATATACACTATACACACATATATATATATATATATATATATATATATATATATATATAGTCTCTCTCTCTCTCTCTCTCTCTCTCTCTCTCTCTATATATATATATATATATATACTCTCTCTCTCTCTCTCTCTCTCTCTCTCTCTCTCTCTCTCTCTCTCTCTCTCTCTATATATATATATATATATATATATATATACAAGTCCACTCACTCTGATGTAATGCTACCTACTTCTTCCTTAGCCTTTATCATTCTTTTTTCTATGCCTGCCCTCCTCTCTTCCTATTTCTCCCATCTTTCCTGTCACTTCTTATTGCTTTTCTTTCCTTTACCCAGGTGGCTTTACAGTGGTGAGTGACAAGCCAAATGGTTTTCCTGTAAAGCCAAGAAACCATTTACAACGCTGGGTAGTATCCATATAACCAAACCATACGTACTTCTACATATCAACTGGTGGGTTGGTGGAGGGTTAGTGCCCCTCCCGTAAAACAAATAACTCAAAGTCAAATGGCACACCCCTTACAGGATTACTGGCGTCTGGCAGTAGATATATATATATATATATATATATATATATA
This sequence comes from Coenobita brevimanus, assembly GCF_032717465.1. Lineage (NCBI taxonomy): Eukaryota > Metazoa > Arthropoda > Malacostraca > Decapoda > Coenobitidae > Coenobita > Coenobita brevimanus. Next base: position 4,055,714 of record NC_137023.1, on the reverse strand, counting down.
TATATATATATATATATATATATATATATATATGATTAACCAAATATATTTCTTTCCCAATTTCATTAATTATCGACAACCCATACAATGTACAACTATCAGGAAAGTATTATTTTTTAAAACTGCAGTGCATAGAAAGCAGCACATGTTTATTATACTTTCAACTATATTTAACTAACTATATCCATTTCCTTCACCTCTACAGCAGCCTCTAGCCACTCTCCTGTGTTAGAGAGTGAGCGGAATTGCGAAGGAAGTGGGTGGGTGTGGGTTGCGAGGGTGTGCGTGAGGGTGTGGGAGCAGGGGGTGGCGTGGGCTGTGGCGGGAAGACGGAGGTATGTGGGCGAAGGGGCGGACACCTGGCAGCCCTAACCTCACCCGCCACAGCTGAACTGGCCACCCAACTCATGTAAGTACCCATTTTTATCTTCTTTCCTTAACTGGGCCTAAAACTGCCATTACGTCCATCTTAGAACTCCGAGGAAGTTATGGTGATCCAATTTGCCTCAGAATATTATGGTAATTGATTAAAAAAATGGTATGAAAAACAATAATCACCCGTAGAAATTTTATTTTTCTGCCACTGAAATAATGTGATATAAGCTACAAAAGGACAAACGTCTGGGCCCAAGTTAAGGTAAAAGTGGTTGCAATAATATCTAGATTTTTATTTTTGTGTGTCCTTCATTTCAGTTAGTACTCTAAAATTACTGATAGAATTTGGAAGACATGAGACTGGCTTTGGTCACTATAAAATATTCGAACTGGAGTTTCGTTTTTCGTAGTGACGGCCATATCATTCTTGGATTAGACGGTCCCGAAACGAAAATTTTCCGTAAAAAGTATCCGGAGCGACAAGTGTGTAAATAACTTTTGATGGACGAAGTAACAAAACAAAGCAGTATAACCTTTGGAAAAGAAAAGTCTTAATCTAACGCTCTAAGTATCATTCGCCACTTGGTTCTCGACTGGAGTCGTGAAGAAACCTGCACTACGTGTGGTTAACCCCCAAGGACACTTCTTCGCTGACTAGCGACATCTAGCGCTAATCTACAGTTACTATAAAAGTTGGCGTTCGTGATGAGGGTATGGCAATTTCATGGGAAGTTAGTGTTCAAAAAAAATAAAAAGATATTAAATTGGCCTTGTCTGCAAACTCATTCCCACCACCCAATCTGATGCTGGAGAGGGACGCCTTTCACGTGGTGGCATTGATAAGGCCGGGTGGTGGATCTGCCCCTGGCTCTAATACAAACGCTGTCATTCAGTCTGTGGAAGAAAGGAGGGTTGTGGACTGCAGGAGGGCAGCACTAGCCTGCAGTTCACCAAGTTCACATCTGGAATTACTACTACTACTACTAAGCAGCATTACTACTACTACTACTACTTTTTTTTTTTTTTTTTTTTTAGTCACCCTCCATCCCATTGGGGAATTATGCGTTGTGAAGATCAAAACCAACCTTGCTGATACAGTTCATCATTTTGGAGTTGTAATGTGAAGGTTTAACACTAACCCTCATATTACAATCCGTTGACTAAGCACGCCAACGTCTGTGGTTACCAACCATCTACTATTACTATTATTATTTTATTTTTCTTATTCATATTTATTACAGTTAATAGAAATAAAGACATTAAACTATTGGAGTCGCTGGTCTATGCGACTCTCGATCACTGTAGCTTCGTAATCCATACCCGCCAGAGAGACAGAGCCTGAGAGGCTGATGATCTTGTGCCCCTGAGACTATAGCGCAGAGCCAGACCTCACGAGTGAGAATGAGAGTCGACATCTCATCCAGGCTTACATAACAGAACTCTGCGGTTGACGTGTCTTCTCAGAAAGAACCTCTGCCAGTCTCGAATAGAATCTTACTGCTCCTCTGGACCCATCCCACCTGATGTTGTGAACACAAGGTGGGAGTTGAATCGACCGTGGTCCACATGTTGGATCCTTTCTTGATAATTTCTATTTTTTCTTGTTCATTCCTCTTGTGTGCAGCTTCGAGGAAGTGTTCACGATGACACGCTGCCATGGGATCGGATATCCTGATGTCAAAGAACGCCCTCTGCCCACGTTGTCCAGAAACCTCGAGCATTGACATCCACTCTTGCATCATTTGATGTGTTTGCTGTTCTTAATGGGTGAGAAGTGCTCGCCGTCCAGGGGTAGTATGCCAGAGCTGGCTCAATCGTGACATCATGGCATATTTCCTGCAGCATTTTGGCAGTGAGGTCCGCGTACTTCATCGTGTCGGATGCAAACAAAGCCTCCACTTCTTGCATACCACTGCATGGTTTGCATCAAAGGCAGTGCCACAGGCACAGAGTATTGAGTAGTAGGTTCTCTATTGGCCACCCATATCTCAAGGCTATGGCGTCAATAAATTCTTGAGTTTGTTGAAGTAGGAAGCCTTTTCCCTTGAGGGGCAGGGTTGTGGAGCCAGTTCTGATGCCCCAACCTCCTGTGCAAATTTCAACTCTTCTGCACTGGTCTGGTGTTAGATGTTCGATTATGTGCTGCAGCTGGTCTTATTGTCTTGCTTCACGCACTCCTTGCTTATCTGTGTCTTTATGTCTTTCTGCACTTTGGTGAGTCGATTTCACTCGTCTCAACCTGGGCGCCAGATCTTCTGTGACAAGGATTCGGTGAGCACTGAGTGAATTTCTGTGTTCATAGCTTGCCACGGCTCTACTGGATTTATAATGCCAAGGCCTCCCATCCTGGAGGTGGTAGTGCTAGAAGGTCCCTCTCTTCTGGTGTGGGAGATGTGGACATTGGTTAGAGATGGGAGAGAAATGAGTCCCTGATTGCATCCAGTGGTTGTAGCAGCAACTCGATGTCTGGTATGGTCCTCATCACGAAGGTCCACTTGTGCTTTACACCATAGGATAAATGCACTGTATGCTGCATGGGGTTCTGTTTTTACGTGGCTGGATAGTGTATGAATTTCTTCTACCCATGTCTTTTACCTTATCACTCACATATTTGTCTTTGAATTCCTTAGTTCCAATCACAACCCCTAGATGCCTCTGACCTTCCTGAATGGTCACTGTCAAGTTTGTGCCTCTAAATACTTCTTGTGCATCTTGATAATAAGCTGGTTTCACGATCTCAAGATGGACTTACTTGCATTAGGGTAGTAACCTATTTCAGGGCCATGAGGATGTTACAAGGTTCCACCATTTCCTCATCCTCAACTTCTTGCCAGCACCCGTGAGATCATCTGCATAGGCTACCTGTTTTACATTGGTGGCCTCGTATTGATCTGTTGTTTGCAGCACTGTCATCGCCAGGGGCGTACATAGCCATGGCAACAGGGGTCCCCTGGGTAGTTCCTTCTGTGGACTGGATTACACCGACATCACGTGAGCCGCTGTCTTTTACTCTCACAATGTAGAGGTCTGCTGGTTCTTTGTAGGTGTTTTCCACATATTGGGCGAATGCTGGGCATTTAACCTTGATATTGTGCAGCATTGCCTCCCGGTTGATGGAATTAAATGCATTTGAGGCATCAACTAATCAATACTGCCTGAGCAGTCCTCTTCCCCAAATATTTTCCTCATTGAGAAGTGAACTGCATGCACTCACCTCTGCCTGCTGGCCTGCACACACCTGGAGGTTGCCAAACTGCCTACATCATCTTTCACCACCTTCATGATGCATTTTCCCTGCTTAATCCGTCTTAAGAGCTTCACCCACCCCGATGGGCCTGCATCAGGATTCTTATCAAGGGGGATTAGTCTGCGAAGCCGTCAGTGCTTCGATGTTACTGCACTGACTTGAAGCCAGCTTCCTCGCCAGTGAGAGCAATGGTGTTACATAGGTCTGTTGCTGCCTCCCAGACTTGATGTTACTGAGGATTACTCGCCAAGATTTTGCATCCAGGCCTGACGGTCCTGCCCCTCTCTGTGTGTGCATTGCCTTCCGCCACACCATATCTCCAGTTATCCTGTCATATATGATGGGATTGGGGAGGAGTGTAGTTGCCGTCAAGCTTTGACTGGGCACTTGCTTGTCGATGCAGTCGGGTGTTTTCTTTTAGTTGTTGCATTGTTTCATCTGTCGGAGTCAAGTACTCCGTTTGTGGTGATTCAGCTGACACAGGGGATCCTTGTTGCCATCGAGACCTTCCCTGTCTCAATCTTGCTGCCAAAAATCCTTGCCACATCGTTGGTATTCTGATTTCTTCTGCCTCCGGTTGTTTATTCTCATCTGCAAGGCCCTTGCTTCCTCCAAGTGGAAGAGTTGTCGATTTCACCTCTTTTCCATGTTTCAACCCGCCTTTGGATGGCCTTAATATTTTCTGCAATGCTAGCTCTTGGAAGCGGGTCTTGTTGAGGAAGAGATGTGGTATTAGTGCAAAAGGGACCTTAAGAGAGAATGAGGCAATGGGTGAGTTATTGTGTGTAGTTACAGGCTATCAGGCGAGTGATTTCCTTGATCATATGTCCAGTTGTAGCATTGCATTTGGGAGAAGTTCAAAAAGGTTACTTGACGACCGTCCAACTATTTCATGATATATGTTGTGATTCACCCAGGTTACTGCATTTTCTCGGGATTTGCCCATCCAGTATGTGCGGACGACCTTCTCGCACAGACCTTTGAGAGTTGTTCTGCTTCCTCGTTGTTTGTGTCACTACCATTCTGAGGACGTATAATACCTACAGTAGATGATTCCCTCTTTCATGCACTCCTCTATGGTGGTCTTCAAATCCTGAGTTTCATTTTCTATTAAAAACCTCATGATGTTCCTCACCCTAACTTCACTACTATTCACTTCCCCATGATGATTTAACCCACCCAGCGCTTCCATATCTCTCGCATCTTGGCGTCCATCTCTATTCCCTCGCTTCACCACGGGATCTTTCACCACCACGCATGTCCGTGTGATCGTGCATATTGTCAGTATGACCGCCCCATTAATTTCCATGTCACCAATCTGTCGCCTGCCATGTTGGAAGCGGTCCAAAGTGCCGCTTCTGGTGGGCTGTGATTCCCTAACACATTCATACCAGAAAGGTCCCATCCTACAGTATGTACACGGCGACCTGTTTGTTGCACATGAGCACCTGATACACTTGTGCTGCCTATTGGAGCACTGACAACAATACTGTGGCGTGGCCATGGTGAATTATTTAATGTTTTTATACTGTGGTACAGTATTAATAATAATAACTTTGGCTACTTTTGTGTAGTACTTTTAAATGAAAATTCACAATACTACTACTTCTACTACTAACTACTACTACTACTAATAATAATAATAATAAAAAATAATAATAATAGTTCTCCAGATCCAAAAAAGTATTCGAATTTGTAATGCTCAGGGATATGCGAGAAAATAATATAACTTGTTACGTGCGGAAGATTTTCTTAAGTAGCCGCTTTTCGCCAGTCTCTCTCTCTCTCTCTCTCTCTGTTCAAGGTACTTCATTCCCGTGACTTTAGTGATGCCTCGCATAAAGGGACTCCCTGACGGTCCTGCCTCTATCTAGTGGCTCGGTATATACTTACATATAGTCGGTACCGTAATTTGGGGAACTACAGTAAAGCTGAAGGTTTTGGTGGAAATATCACTGTAACAAAACTATATTATCAATGAAAGAGAGAACCTGTATTTTTACACAGGTAATTTCTCTGACTATATTATCAGTTTAAATATAATGATAACGTTAATAATAATAATAATAATAATAATAATAATAATAATAACTATAATAAAATCAATAATATGAATAATTTTCAGTTTTACTTATTCATTAAAGCCAATGGCTGAATATACACACGTCCTTATCATAGTATCCTAACCTAAGATGTCCAACAGGTTGATCTTGGCTACTGTTAAGGAAGACAAGCACACTACCGATCACCAAAAACGTTGAGCCGACGACACAAGGGGACAGTCGCTTAGTCTTTACCCCACAGAGTATCAGGCCTTTCTGGGTCCTTCCTCACAGAGCCGCCATGAGGGGGTGTTTAAAAATGGCAACAGTACAGTATTTCGACTGACATACTCTATATCACCTGATTACTGAAGCCGATCCATATTTATCTCATTCTCCAACCACAACAGCACTAGAACAGTGAACTGCTTCCGCCGTGCAAAACCAACACGCTGTTTTTTCTGTCGCGGATCGACGCATACCAGCTTAATGAACTACCTGATGAACGTTTAGTCAGGATCGAACGTTCTTTCAGCTAGTAAAATACTGTGTGTGGAGCTGAACTAAACGTTGTACTCTCCACCATAACTACTAGCCTTATCTCACCAGTGTACAGTTCCCCTCCACGTAAATGAACCATGATAACTAATTGGCTCTCTGGTTGCGAATGACCTAATTTGCATTTCATTCCCTGCCACGTAAATAAACTAGTGATTATGAGCCGACCCTTTGATTACAAATTACGGTTAACTGTTACTGATATCTCTAGGCATTTAGTTTTAATAATTTTTGCATTCTAACCTTCACGTTGACTTGTCTGAGAATTATTTTGTGTGTGTGTGTGTGTGACTGAAGCCACGCTTATACTAGTACAGTGTAGGATAAATCGTATTAATTGACTTTATTAAGTGTACCTTTAATTTCCTGCCGTTGCTGCTTGAGACATCAAAATGTTCGGGCCTCACTGGCACATACCTCATCCGGGTTTGTCCAAGTGAGTGAAAAATAACCAAGCGCCTGAGGAATACGGAAAAAAGGGACAGGGAGGAGGTGACTATTAAATGGACAGAGAAAGAGAGTGATAAGTGAATGGAGGTGAGACAGGAGGAGTGATGGATGGACGGAGGAAAGTTGATGTGCACATGGACAGAGGAGACTTGTGGGGTGATATAAAAACAAAGGAAAGACAACTGAGGTGATATACAGACGGAGGAGAACGAAGCAGAGTGACAAGTGGACTGAGGAGGGACAAATGGTGATAAATGGAATGGAAAAGAAATATGTGGACTGACTGACGGAGAAATAGACAAGTGAGAGTGATAAGTGCTGCGATGAACATGTCATCGCGGGACGGGTAACAAACTAACCTAAACCCACCTGTATATGGGTCTGCTTTTGGATTATTTTTTCTTTCTGCTGGTTGGCTTTGCATAACAGATTAATTTTAAGCTAGTAAGGTTAATTATGGCCTTCATTAATTCTTTCAACAGGAGACGTCTTTCCTAATTTGAATAAAATAATATAGACGCATGAGATAAACTAAAATAAATATCATCATAATGAAGAACTTGAAGTTGAGACCCTCGAAGCAAGAAAATATACCAACAGCAAAACAATAATGTTGGGACTGTTGCTGCTGTTTTGAAATGTCAACGACAAAGAAACTTACCGAGAGACACTTATACTTCGTTTACTGGACATTTAGGACTGTAAAGGAAATATGGGGACCCCTGAAGTAAGGGAAATACGCGATCTCCACCCTCATAACAAGGACTTATGGATTCTTTACTTTAGTCTGCAATACTGTCTGGCAAGACACCACCACCATTAGACTGCTTTATTTATTCGAGACAATCGGGCTGATGGGATTCAGTCCGTGACTTTGTAATAACATAAGAATGTACAACCACCACCCCTATAACATTAGCTTTGGGATTTTTGTCACTGCGGTCTGGAATATGGGAGACAAAGTACTTGTCGAGCACACACTCTAATTCAACTTAGAGAGAAAAATCTCGAGCTAGAGAGAGGTTCAGTCTGTGATCTTTCTAACGCATACAACCACCTTAACAACTAACCTTGAGACTGACTGAAAGTTTAACCAGTAATTGTTTTATTTAATTGGAAGAGTCATGACGGATTAAATCTGTGACCCTTCCAATGACATGGAATATAGCACCACCACACCACCTACATGACCACCACAATAACAATAACGCTGGGACACTGGTGGGACGGTAACCTAGAGTATAACAATACACAGGGCCATGGAATACTTAAGAAAGCACAGTGACCACGAGTAAAATGATTTTAGCGAGCAAAAATCCATTCCCTCCTGATGTAGCAAGATTTTATTTTAAAACTCTCAAACTCCAATGACTCACTCCTGATATGGCAAATATGTTTTAACACATGCTCCTATTACTCACTGTCAGCTTAACCTCCTTCAATATGGTGTCTCTTCATTACGGTCAGGTTACCGCCAAACAATTTTGCTGAAATCAGGAAGGGTTCTAATACTAAAGAGGTTATTGAAGGTCGTATCTAACCTCTTCCATTTGAAACGCGTCCCCTAAGCTGGATATATTTGTCTGGAGATACTAAGAATAAACCTAAACTGCACGTACGTCCCGCGTCCCGCGAAGAAAGTCATAGCAGTGATAAAGAAACGGGCGTGGGAAGCAAGGCAACAGGTGGGATGGGCTGGACTGTTGGTGGGCGGTGGGGCTGGGGAAGGAAAGCGTACCCTGTGAATATGGGTGTTATGGGATTAGTCGTATGTCTACAGTGAAGATTTATTTCAAAATATCCTTCAAGAATGAAAGCATCGAGGAGTAAAGAATTGGGCGTGAGGGAAAAGGAAATGGGTGGGATGCGCTGGGATTCGGGTTTTTGGAGGGGAGATGCCTTGATATATACCTAACGAAAAACCGGTGGTGTAGCATTAGTGGTTGAAGTGCAGTGAAGGTTCATTACAAAGTTTGCCCGTACAATGTAAAAGAGATAAGCCAGCGTTGGCTTCATGTGCCTGGTATCTTGCAAAGTGGGTGAAAATACGTCATCGGATCGCAGAATTTGATAAATTCACCTGGCGGCAGTTGAAATAGAATACCAGAGTTGTCCTGATCATTGGAGGGTTAAAGACGGCAGTGTTAGATCTCCCAGGCTCTAATGACATACATACAGCTGAATATAACTGTCCTGTTGTGGCCGAAGTAGTACACTACGGTATTAAGACATGACCGTGAAAGAGATAAGATGAAAGGTAGAGCAATGTGGATCCGGTATCGTAAATCAGCAAAAAATCGTAGAATGACTTTTTTTGTTTGTTTTTAATGTTCATGGGAGTGCATTAGATTCAACAATGGGCCGGGGATGGAGGATCTCATTGTAGTTTAGAGAGCTGACGAATAAATATTAAAACCCCTTCAATATGTGAGGGTTCGCCCAAGCTGACTAAAATTATCAGAAGGTAGCAAGAAAACAATACCACACTACGGCATCGTGGAAATGGGATTCATAACAGTGTAACAACTGTGGCTGTTCCTACACATTATCCTCTATCCCTTCTCAAAATAAAGAGACTAGGCGAGGCTACCAAAGCTTAGAATATATAAATCATTTACTCAGATAACGCATTTTATTTTCGCTAACTCCAGACGATATTCAGCTTTTGGGAGACTTCTAGTGAAAGGGTAAAGCTCCGCCTAACCTCTTTTTTTATTTTTCAATAGCTAAACCCCCAAAACTAAATAAGAATAGTGTAGGCACTGAAAGAACAACAGAACGGAAGGCGTTAAAGATTGATTACCAGCCAACTCTTTTAGTGGGATTAGATATATGATTTATTAAAAAATAGTTGTGTCCCTAGCCTTCAGATGTGAACGTTTCTCTTCACCGTAACTCGACTGGCGCCTAACACAACTAAACCACCAGGCGTTTCATAACAGGCTACTAGACCCCAGCACTACGATTATTATTTTTTATTCTGAACTTAATAACTCTACTGTAGACGATTTTATTCCGCTATGGAGAGTTTTTCGAATTGGAGGGTTATAGTCTTCACTGAACCCTTCATTACTAGAGAGAG